>NW_027527822.1:1066793-1098499 GCF_008692635.1 Crocuta crocuta
CATATGATCCTGTCAATAGATGCAGAAAAAACATTTGACAAAATACAGCAACGCTTCATAATAAAGACTCTTGAGAAAGTTGGGATAGAAGGAACCTACTTAAACATCATCAAAGCCATCTATGAGAAGCCTTCAGCTAACATCATCCTCAACGGGGAAAAATGGAGAGCTTTCCCCCTGAGATCAGGAACACGACAGGGATGTCCACTCTCACCACTGTTGTTTAACATAGTGCTTGAAGTCCTAGCATCAGCCATCAGACAACAAAAGGAAATCAAAGGCATCAGAATTGGCAAAGAGGAAGTCAAACTTTCACTCTTCGCAGATGACATGATACTCTACATCGAAAACCCGACAGACTCCACCAGAAGCCTACTAGAACTGATCCAAGAATTCAGCCAAGTTGCAGGGTACAAAATCAACGTATAGAAATCGGTTGCGTTTTTATACACCAACAATGAAGCAACAGAAAGAGAAATCAAGAAGCTGATCCCATTCACAATTGCACAAAAACCCATAAAATACCTCGGAATAAACCTAACCAAGGATACAAGAGATCTGTATGATGAAAACTATAGAAAACTTATGAAGGAAATTGAAGAAGACACAAAGAAATGGAAAAACATTCCATGCTCATGGATAGGAAGAATAAATATAGTTAAGATGTCATTACTACCCAAAGCACTCTACACATTCAAAGCAATTCCAATCAAAATTGCACCAGCATACTTGTCAAAACTAGAACAAACTATTCAAAAATTTGTATGGGACCACAAAAGGCCCCGAATAGCCAAAGTGATACTGAAAAATAAAACCAAAACTTGAGATATCACCATCCCAGACTTTAGCCTCTACTACAAAGCTGTGATCATCAAGACAGCATGGTATTGGCACAAAAACAGACATATAGACCAATGGAACAGAATTGAGAACTCAGAAGTGGACCCAAAAGTATACAGCCAACTGATATTTGACAAAGCAGGAAAGAATATCCAATGGAAAAAAGACAGCCTTTTTAACAGATGGTGTTGGGAGAACTGGACAGCAACATGCAGAAGAATGAAACTAGATCATTTTCTCACACCATGCACAAAAATAAACTCAAAATGGATAAAGGACCTGAACGTGAGACAGGAAACTATCAACACCCTAGAGGAGAAAGCAGGAAACAACCTCCTTGACCTCCACCGCAGCAACTTCTTACTTGACACATCCCCAAAAGCAAGGGAATCAAGAGCAAAAATAAATGATTGGGACCTCATCAAGATTAAAAGCTTCTGCACAGCCAAGGAAAAAACCCAGAAAACTAATAGGCAACCAACGGAATGGGAAAAGATAGTTGCAAATGACATATCAGATAAAGGGTTAATATCCAGAATCTATAAGGAACTCACCAAACTACACGACCGAAAAACAAACAACCCAGTGAAGAAATGGGCAGAAGATATGAACAGACACTTCTCCAAAGAGGACATCCAGATGGCCAACAGACACATGAAACGATGCTCAGCATCCCTCCTCATCAGGGAAATACAAATCAAAACCACACTGAGATACCACCTCACGCCAGTCAGAGTGGCTAAAATGAGCAAATCAGAGAACTCTAGATGCTGGCGAGGATGTGGAGAAACGGGCACCCTCCTACACTGTTGGTGGGAATGTAAACTGGTACAGCCCCTCTGGAAAACAGTGTGGAGCTTTCTCAAAACGTTAACAATAGAACTCCCCTATGACCCAGCAATAGCCCTGCTAGGAATTTACCCAAGGGATACAGGAGTGCTGATGCATAGGCGCACATGTACCCCAATGTTCTTAGCAGCACTGGCAACAATAGTCAAAACATGGAAAGAGCCTAAGTGCCCATCAATGGACCACTGTATCAAGAAGATGTGGTTTATCTATATGATGGAATACTACATGGCCATGAGAAAGAATGAAATCTGGCCACGTGTAGCAATATGGATGGACCTTGAGGGTGTTATGCTGAGCGAAATAAGTCAGGCAGAGAAGGACAAATACCATATGTTTGCATGTATAGGAGGATTAGGAGGAACTTAACAGAGGACCATGGGGCAGAAGAAGCGGGGAAATAGTGGGGGAGAGGGAGAGAGGTAAACCATGAAAGACTTTTGAATACTGAGTACAAACTCATGGGTGTGGGGGGAGGGGGGAGATGAGCATGAAGGAGGGCACTTGTGGGGATGAACACTGGGTGTTATATGGAAACCAATTTGACAGTAAACTATTTGAAAAAAAAAGAGAGAGATAGAGAGGAACTAGTAGAAATTAATGAGAGACAATCCAATGTAGTGTAATTTCTTCTAATGGGGAAATGAACACAATAAACTTTTTGAAACAAATTTTTGGAGCCACAGAAAACAAAATACCCCTTTTAACATCCAGACCTGAAACTGTGAATTTAAATTGTACAGTATATTCCAGTAAATAGGTGATAAACACTTAAACAAAAACATACATCATGGAGTAAATAAGAAACAAAGAAAATAGAAGAGATAGATAGATAGATAGGTAGACAACTGATAGACAGATAGATAGAATGATATAGAATGATAGATGATAGATAGATAGATAGATAGATAGATAGATAGATAGATAGATAGGTAGGTAGGTAGATATAGAGATGATACAGAGAGAGAGAAGAGGAAAGAAAGAAAGAAAGAAAGAAAGAAAGAAAGAAAGAAAGAAAGAAAGAAAGAAAGAAAGAAAGAAATAAAGAAAGAAAGAAGGAAAGAAAGAAAGAAAGAAAGAAAGAAGGAAAGAAGGAAAGAAGGAAAGAAGGAAAGAAAGAAAGAAAAAGAAAGAAAAAGAAAGAAAGAAAGAGAAAAAGAGAAAGAAAGGGGGGAGGGAAAGAGAGATGGAGGAAGAAAGAAGTAACACTTCAAAGAACACAAAACAAATCTGCAGTATTATGTATAGTTGGAAAAATTTTTTTTTTTTTACAAATAGTTTATTGTCAAGTTGGTTTCCATATAACACCCAGTGCTCATCCTCACAAGTGCCCCCCTCCATGCTCATCTCCCCCCCCACACCCATCAGTCCTCAGTTTGTTCTCAGTATTCAAGAGTCTCTCATAGTTTGCCTCCCTCCCTCTACCCCACTATTTCCCTCCTTCTTCTCCACCAGGATCCTCCATCAAGTTCCCCCTAATCTTCCTACACGTGCAAACATAAGGTATCTGTCCTTCTCTGCCTGACTCAGCATAACACCCTCAAGTTCCATCCATGTTGCTACACATGGCCAGATTCCATTCTTTCTCATTGCCGTGTAGTAGTCTATTGTGTAGATAAAAAACATCTTGATCCATTCGTCCATTGATGGACACTTAGGCTCTTTCCATGTTTTGGCTACTGTTGAGAGTGCTTCTATGAACACNTTGTGTTCATTTTACCCACTCTGACTAGCATGAGATGGTATCTCAGTGTGGATTTGATTTGTATTTCCCTGATGTGGAGGGATGCTGAGCATCGTTTCATGTGTCTGTTGGCCATCTGGATGTCCTCTTTGGAGAAGTGTCTGGTCATGTACTGTCCATTTCTTCACTGGATTGTTTATTTTTCGGGTGTTGAGTTTGGTGAGTTCCTTATAGATTTTGGATAGTAGCCCTTTATCTGATGTCATTTGCAACTATCTTTCCCCATTTTGCCAGTTGCTGATTTGTTTTATTGATCGTTTCCTTTGCGGTGCAGAAGCTTTTAATCTTGATGCGGTCCCAGTAGTTCATTTGTGCTCTTGATTCCCTTGTTTTGGGGGAAGTTTCAGGTAAGAAATTCCTGTGACTGAAGTCAAGGAGGTTGTTTCCTGCTTTCTCCTCTCGAGTTTTGATGGTTTCCTGTCTCACGTTCAGGTCCTTTATCCATTTTGAGTTTATTTTTGTGTATGGTGGGAGAAAATGATCTAGTTTCATTCTTCTGCATATTGCTGTCCAGTTCTCCCAGCACCATCTGTTACAGAAGCTGTCGTTTTTCCACTGGACACTCTTTCCAGCTTTGTCAAAGATTAGTTGGCTATACAGTTTTGGGTCCAAATCTGAGTTCTCTATTCTACCCCATTGGTCTATGTGTCTGTTTTTGTGCCAATACCATAAGCTTTTAGTAGAGGGTAAGTCTACGAAGGTGTTGTCTCCCTTTTTGGTTTTCTTCTTTATTATTACTTTGGCTACTTGGGGTGTTTTGTGGTTCAATACAGATTTTAGCATAGTTTCTTCTAACTTTGAGAAGAATGCCAGTGTAATTTTGATTGGGATTGAATTTAATGTGTATATTGCTTTGGGTAGTAATGACATTTTAACAATCTTTATTCTTCCTACCCATGAGTCTGAAATGTTTTTCCATTCCTTTGTGTCTTCTTCAATTTCCTTCATACGTTTTCTATAGTTTCCATCACAGAGATCTCTTATATCTTTGGTTAGGTTTATTCCTTGGTATTTTATGGTTTTTTGTGCAATTGTGAATGGGATCAGTTTCTTGATTTCTCTTTCTTGCTTCATTGGTGGTGTATAAAAATGAAACCGATTTCTGTACGTTGATTTTGTACCCTGCAACTCTGGTGAACTCATGGATCAGTTAGTAGGCTTCTGGTGATGTCTGTTGGGTTTTTTATGTAGAGTCTCATGTCATCTGTGATAAGTGAAAGTTTGACTTCTTCTTGGCCAATTCTGATGTATTTTATTTCCTTTTGTTGTCTGATGGCTGATACTAGGACTTCCAGTATTATGTTAAACAACAGTGGTGGGAGTGGACATCCTGTCGTGTTCCTGATCTCAGGGGGAAAGGTCTTCATTTTTCCTCATTGAGGATGATGTTAGCTGAGGGCTTCTCATAGATGGCTTTTATCATGTTCAAGTAAGTTCTTTCTATTCCGACTTTCTCAAGGATCTTTATTCAGAAGTGATGCTGTATTTTGTCAAATGCTTTTTCTGCATCTATTAACAGGATCATATGGTTTTTATCTTTTCTTTTGTTAGTGTGATGTATCACATTGATTGATTTGTGAATATTGAATCAGCCCTGTAATGCAGGAATGAATTCCACTTGATCTTGTTGGATAATACTTTTGATGTGCTGTTGGATTCGATTTGCAAGGATCTTGCTGAGAATTTTTGCATCCATATTCATGAAGAATTGTGGCCTGTAATTCTCTTTGTTTGGTGGGTTCCTGTCTGGCTTAGGAATCAAAGTGATGCTGGCTTCATAGAATGAGTCCAGAAGTTCCTTCGATTTCTAGTTTTTGGAATAACTTGAGAAGAATGTGTATTAACTCTGATTTAAATGTCTGTAGAATTCCCCAGGGAAGCCATCAGGTCCAGGGCTCTTATTTTTTGGGAGCTTTTTGATAACTGATTCAATTTCTTTACTAGTTATGCGTCTGTTCAGATTTTCTATCTCTTCCCATGTGAATTTTGGTAGTGTGTGTATTTTTAAGAATTTGTCCATTTATTCTAAGTTGTTCAGTTGTTGGCATATAATTTTTCATAGTGTTTTCTAATAGTTGCTTGTATTTCTGAGGGATTGGTTGTAATAAATCCATTTTCAATCATGATTTTGTCTGTTTGGGTGCTCTCTCTTCTATTTTTGAGAAGCCTGGCTACAGTTTTGTCAATTTTGTTTATTTTTTTCAAAAAACCAATTCTTGGTTTCATTGATCTGCTCACCTGTTTTTGTTTTTTATTCTATATTGTTTATTTCTGCCCTGATTTTTATTATTTCTTTTCTTTGCTGGGTTTGGGCTGCTGCTGCTGCTCTGTTTCTAGTTCCTTTAGGTGCACTGTTAGATTTTGTATTTGTGCTTTTTCTAATTTCTTGAAATAGGCATGGAGTGCAATGTACTTTCCTCATAGGACTGCCTTTGCCGTATCCCAAAGAATTTGAACTGTTGTATGTTCATTTTCATTTGTTTCCATATATTTTTAAATTTCTTCTCTAATCGCCTGTTTGACCCATTCATTCTTTAGTAGGGTGTTCTTTAACCTCCATGTTTTTTGGAGGTTTCCAGACTTCTTCCTGTGATTGATTTCAAGTTTCATAGCATTGTGATCTGAAAATGTGCATGCTATGATCTTGATTTTTTAATATTTTTTGAGGGCTGCTTTATGACCCAGTACATGATATATCTTGGAGAATGTGCCATGCACAGTTGAGGTGAAATTGAAAACCATAGCCTCAGGATGTAGAGTTCTAATTATGTCTGTCCAATCTATCTGGCCCAATGTGTCATTCAAGTCCATTGTTCGTCTAGTGATTTTCTGTCTATTTGATCTATCCATTTTTGTAAGTGGAGTATTAAAGCCCCTGCTATTAGCACATTTTTATCCATAAGATCGTTTCTGTTCGTGATTGTATTATATCTTGGGTGCTCCCACATTCAGCGCATAGACATTTATAATTGTTAGCTCTTTCTGACGGATAGACCCTATAATTATTATATAATGCCCATCTTCATCCTTTGTTACTGCCTTTACTTTAAAGTCCTGTTTTTCTGATATGAGTATAGCTCCTCCAGCTTTCTTTTGACTTCCAGTAGCATGATAGATATTTCTCCATCCCCTTACTTGCAATCTGACGGTGTCCTCAGGTCTAAAATGAGTCTCTCATAGACAGGAAATAGATGTTTTTTGTTTTTTTATCCATTGTGCTACACTATGTCTTTTGATTGGAGCATTTATTCCTTTTACATTTCGTGTTATTATTCAAAAATATGAGTTTAGAGTCATTATGTTCTCTATAAGATTCATCCTTGTTGTGGTTTGCAAGACGTTTTTTAATATTATTGGGTTTTTTTCGAAGAACAACCTCCTGGTTTTATTAATCTGTTCTATTTTGTTGTTGTTGTTGTTTTGTTGCTGTTTTTTTTATATTCTATATTATTTATTTCTGATCTATTCTTTATTATTTACCTTCTACTTCTGGTTTTAGGTTGTTGTTGCTGTTGGGTCCTTTAGGTGTAAAGTTAGCTGTGTATTTGAGAATTTTCTTACTTATTTCTGTAGGCCTCTATTACTATCTTCTTATCTCTTATAAAAACTTATGCTGCTTTCCAAAGATTTTGAACAATTGTTTTCATTTTCATTTGTTTCCAGCAAATTATTATTTCTCATTTTATTTTTTTTTGGTTGGCACATTCAATGCCTAGAAACATGTTACTTATCTTCCATGGATTTTTCGTCTCCCAGATTTTTTCTTGTGGTTGACTTTTAGTTTGATAATGTTATGGTCAGAAATGACACTTGGTATGATCAGTTGTTTTTGAATTTGTTAAGATTTCTTCTGTGGCATAATATTTTATATATTATGAAGAATTTTCCATGTTCACTTGTAAAGAATGTGTATTCTTCTTTTTATCATGGAATGTTCTGAATATATCTGATAAGTCCATCTGGTCCAGTCTCATTTGAAGATATTGTCTCCTGCTTATTTTCTGTTTACATAATATGACCATTGAAGAAAGTGAGGGTTGAAATTCCCTACTATTATTGTTATTATCAATTGGTTCGTTTATGTTTCTTACTAACTTTTTATGTATTTGGGCGTTTCCACGTTATGTGCATAATATTTATAATTGTTATGTCTTCTTATTGGATTGTCCCCTTCATGATTATATAGTCTCATTCTTTGTCTTTTGTTACAGTCTGTTTCAAAATTTATTTGGTGCAATATAAGTATTGCTACTCTGGCTTTACATTCACATCTATTTATGTGAAAATTTTTTCTCTATGTCTTCACTTTTAATCTTCACGTGAATTTCAGTCTCAAATGAGTCTCTTGTAAGATGAATATAGCTGGCCCCTCTTTCTCTATTTATTTTTTTACCTTATGTCTTTAGATTGTAGCATTTAATCCATTTACATTTAAGGCAATTATTGAGTAATAATTAATAATTATTTTGTATGTAATTGATAATTGCAATAAAATGACATTTTATTACGTTTCTGGTAATTTTCTTTAATATTTTCTTGTCTACTTTTCTTTCATATTTGGCTTCTTTAAGTGATATATTTGGATTTTTCTCTTTATTCTGTGCATATTTATTCATGGCTTTCATTTTTTGAGTATCATTCGGCTTGTATATAATATCTTCTGCATATAACTTTCTATAATAAGTTGATAGTCATTTAAGTTTTTTTAAAAAATTAAATGTTTTATTTATTTCTGAGAGAGAGAGAGTGCGTGAGTAGGGGAGGGTCAGAAAGAGAGGTAGATACAGAATCTGAAACAGGCACCAGGCTCTGAGCTAGCTGTCAGCAGAAAGCCTAACTCGGGGCTCAAACCCATGAACTGTGAGATCATGACCTGCGCCGAAGTAGGACGCTTAACCGACTGAGCCACCCAGGCACCCTAATAGTCATTTAAGTTTTAATCCATTCTTTACTCCTCTTTTCCCCAAGGTTTACGTATATTGTGTCATATTTTACATCATTTATTTTGTGAGTTCCTTATCTGATTTTTTACAGAAATACTAATTATCACTGTTTTGGATTTCCTACCTTCATACTGTCACTTTGTTGTTTCCTTTCCACTAACAGAGTCCCCTTTAGTAATTTTTGTGAGTCTGTTTCAGTGGTCATGAACACCTTTAGTTTTTAAATATCTGGTAAACTCTGTCTCTCCTTCATTCTGAATGATAGCCTTCCTGGAGATTCTTGTCTACGGATATTTTTTTTTTCCATTCAGCATTTTGAATATATCATGTAATTGCGTTCTGGCTTTGAAAGCTCTTACTAAAACTCCTGCTGATAGCCTTATGATGTTTCTTTTGTATATAATTATCTTCTTATGTATTGCTGCTTTTAATCATTTTTCTTTATCATTGTGTTTTCCCATTTTACTTACAATATGACTTGTTGTAGATCTGCTTTTGTTGATTTTTTTTTTGGGGGGTGCTCTGTGACTCCTATTTCTGGATGTCTGTTTCCTTCCCTAAATTTAGGAAGTTTTAAGCCATTATTTCTTCCAATTATTTTCTATCCCTTTTTCCTTCTCTTATACTTTTGGGACTCCTATAAAACAAATGTTATTATATAATGGAAAACGTGGATATTTTGTATATTCTACTTTTGCATAATTTTCCTTCTTCTTTTGTTCAGCTTGATAACGTTCTATTTCTCCATCTTCTAGATCACCTCTGCTTCTTCTAGTCTGCAGTTCATTTCATCAAATGTGTTTCTGATTTCATTTATTGTAGCCTTTATATCTGTTATGTTATTCATTATTTTCTATTAATGGTATCACTGAAGCCTTTGACTCTTTATTTCAAGTTCATAAAGTATCTTTACAATCATTACTTGAAATTATGTATAAGGCATATTGCTTATATCTGTTTCATTTACATCTCTGGCTGTGGCTTGTTCCTTAATTTGGTAGAAATATCTCTGTCTCCTCACTTTTTCCAAGCCTCTATGCCTGTTTCTGTGTATTAGGAAAGTCAGCTATGTAAGGATAAAAATTTTAAAGAAATCATAACATATATATTTACTTAAAAGTGAATTCGAATGAGAGATTAATTTATTTATATGTTTGGGTGCATCAAGTTGGGGAGATACATATATACCATTGTGAGCTCTTCTTGATGGATACATCCCTTAATTATGATGCAATGCCCTGCTTCATCTTCTTACACTCTTTGTTTTAAAATCTAGTTTGTCTGGGGGAGACTAAGTGGCTCAGTTGGTTAAGCATCCAACTTTGGCTCATGTCATGATATCACAGTTTGTGGGTTCAAGCCCTGCATTGGGCTGTGTGATGACAGCTCAGAGACTGGAGCCTACTTTAGATTCTGTGTCTCTGTCTCTCTCTGCCCCTCCCGCACTCATGCTCTGTCTGCTCTTTCTCAAAAATAAATAAACATTAAAAAATTAATAAATCAGGGGCACCTGGGTGGCTCAATCAGTTAAGTGTCTGACTTCACCTCAGGCCATGATCTCACGATTCGTGGGTTCAAGTCCTGGGTCGAGCTCTGCACTGACAGCCAGCTCAGAGGCTGGAGCCTGATTCAGATTCTGTATCTCCCTCTCTCTCTGACCCTCCCCTGCTCACACTGTCTCTCTCTCTCTCTCTTTTTCTCTCTCTCAGAAATAAATAAAACATTAAAATTTTAAAAAGATTAATAAATCAAATAAAAAATATAATCCAGTTTGTTTGATATAAATAAGAGTACTCTGGATATCTTTTGGCATTCATTAGCATGATAAATTGTTCTCATAACCTCACTTTCAGTCTGAAGATGTTCTCAGGCTTAAAGTAAGCTGCTCATAGGCAGCATAGAGATGAATCTTGCTGTTTATTCATTCTGATATCCCTATTTTGTCCCTATTTTGACTGGGACATTTAGCCCATTCATATTCATAGTGATTATTGAAAAGGTATGAATTTATTACAATTGTGTTAGCTGTAGATGTTGCGTTTCTGGTGATATTCTCTGGTCAAATATACAAACCAATTTATCGCAAACATTAGCAAACTCCTTGATAAAAATGCTCTAATTGTAGGAGAATTTAATACTCTACTTATAGCAATGGACCAATCATCTAAGCAGGAAATCAACAAGGAAACAACAGCTCTGAATGAAACACTAGGTCAGATGGCTTTAACAGATATATTCAGAACACTTCAATCTAAACAGCAGGATACACATTTTTCTTGAGTGCACATGGAACATTCTCCATAAGAGATCACATATTGGGTCACAAATCCGCCCTGAACAGGTACAAAAAACTGAGATCATACTATATATATTTTCAGATCACAATGCTGTGAAACTCAAAATCAACCACAAGACAAAAATTGGAGAGCCTTTAAATACATTGAGGTTAAAGAACATCCCACTGAAGAATGAAAAGATTAACCATAAACTTGAAGAGGAAACAAACAAACAAACAAAATACAAGGAAGCAGATTAAAATGAAAACATGACAGTCCAAAACCTTTGGGATGCAGCAAAGGTAGTCATAAAAGGAAAATACATTGCAATTCAGGCTTATCTCAAGAAGCAAGTTATGTTCTAAATACACAACCTAATTATACATTTAAAGGAGATACACAAGGAGCATCACAGAAAGCCTAACATTGGCAGATGGTAAATAATAAAAATTAGAGCATAGAAAAATGATATAGAATCCAAAAAATAAATAATAAAAAAGTACCACATATCAATGAAACTAAAGGCTAGTGTTCTGAAAGAATAAACAAAACTGATAACCACCTAGCCAGTCGTCTCCAAAATAAAATTTAGAATACCCAAATAGATAAAATCACAAATGGAAGAGGAGAGTTCACAACCAACATCAGAGAAATACATGCAATTATAAGAAAATAATATGAAAGAATATATGCCAACAAACTAGGTTTTCTGGAAGAAATGGACAAATTTCTAGAAACTTACACTACCAAAATTCAAATGGGGAGAAAGAGAAAATTTGAACAGGCTCATAACTTGCAAAGAAATTGAATTCATTATCAAAAGTCTCCCAACATATAAGAGTCCTTGGCCAGATGGCTTCCAAGAGGGATTCTATCAGACATTTAAAGAAGAGTTAATACTTATTATCCTCAAATTGTTCCAAAAAATAGAAATGGAAAGAAAGATTCCAAACTAACTCCATGAAGCCAGTATTACCTTGATTTCAAAAGGAGACAAAGACCCCACTAAAAAGGAGAATTACGGGCCAATATTCCTGATGAATCTGGATATAAAAATTCTCAACATGATACAAGAAAATTGAACTCAACAGTACATTTAAAGAATTATTCACCATGATCAAGTGCGATTTATTTCTAGGCTGCAGAATTAGTTTAATATTTGCAAATCAATCAATATGATACATCATATCAATAAAAGAAAGGATAAGATCCATATGATCCTTTTAATCGATGTGGAAAAATCATTTGACAAAATACATCACTCCTTCTTTATAAAAATCCTAAAGATAGTAGGAATGGAAGTAACAGACATTAACATCATAAAAGCCATATGTGAAAGCCCACAACTAATATTATCTTCATGGGGAGACTCTCAAAGCTTTTTTCCTATGATCGGAAACAAGACAGGGATGCCCCCTCTCACTACTGTTGTTCAACATAGTACTTCAATCAGACAACAAAATGGAAGGAAATAAAATTGACAAGGAAGAAATCAAGCTTTCACTCTTTACTGATGATGTGATAATATACATGGAAAACTAGAATGACTAGACAAAAACAAACAAACAAACAAAAACCCTGCTAGAGTGATACATGAATTCAGCAAATTCACAGGATATAAAATAAATGTGTAGAAATCGGCTGCATTTTTGTACACCCATAATGAAATATCAGAAAAAGAAATCAAGGAATCAATTCCATTTACAATTGCACCTTAAAACATAAGATACCTAGGAATAAACCTAACCAAAATGGTAAAATGTCTATAACATGAATACTATAGAAAGCTTATGAAAGAAATTGAAGAAGACACAAAGAAATAGAAAAAAAAAAACATTCCATGATCATTAATTGGAAGAACAAATATTGTGAAAATGTTGATACTACCCAAAGCAATCTACACATTCAATGTAATTTCTGGCAAAATAACAGCAGCATTCTTTACAGAGCTAGAACAAACAATCCTAAATTTGTATAGTACCAGAAAAGATCCCAAATAGCCAAAATAACTTTGAAAAAGAAAACCAAAGCTGGAGGAATCAGTCCTGGACTTAAAGGTGCATTACAAAGCTGTAGTCATCATAACGGTATGTTACTAGTATAAAAACAAAAACATAGAATAATGGAACAGAAAAGGGAAACCAGAAATGGACCCACAAATAAATGGCCAAGTAATCTTTGACAAAGCAGGAAAGAATATTCAATGGAAGACAATACAGTCTCTTCAGCAAATGGTACTGGAAAACTGGACAATGACATGCATAAGAATGAAACTGGACCACTTTCTGAAACCATACACAAAAATAAATTCAAAATCAGTGAAAGACCTAATTATGAGACGGGAAACCATCAAAATCCTACAGGAGAAACAAGTAACACTCTCTTTGACTTCAGCCACACCACTCCTTACTTGACATGTCTCTGGAGGCAAGGGAAATATAAACAAAAATGAACAATTGGACCTCATTAGTATAAAAAGCTTCTGCACAACAAAGGAAATCCATTCACAAAACTAAAATGCACCCTATGGAATGGGAAAAAATATTTGCAAATGACATATCAAACAAATGGTTGGTATCCATAATCTATAAAGAACTTGCAAAACTCAACACCCCAAAACCAAATAATTCAGTGACGAAATGGGCAGAAGACATGAATAGACACTTTTCCAAAGAAGACATAGAGATGGCTAACAGGCACATGAAAAGTTGGTCAATATCGCTCATCATCATGGAAACACAAATCAAAACCACAATGAGATGTCACCTCACACCTGTCAGAATGGCCAAAATCAACTCAGGAAACAACAGATATTATCGAGAATGGGGAGAAAAGGGAACACTTTTGCACTCTTGGTGTGAAATGACAACTCAGGAAACAACAGATGCTGGCCAGGATGTGGAGAAACAGGAACTCTCTTGGACTGTGGTGGGAATGCAAACTGGTGCAGCCACTCTGGGAAACAGTTTGGAAGCTCCTCAAAAAATTAAAAATAGATGTGGGGTGCATGTGTGGCTCAGACAGTTAAGTGTCCAACTTTGGCTCAGGTCATGATCTCATGACTCCTGAGTTTGAACCCTATATCGGGATCTTCACTGACAGCTCAAAGCCTTGAGCTGCTTCAGATTCTGTGTCTCCCTCTCTCTCTCCTCTTCCCCCGCTTATGCTATGTCTCTCAAAAATAAATAAACATTAAAAAAATAAATATAAAATAGATGTATCCTATGACCCAACAATTGCTGTACCAAGTGTTTTCCCCATAGTATACAAAAATGCTCATTTGAAGGTGCACATGCACCCCAATGTTTGTAGCAGTGCTATTTGGCTATAGCCAAATAATGGAAAGGACTCAAATCTCCACTGAGTGATCAATTGTTAAAAAAGATATGGTATATACATAAAAGTACTCAGCGATGAAAAAGAATGATATCTTGCAGTTTGCAAAAATGTGGATGGAACTTGAGGGTATTATGCTAAGGGAAATACGTCAGTCACATAAAGGAAGATATCATACGATTTCACGTATATTTGGAATTTGAGAAACACAACAGATGAACATAAGGAAAGGGTAGGAAATATAAGCTAAAAAGAGAGACGGAGGCAAACCATGAGACTTTTAAATACAGAAAACAAACTGAGGCTTTCTGGAGGAAAGGTGGGGGAGTGTGTTAAATGGTTGATGGGCATTAGGGACAGCACTTTTTAGGAAGAGCACTGGGTATCTTATGTAAGAGATGAGTCACTGGATTCTACTCCTGAAGCCAAGACTATTACACTGTATGTTAACTAACTTGAATTTAAAAAAAAAAAAAAAAAAAAGAGTGAAAGAAAAATTCTCCAAACTTATTCAAGTAAAAGCATACACAAATTTTAAAAAAACTGTGCAGACTATCTGAGAAATGATTAAATAGATTAAGACTCTGGAGTTAATTATAAGTTTCTTATAGATTTTGAATACTAATCCTTTTTCAGATATGTCATTTGAAAGTATCTTCTCTAGGGGCGCCTGGGTGGCTCAGTTGGTTAAGCGTCCAAATTCAGCTCAGGTCATGATCTCACAGTTCGTAGGTTGGAGCCCCGCATCAAGCTCTTGTTGATTGCTCTGGAGCCTGGAGCCTGCTTCAAATTCTGTGTCTCCCTCTCCCTCTGCCTCTCCCCTACTTGCACTCTGTCTCTCTCTGTCTCTCCAAAGTAAGTAAACGTTAAAAAAAAAAAAAGAAAATATCTTCTCCCTTTTCATAAATTGCCTTTTAATTTTGTTGTTTCTTACCCTGTGCAGAAGCTTTGTAATCTGATGAGATCCTAATAGTTTATTTTTGCTTTTGTTTCCCTTGCCTCCGGAGACATGCCAAGTAAGAAATTGCTCTGGCTGAGGTCAAAGAGGTTGCTGCCTCTTTTCTCCTCTAGGATTTGGATGGTTCCTATCTCAAGTTTAAGTCTCACATCTATTTTAATGTATTTTTGTGAAAGTTGTAAGAAAGTGGTCCAATTTTATTCTTCTGCATGTTGCTGTCTAGTTGTTCCAACACTATTTGTTTAAGAGACTTTCTTTTTCATTGACTTTTCTCTCTTGGTGTCGAAGATTAGATTACCATGTAGTTGTGGGCCCTTTTCTGTGTTTTCTATTCTGTTCCGTTGACCTATATATATATCTTTTATGCCAGTACCACACTCCCGTGATGACTATAGCTTTGTAATATAGCTTTACGTCCAGAGCATGATGCCTCCAGCTTTGCTCTTCCTTTTCAGAATTTCTTTAGCTATTTGGTGTCTTTTATGGTTCCATACAAATTTTAGGACTGTTGGCTCTGGCCTGTGAAATATGCTGGTGGTATTTTGCCAATATATCATTAAATACGTAGAATGCTGTGGGTAGTATAGACCTTTTAACAACACTTGTTCTAATTCATAAGCATGGAAATTTTACCCAATTCTTTGTGTCCTCTTCACTTTTTTTCATAAGTGTTCTATAGTTTTAAGAGTACAGATATCTTACCTTTTTGTATACATTTATTCGTAGGTAACCCCCCTCCCCGGAGTCCCATTTAATATTTTTCATGCAGCTGGTTTAGTGATCGCAAACTCCTTTAGTTTTTGTTTGTCTTGGAAATTCTTTATCTCTTCTTCTGTTTCTTTTTAAAAATTTTTTAATATTTATTTATTTCTGAAAGAGAGAAAGGCAAAGTGTGAGTGAGGGAGAGGCAGAGAGAGAGGGAGACAAAGAACCTGAAGCAGACTCCAGGCTCTGAGCTGTCAGCACAGAGCCCTATGAGGGGTTTGAAGTCATGAACCATGAGATAATGACCTAAACCAAAGTCAGATGCTCAACCAACTGAACTACCCAGGTTCCCCTAACATCTTTTTAAATATAATTCACATATAAATTTTCCCATTTTATTTTTTAAATGTTTGTTTATTTTTAACAGAGACAGAGAGAAAGTATGAGTAGCTGGGGCAGAGAGTAGGGGATTACAAGTAGACTTTGTGGTGATAGCAGAGAGCCTACTGTGGAGCTCGACTTCACGACCTGTGAAATCGTCACTTGAGCTGAAGTCAGACAATTGACAACCCGAGCCACCCAAACACCTCTAAAATTTCCCATTTTAAACTACACTCTGCAGTGAATTTTAGTGTATTCAAAGAATTGTATACCGATCACTACTATCTAAATTTAGAATATTTCCATTCATTTAAAAAATACATTCTCTGGGGCGCCTGGGTGGCTTAGTCGGTTAAGCGTCCGACTTTCGCTTAGGTCATGATCTCGCGGTTCGTGGGTTCGATCCCCACGTCGGGCTCTGTGCTGACTGCCAGCTCGGAGCCTGGAGCCTGTTTCAGTCTGTGACTCCCTCTCTCTCTGACCCTCCCCTGCTCACGCTGTCTCTCTCTCTCTCCTAGAAATAAATAAAACATCTAAAAAAAATAAATAAAAAATACATTCTCTACCCAATAGCAGTGATTTCCAATTTTGTCATGGGTCCAGTCACTGACATCATTAATCTCCTATTTGTCTTATGATTATTTCTATTATGGATGTTTCATGTGAATAGAATTGTATAATATGTGGTTTTTGAATCAGATTTTTTTTTTACTGAGCACAATATTCTCAAGCTTCATCATTTTTGTTGCATTAGTTATGCAAAAGTGAGACTATTAAGACTGTGATTTTAAAATGTTCTGTATTGTTTTCTTTTTTTACTTAAAAATTATATTGTTGACTATTTATCAATACTATATGTGTATAAGAGTGATTGTAATTTTCCTTTCTTTCTCTGTTGTAAATATTTTTCAAGCTACATATTAAGAAAAAACATGCAAGTATAAATTACACTTGTAAATACCAGGGGAACACACTCAACTAAAGCAATATTACCAATCCTCCAAAAGCCACTAAAAATTATAGCACAGAAAATATTCTGTTCCAGAGATCAAATTAGTTTTACTGACAGGAATATATTAATATATTTCAACATTAATTAAATTAAGAGGAATCATGTCATCATCAAACTCAGCACTAATTTTTAGTAAAACCTATTAATGTGTTAGCATTGAATTTATACCCATAGTATATATGAAGTGTGTAACATGGCGCATGTTTCCCAAACTGTCAGAAATAAGATAATTCTATTTGTTACTAGATACTTTGGAGTTTATCGATATAACTTAATATATGAAATATATATGAGATTTGAAATTGCAATAAAATTTAAATTATGCTTATTTTAGGAGATTATGATTGTATGCTTAGAAAACTACTAAAGACATTTTGAAGCAATTATTTAATAATGAGCTATTATAATATCTACATCAATAAAAATGAGCTAAGAAGAATTTTACTATAAGGCTATGAATAAAATAAATTTTAAAAATAATTTTGAATGAGAAAGGGAAATGATGAAAACTTGAAAATATATAAAAGTATATCTTGCTTTTTTAAAAATAATATAACCTAAAATATAGGAAAGGAGAAAACAAATCCTACCCAAACTAGACCTCAAAACCAGAAGTCATGACAGAACAGATTAGTAGATTTGGTTAGATTAAATTAAACCTCACCTGGAAAATATTATTACCAAAAAAAAATCAAACACAAAAGAAAATAATTGCCCTTATACCTGAAAAGCACGAGACTGTTAAGTCCTAAATTTCCTAACATATAGAAATCCTAAAGAAAGCAATAAAGACTAATAAATATAGGAAAAAGTTATAAAAAGACATCTCACACAAAATTAAGGCAAATGGTTCATACACATTTTAAAACTTGTTTAATCTTACTGTAAGTTTAGTATATGCATCTTAAAGTAATGATTTTTTTCCTATCATAATGTTAAAGAAAGATGTAAACTTGGAATAGTCTGTATCTTTTTAGTTTTTGTCACAACTTTGGCGGTAAATGTGGTTAAGTCCTATAAAGTCTCTTTCTTTCCAAGGACAATGTGGTTTCTTTTTTTGGATGTTTTTGATATGTTTTTTTTTTTTAATCTGGGTCTATTCCCAGGGTATTTACTTACCCAATCAATAAAGAATCACTTTAAAATGGTGAACGAAAGAAAAAAAAAAAAACGTGGACAGGAACCTATGGTTCTTAGTGCACTCTGCCAAGTCAAAATTCTGTAGAAGATCATGTTGGTGATGGTTATACTATACTTGCTCTGAGCCTGTTTGTGCCTGCTATTTTGCTTTGAAATCCTAATCAGATGATTACATTTCAGTAAGTATTCATTTTGTTATATTTAAAGTGTGTGTGATAATCCATTTCAAACCTCAGAGTTAGCATGAGTGAAGTGCACAGAGTAAGAGTATTAATATTAGCTGCTAGTATTCTCCTTTGAAAGTCCACAAAAAGAGATAGAAAGGAGAAGAGCCCATTAAATTAATCCTTTACAATCCGCTGGACTTTGATATGTTCCATCATCTAGAGAATTGAGACATGAAGTCTGTTTACACAAAGAAAAGTAAAGAGTGATAAAGTAAAACTTCTGCAAAAGCTTTTAATGATGATAACCAGGGATACAGGCAAGTCTAAGTTTTACCATTACAGAAGACTTTTTAGCTTATAAATCTTAGAAGTGAGGTCACCTGTGTTCAAATCCTGCCTCTACCCTGCGTGACTTGGGACTAGTTTCTTAAGCTCTCCACAGGTCCAATCTGTCCATATAATGAGTTGCTTTAAGTATGGATGTAAGTCATAGTCAATAATACATAAAAAATATATTAGAATATGGCTAGTATAGATGATTAGGCAAGATCTCACTTTCCCAATAGTGCATTTCATAGATTGTGACTTACACTTTACTTTGGCTATCTTGAAAAAGTACATGGCTTCTCAGATCCATTTATTCAAAAAACAAAACAAAACAAAAGACAATACAGCAGAACCAAAATCCCATCTGTTCTACTTGAAAAGAATAGAGAGGGAGAGTGTTATACTGAATAAATCTTCCTTCAGAGGATACATATATTTTAACTTTGAGCTATTTAAAACACAAATATGAACAGTTAACATTTAAACATTTATAGGACTAGAAATATTTTAAGAGGTTTATCAAAATATAAGATATTTTCTTTCTATAAATATCTGCCTTAGTTTCTTAATATCAATAACTAAAATAAAAAATTCTAATACCCTGGCTTGGTCAAAGATAGTTAATCATTTAACAGTTGTTTCAACATTCACAGCTTGAGATATTCTAGTCAGTGGCAGGCCCAAGGAAGTGAAAAGAGGCCAGTGTCAGCTTCATTCTTATCCCAGGCATGGAATCCAGAGTGAATCAAGCTGTGGGAAGTCTGTTGGTATTTTGAGGAAAAAATGATGGCTTTTTCCTGTTACAAAAACACTTCTAGGAGTGAAATGACAATGTAAGTGATGTCTTAAGTTTATTTATTTATTTTGAGAGAGAGGAGGGGCAGAGAGAGAGAGTCCCAAGCAAGCTCTACACTGTCAGTACAAAGCTGACATGGGGTGCTTTTCTTGCAAACTGTGAGATCACGACCTGACCCAAAATCAAGAGTCAAACACAAACTGACTGAGCCACCCAGGTGCCCCAGGAATTTATTAATACCAGTAATAAAGATTATGTTTTTATTTCATAATTAATTAAGATATGCACAACTACCTTTTCTCAAGACATAAAGCAACTTGTTCATCCTCTTTGAAGTTAAAAACAAAATAAAAACAGACCGACCTTCTATAGAAAGCTTTTTCTCCTAAGTTTGTAGTTAGCAGAACAGTTTGCTATAACACTAGATTTCAGAACACAAGCAAGAGAGCCACATTGGGAAAAAGTAGATAGGTGTTGGACACAGACAAGTACATCTTATCTTCTGGCTGGTTTTGGAGCAAAGACGAAACAATTCATCACCACAAGTCTGTATCTAGAATTTTATCTCAGCCTTGATTTCACTTTTATTTATTCTATAAAACATTCAAACCTCCCATGCATCATCTTTCTCTCATTATTTTGCATTTTCTCTTTCCATCATACTTATTGGTGTACACTTTTTGCAGACCTTCATTACATGACTCATAGCTGTACTATTAAAATAATGAGTTCTCTGTTCCTCTTTAACAAAAAATCTTCCTTCAAAATTACAGAACAGAACAATTAAGTTATGAGAAATCCCATCTTTATTATGCCATTTTCTTCAAACCCTATAGTGTCATTTGCTCTCAGTGTAGACATAGTGAAGGCTGAACCACTTAGTTCATGTTCTGCAACTCCTCATATTCCTACCCCACATCATGTCTGCATAATTTTGCAACCAAGCATTCTACCTACACCTCTTAATACTGCCTTGATCTTGCTTTGTTCACACTGCATTCTCTGGCTTAAATAATTCCTATTCTTTTTTCCCCCTCTTTTATATAGTATCATTATTCCAAAGGCTATTCATTTACTTCCCACATACTACATCCAATCCACTGTGATTTCCTCAGAATTTCTGATTCAGTTAGTGTCTGACTTCATTTGGTCCCCAAAACACTATCTTCCATGTTTATTAGAATTGTATGGTAAGGATATAGTATACTATCTTTTGTTTAATAATTAATATGTAATTCAGAATAAATAAGTTTAAGACAAATACCTATCTCCAGAGGAAAGTTGAGGCTGCTATTGAGAACTGATTTTGACTGTTGAAAACTTTAATTAACTTTAATTAGGTAATTAACTTTGATGACTACTTTTTCCCAGATTTATTGGGATATAATTGATATATAACAATGTAGTGATGCTATATATCTATCTATTGCAAAACAATTCCCACAATAAGGGCAGCTAACATATCCATCACTTCATATAGTGTTTTTGTGTTGTGTGGTACAAACTTTTAAAACCTACTTTATTAGTAACTTTCAAATAAACAAAACAGCATTGAAAACTATAGTCTTGCCATTCATTTGATCTCCAGAACTTCATCTTATAACTGAAAGTCCGTAGCCCTTTGATCATCTTCACATTTTTCTGTACACTGCATACCTCACCCCATCCATGGAAAACCAACAATCTTTTCTGTTTCTATGAATTTTTTGTTTTCTAATTTCCACCTCTAAGTTCAATCATATATTACTTTTAAAAGAAAAAAAATTTAAAAAGGTGCCAGTAAAGCACAGAAATAAAGGTTATGAACCAGGATACTCTAAAGCAGCAGTTTTCCAACTCTAGCATTCATGGCTAAAACAAATCTCCGTTGGCCAAACTTCAGAGTTTCTGATTCAACTTACTTGGAATGAAGTCCCAAGAATCTGCGTCTTTCTAGTGAGTGTCAAAATGATGCTGATATTGCTGGCTGGGGGCCATACACTTTGTGAACCATTGGTCCAGCTGAGTAGAGAAGATATATATATAGCTTTAAATCCTAAGACATAAAGAATAAAAGGCTTCATTTGTCTTTGGATAATAGAAGGACATTACAAATTATTTTATTTTTTGTTTGCTTATTGGTTAGCTAATTTTATGACATAGTATCAGATGGGTTAAGGGAAAACATAGGTAGATATAACTAGAAAATAGAATGCATCAAATACTCTGTAAACAAGTATAAAGTTGGTGTATTAAAATAATACCCAGATAAATAGAAGGTCATGTTTATTTTTGTTTATTTTTAATGTTTATTTATTTTTAAACAACAGAGAGAGAGACAGTGCAAGCAGGAGAGGGGCAGAGAGAGAGGGAGACACAGAATCCGAAGCAGGCTCGAACTCATGAACCGTGAGATCATGACCTGAGTTGAAGTCAGATGCTTAACCGATGAGCCACACAGATTCCCCTAGAAGGTGATGTTTATAGTATGATCACACACAATGTTTCACATCAATAAATAATGCTGGGGGAAAAATAAGTCTAGCCCTACATCCAGCCCCATGCTGAACACTGATCATGAAACCCACTTAAGATTCTCTTCCTCTGTCCTGCTCTGGTTCATGCACTCAATCTCTCTCTCAAAATAAATAATATATAAATAAATAAACATTTTTAAAGGATGAAAATTGACTAGTAATTTACTATGGTCTGTGTTCCTGATAAACTACCTAAATGTTTTGTATAGAATGTCTCTATCTTGCTTCAGATTCTCTCTCTCTCTCTCAAAAAAAAAAGTATTAAGAAAACAGATACAGAATGGGTTTTAGTACAGAAAAATTGTCAATAACATTCCATAGGTATTTACCTAATTAGTAGTATTTCAATGAACAAGAATTCATATAATTGAAAGTTTCTTACAATTTCAAGAATTGTAAATGAACTTAAAAACAATACAATGCAACAGTGACCCAATACACACACACACACACACACACACACACACACACACACACACAAGAAAGAAAGAAATTTTTAATAAAGAAACAAAAGCTTTACCATTTGAAAGTTTTTCAAAACTTCCTGACTCAGGCATAACAAAAGAAAACTGGATAAATAGAAGAAATGGTGTTTGTTAAAGGCCTTCTTGTTAGTGAATTATGCTAGGTATTGTTAAATGCAATATTTACTTGAATCAGATGGGAAAGCTCACTCTTTATATTGAATAAACTGTGATATTTATTCAGGATAAAAAAGCTAGTAAATGAGTAAGTTGGAATTTATATGTGGAGCTGATTGCTCATTTTTTCCCAGGGTTTTGCTCATTACTTATTGCAATATGCATTATAAAAATCTCCATCTGAGAGAATTCCAGAGAGTAGTCCTTGCACCAGACAGATGGATGAGGTGAATGACTTGGAATGGATGGACACTGCTTTCAGTCACATTGCAGTGTGATCACTGTGGTTCAATGACCTCATTGGAGGCTTTTTGGTGCTCACCTCATGTGGTCTTAAATATTATGATAGATGCACATGACAATAAGGGAAAGGGAAAATAATAAAACACAACATTAAATTTTCTTCAGCTGAGTCTTAATTTGCTTACTTTATTTTTTTAGAGTAATTGATTAAACATCCAGAGAAATGGATAACTTCACCTATGGGGGAACATTCTTCCTCATGGGCTTCTCAGATATTAGGGAGATCCAGATCTTATACACGGTCCTATTTTTGCTGATTTACCTGGCAGCCCTACTGGGGAATCTTCTCATCATCACCCTCACCACCAAGGATCGTCGTCTCCACACTCCGATGTACTTCTTCCTGAAGAACCTGTCCTTTCTGGATCTTTGTCTCATTTCCATCACTGTCCCCAAATCCATCATGAACTCTCTAATGAATCAAAACTGAATTTCCTTCCTTGGATGTGTTTCACAGGTATTTTTCTTCTTCCTCTTAGCCAGTACAGAAGTAGCACTACTCACAGTCATGTCCTATGACCGCTATGTTGCCATCTGCCACCATCTCAGATACAATTTCATCATAGGCCATCGAGCTTGTGTAGAGATGGCCACCTCTTCATGGGTCAGTGGATGTCTCAATGCAATTCTTCATACAGTTTCTACCTTTTCCACACCCATATGCAGGTCTCCTGTAGTTAATCAGTTCTTCTGTGATGTCCCACAACTGCTCTCTCTTGCCTGTTCATATAACATTGGGGAATTAGTAGTCATTGGGCTCAGCCTACTTTTAGATTTTGGTTGTTTTGTGTTTATTGATATTTCATACATTTATATATTCTCCACCGTGCTGAGGATGCCCACCAGAGAAGGCAGGCACAAAGCTATTTCCACATGTTTACCTCATCTCATTGTTGTGACTCTGTTTCTCTCTTCTGGGTTTTTTGCCTATTTACACCCCTTGTCCAAATCTCCATCACTCTTGGATTTGCTAGTTTCAGTATTCTATACTGTGGTGCCACCCACCATAAACCCCCTCATCTATAGTCTGAGAAATAAGGATATGAGGATGGCACTAAGGAAATTGATAATGACCAGATATTGGCTATCAAACTAAAAAGTTAATATAGAATATATTGTGATCTTTTTATTCACTGACATCATTGTATAAATAATCTGTTGCATAGTCTTGTAATAATATTGGATATATAGACTAAAAATTATCATAAAGATTTAATTGTACTCATTAAAGTGCAATTATTAAGAAACATCCTCATTGTTCAGATCAAGTTGATGGCAAAACCAGTAGATTTCTACTTGTATTTGGCAGATATATTCTGATATTGTATTTGTCAGACTAATAGGAACTCCCTTTTCTGTGACAAATGGTAAATTGTACAGGATACTGGGGCATCAGAGCTAAACTTGGGCTCTTCCAGACAAACCAGTTGTATACTAACTCTTAGAAAAATTAATATGTAAAAAGTCACATGACACAATATGTATAATACATTCTTAAATTAAAGGAAATAGATATAAGTGATGTCTGCATAGCATTGTTAATGTACTAAAAGCCACTAGCCGTACATATTAAAATGTTTAATTTCATATTGTGTTGATTTCACTTCAGAAACAAGGCAAAAATAAAAACATTGACTTGTCCATTTGACTTCCCTTTTTCATAAGCTACTATATGATATTTTCCGGCATCACTTGTGTCCTTGAATTATAATGAGGGGACACAGATATAAACAAATGTAATTTTACTATTTGGATATACATATGTTTATAGTAATAATTTTTTTTCTTTTTTCAAGTTTTTATTTAAATTCCAGTTAGTAAACATACAGGGTAATAGTAGTTTCAGGTATAGAATTTTGTTATTCAAAACATATACACAACACTCAGTGCTCATCAAAAATGCCCCCATTAATTCCCTTTACCTATTTAACTTATCTTCCCATGATCCTCCTGTCTGGTAACCATCAGTATATTACCTATGGTTAAGAGTCTGTTTCATGTTCGTGGTGGAGGGGGCGAGGGGTAAAGAAGAAAGAAAAACCAAGAAAAAGACTCTTAAAAATAGAATGGTTATAGTAATATTAAAACAAGTTTACGGTAGAAATAATAATAAAATTGATAAACCTGTAGCCAGACGTGTCAAAAAGAAAAGAGAAAGAACCCAAATAAATAAAACCACAATGATAGAGGAGAAACATCCACCATGACGGAAATACAATTGGTCAGAGAGAGGCAAGATGGCAGAGAAGTAGGGAGTTCTGTACATTTCACTCACCCCCAATCTTTCAAACGGAGAAGGCCTGAGCCATAGGAACCCTTAATGAATCCAGGAGTTTGGGAGGAAAAGGAGACAAAGTGTGCTGAGAAAACCTTATAGTGGGAATGCGAACTGGAGAAGATAAAAACAGGCCAAGACCAGAGACACAGAGGGAGAGGAAGGAGCCCCCTTTTCGGGGAATCGCAGTGAGTCTAGGGGAAAAAAAGAAAGAGTGGCCAAAACTGCTCAAGACGCTGTCCCTGTTGCTGGAGAAGAGAAAAACCTCAGCTTGAGACACAGAGGTTTTCTGCTGTACAGCTGACCTTAGGTTGGGTGCACTCGTCCTAGGCGACCCAGGAGAAACTGCTCCTCACTCATCAGCTTGACCTGGAGGGGATGTGGCAGTGCCTGAAGCCACACCTTTGAGTTTCTGGCTAGGCTCCATCCCCAGGGGGGAGGCAAAAGGTTTGAAACTGCTCTGAGGGACTCAGGCTATATCAATGGAGCCTCAGGCCCCCTTAGTCTTAGGCAGACTAAGATCTGGAAACAAGGCTCGGCTTGGGATATAGAGCATGGCCCACCTTGGGTACACCCGCGGAACAGGGAGATCAGACTCAAAAGACTGAGTTGCAAAGCTTGGTTCTAGAAGGGACTAGGGCGCCACCATTTTTCTTTTCACAACCACCAAGACAGGACCCCCATAGATGCACTGGAGGCTAAAACCTGCCTACACCAAACCACTCCCATCCNTTTTTTTTTTTTTACCGGAGCCTGGGGCAAGACCAACATGGATTCATTGCCTGATAATTCTGGTCACTGGCTTGCTTGAACAGTCACATTTAATCCATTCTTTGGATGTATATTCTATACCTCCATGGTTACCTTTTTATCTCAGTCTCTCTGGAGTAATCAGACTATATAGTTTCTCTGAGTAGCACTTTTTTCATTTCTTTCACCTCGCCTCTAACCATATTCCACTCTTTCTCTCTCTGAATTAAGCCTCTTAGGCCGTGATCGTATAGTGGTTAGTACTCTGCGTTGTAAATTAAGCCTCTTAGTCTCTACCTGGTCGTTTCATCCAATTTTGCTTCCTCCCCGCTCTGCCATTTCTCTCTTTGTATATGGTCTCCCATCAGTACTATATACATCAGGCTTTTTATTTATAGCTGGGAATTCTGGTTCTATGCTTTAGACTGTCCTTTGTCTATTGGGTTTTTTCTTTTTTCTTTTCTTTTTAATTTTTTATATCTTTTTATTATTTATCTTCCCTCATTTCTCTTGTCTATATGTGTGTGTGTGTGTCCCCTTCCTTTTTTTCTTTTTCTTTTTCCCTTTTGGTTTGCGTGCTTATTGGATTTGTCTGTGCGTTTGTGTGCCTTTTTCCCTGTGTGTATGTCTGTTTTCTTTTCCAATGCTACCTCAAGAAACAAGCAAAAGTACACATGGTGGAGAGTCCCAAATACCAATAGAGTAGGGAAATAAAATAACCAAGGTCTTAACAAGAGGACCAAGAAGCACCATTCAAAGAAGACTTTCTAAATGGAGAGTCCCTGGAAAGTCAAAGAGACTTTTTTGGTACAGCAACACTCGCAGGTGCAGAGGGCATAACAAGCTTTTAAAACTAACAAGAGATAGAAAGCTAATCAAAATGACGAAATGGAAGAACTGTACTCCAAAGAAATTCCAGGAAGAAATGACAGCTAAACAGCTGCTCAAAACAGATATAAGCAAAATAACTGAATAATAGTCATAAAATTAATCGCTGGGCTTGAAAAAGGCATGGAAGACATCAGAGAAACTTGCTACAAAGACAATGGAGCTTTAAAAGAGTTGTGATGAATTAAAAAATGCTACAAATGAGATGCATAATAAAATGGAGCTGTCCAATGCACGGATTGAAGAGGCAGAAAGGAAAATAAGTTATTTAGAAGACACAATTATAGAAAAAGAGGAAGCTGAGAAAAAGAGAAAGAAACTGATCCAGGAACATGAAAGGAGATTTCAAGAAGTCAATACAATCAAACGCAATAATGTCCGTATCATAAGAATTCCAGAAGAGGAAGAGAGAGGGAAAGGCGCTGAAGGAATCCTGGAACAAATTATAGCAGAGAACTTCCCCAATCTGGGGAAGGAAACAGATATTGAAATCCAAGAGGCACAGAGAACTCCCCTCAGACATAACTTGAATCTATATTCTGCATGATATATGATAGTGAAAATGGCAAATTATAAGGAAAAAGAGATAATTCTGAAAGCAGCTAGGGAGAAAAGTGCCCTCACATACAAAGGGAACCCTATCAGAGTGGGGACAGACCTATCTACTAAAACTTGGCAGGCCAAAAGGAATGGCAGGAAATCTTCAATGTGATGAACAGAAAAAATATGCAGCCAAGAATCCTCTATCTAGCAAGCCTGTCATTCAGGACAGAAGGAGAGATAAAAGTCTTTCCAAATAAACAAACATTGAAAGAATTCGTTACCACTAAATCAGCCCTACAAGAAATCTTGATGGGGACGCTATGAGAAAAGTGTTGCAAGCAACACAATATACCAGAGACACCACCATAAGCATGAATCCCACAAAGGACACAATGACTCTAATCTCATATTTTTCAATAATAACAATGAATGTAAATAGACTAAATGCCCCAATCAAAAGACATAGGGTAGCAGAATGGATTTAAAAACAAACAAACAAAATCCATCTATTTTCAGTCTACAAGAAACTCATTTTATAATGGAAGACACCTTCAGATTGAAAGTAAGGGGATGGAGAAATATCTATCATGCTACTGGAAGTCAAAAGAAAGCTGGAGGAGCTACACTTATATCAGACTAACTGGACTTTATTTTTTTCTTGTTCTTTTTTAAAATTTTTAATGTTTTATTTATTTTTGTGAGAAAGATAGAGACAGCACGAGCAGGGGAGGGTCAGAGAGAGGGAGACACAGAATCAAAGACAGGCTCCGTGCTCTGAGCTAGCTGTCAGCACAAAGCCCAATGAAGGGATTGAACCCAGGAATTGTGAGAACATGGTCTGAGCAGAAGCCGGATGTTTAACCAATTGAGATACCCAGGCGCCCAAAACTGGACTTTAAGGTAAAGGGCTGAAGAAGGGCATTATATAATAATTAGAGGATCGATATATCCATCAGGAAGAGCTAACAATTATAAATTTCTACACACCGGATATGGGAGCACCTAAATATATAAAACAATTAATCACAAACAGAAACACTCTTATGGATAAGAAAGTGCTAATAGCAGGGGACTTTAATACTCTACTTACAACAATGGATAGATCAACTAGACAGAAAATCACTAAAGAAAAAATGGACTTGAATGACACATTGGACCAGATGGTTTTGACGGATATATTTAGAACTCTACATCCTGATGCCATGGAATTCACTTACTTCTCAAGTGTGCATGGCACATTCTCCAAGAGAGAACACATACTGGGACATAAAGCAGCCCTCAATAAAAGAATTGAGATCATACTGTGCACACTTTCAGATCACAATGCTATGAAACTTGAAATCAAACACAGGAAGAAATCTGGAAAACCTCCAAACACATGGAGGTTAAAGAACACCCCAGTAAAAATGAATCTGCCAATCAGGTAGTTAGAGAAGAAATTTAAAAATATATAGAAACAAATAAAAATGAAAATAAACCATCCAAACACTATGGGTTGTGGTAAAGGCAGTGCCGAGAGGAAAACACATTGCACACCAGGCCTATTTCAAGGAAATAGAAAAAGCTAAGTGCAAAATCTAACAGCTCACCTAAATGAACTAGAAGAAGAGCAACAAGAGCACCCCAAACTCAGTAGGAGAAGAGAAAAAAATCAGGGCAGAAATAAACAATATAGAAACCAAAGAAATATTTGAACAGATCAACGAAACCAAGAGTTGTTTTTTTGAAAAAATGAACAAAATTGACAAAACTCTATTCAGGCTTCTCAAAAAAATTAAATAAATAAAGAGAAAGAAAGAGAGAGAGAGAGAGCACTCAAATAGGCAAAATCATGAATGAAAATGGATTTATTGTAACCAACCCTTCAGAAATACAAGCAATTATAGGGAATGCTATGAAAAATTATATGCCAACAAACTGGACAACTTATAAGAAATGCATAAATTCCTAAACACACACTCTACCAAAATTCACATGGGAAGAGATAGAATATCTGAACAGACCTATAAGTAGTGAGGAAATTGAATCAGCTATCAAGAAACTCCCAATAAATAGGAGCTCTGGGCCAAATGGCTTCCCTGGGGAATTCTACCAGCTATTTAACACAGAATTAATACCCATTCTTCTCAAGCTATTCCAAAAAATAGAAATCAAAGGAAAACTTTCCTACTCATTTTATGAAACCGACATCATTTTTATTCCAAAGCCAGACAGATACCCAGCAAAAAAGTGAACTACATACCAATATCCTTGATGAATACAGATGCAAAATCCTCAACATGATATTGCAAACCGAATTCAACAACACATAAAAAGAATTATCCACCATGATCAAGTGGGATTCAGTCCTGGGTTCCAGGGCTGGTTCAGTATCTGCAAATCAATCAATGTGATACATCATATCAACAAGAGAAAAGACAAAAACCTTATGATCCTTTTGATAGATGCAGAAAAAGCATTTAACAAAATACAGCATCCCTTCGTAATAATGACCTTCGACAACGTCGGGTTAGAAGGAACTTACTTAAACAGCATAAAAGCCATCTATGAGAAGCCCTCAGCTAGCATCATCCTCAATGGAGAAAAACTGAGAGCTTTCCCCCTAAGATCAGGAACACGACATGGATGTCCCCTCTCACCACAGTTGTTTAACATAGTGCTGGAAATCCTAGCATCAGCCATCAGACAACAAAACGAAATAATAGGCATCAGAATTGGCAAAGAAGAAGTCAACCTTTCACTTTTCGCAGAAGACATGATACTCTACATAGAAAACCAGACAAAATCCACCAGAAGCCTACTAGATCTGATGCATGAATTCTGCAAAGTTGCAGGGTACAAAATCAATGTACAGAAATCGGTTGCATTTTTATACAGCAACAATGAATCAACAAAAGAGAAATCAAGAAACTGATCCCATTCACAGTTGCAGACAAAAAACATAAAATACCTAGGAATAAACCTAACAAAAGATATAGGAGATCTGTATGCTGAAAACTATAGAAAAGTTATGAAGGAAATTGAAGAAGACAGAAAGAAAACTTTCCATGCTCATGGATCAGAAGAATAAAGATTGGTAAAATGTCATTACTACCCAGAGCAATCTACACATTCAATGCAGTATCAATCAAAATTACTTTGGCATTCTTCTCAAAGCTATAACAAACTATCCTAAAATTTGTATGGAAACACAAAACATCCCGAATAGCCAAAGTAATGTTGAAGAAGACAACCAAAATGGGAGGCATCTCCATCCCAGACTTTAGCTTCTACTACAAAGCTGTCATCACCAAGACAGTATGGAATTGGTACAAAAACAGACACATAGACCAATGGAATAGAATAGAGCTAGGAATTGGACCCACAAATGTATGACAACTAATCTTTGACAAAGCACGAAAGAGTATCCAATGGAAAAACGACAGCCTCTTTAGCAGATGGTGCTGGGAGAACTGGACAACAACATGCAGGAGAATGAAAATAGATCTTTTTCTTACAACATACAGAAAAATAAAGTCATATTGGATAAAGGACTTGAATGTGAGACAGGAAACCATCAAAATCCTAGAGGAGAAAGCAGGAAACAACTTCCTTGACCTCAACTACAGCAATTTCTTACTTGACACATCCCCAAAGGCAAAGGAATCAAGAGCAAAAATGAATTATTGGGACCACATCAAGAATCAAAGCTTCTTCATGGCAAAGGAAAAATCCATAAAACTAAAAGCCATCCGATGGAATGGGAAAAGATATCTGCAAATGACATATCAGATAAAGGGATAGTATCCAAAATCTATATGGCACTCACCAAACTCCACACCTGAAAAACAAATCATCCAGTGAAGAAATGGGCAGAAGATATGAACAGATATTTCTCCAAAAGGGACATCCAGATGGCCATCAGACACATGAAACGATGCTCAGCATCCCTCCTTATCGGGGAAATACAAATCAAAACCACACGGAGATACCACCTCACGCCGGTCAGAGTGGCTAGAATGAGCAAATCAGAAGACTCTAGATGCTGGCGGGGATGTGGAGAAATGGGCACCCTCCTACACTGTTGGTGGGAATGTAAACTGGTGCAGCACCTCTGGAAAACAGTGTGAAGGTTCCTCAAAAAATTCACAATAGAACTCTCCTATTACCCAGCAATAGCCCTCCAAGGATTTACCCAAGGGATACAGGAGTGCTGACGCATAGGGGCACATGTACCCCAATGCTCATAGCAACACTCTCAACAATAGCCAAAACATGGAAAGAGCCTAAGTGTCCATCAACTGATGAATGGATCAAGAAGATGTGGTTTATCTATA
>NW_027527822.1:1104060-1209794 GCF_008692635.1 Crocuta crocuta
TGTGGAGAAATGGGCACCCTCCTACACTGTTGGTGGGAATGTAAACTGGTGCAGCACCTCTGGAAAACAGTGTGAAGGTTCCTCAAAAAATTCACAATAGAACTCTCCTATTACCCAGCAATAGCCCTCCAAGGATTTACCCAAGGGATACAGGAGTGCTGACGCATAGGGGCACATGTACCCCAATGCTCATAGCAACACTCTCAACAATAGCCAAAACATGGAAAGAGCCTAAGTGTCCATCAACTGATGAATGGATCAAGAAGATGTGGTTTATCTATACTATGGAATACTACATGACAATGAGAAAGAATGAAATCTGGCCATGTGTAGCAACATGGATGGAAATTGAGGGTGTTATGTTGAGTGAAATAAGTCAGGCAGAAAAGGACAGATACCATATGTTTGCACGTCTAGGAGGATTAAGAGGAACTTAACGGAGGAGGACCATGGGGGAGAAGAAAAGGAAAAATAGTTGGGGAGAGGGAGGGAGGCAAACCATAAGAGACTCTTGAGTGCTGAGAACAAACTTAGGGCTGTTGGGGGTGGGAGGGAGGGGAAGAAGGGTGATGGGCATGGAGGAGGCACTTGTGGGGATGAGGACTGGATGCTATATGGAAACCAAGTCGATAATAAACTATTAAAAAATGAAAAAGAAGAAAACATAAACAATGTAAGAGAATATTATGAAAAATTATATGCCAAGAAATAGACAATCTGGAATAAATGGATAAATTCCTAGAAACTCACACACAACCATCTCTCATACAGGAAGAAGTGGAAAATTGATCAGACCAATAACCAGCAAAGAAACTGAATCAGTAATAAAAAATTTCTCAATGAACAAAAGTACAGGGCAAGAGTGTTTCACAGGGAAATTTTATGAAACATTTAAAGAAGAATTAACAGGTAGTATTTTCAAAATTTGTCAAAAATAGAAATGGAAATAAAACTTCCAAATGCATTTAATGAGGCCAGCAGTACCTTGATTCCAATATCGGATAAAGATTCCACTTAAAAATAGAACTACTGGCCACATGGCACCTGGATGCCTCAGTTGGTTAAGCATTTGACTTTGACTCAGTTCATCATCTTGCCATTCTGGAGTTCAAGTCTTGTATTGGGCTGTGTTGACACGTCAGAGACTGGAGCCTATTTCAGATTGTGTCTCCCTTTCTCTCTCTGCCCTTCCCCTGTTCATGCTCTATCTCTGTCTCCATCTCTCTATCTCAAAAATAAATATAAATAAACATTATTTCTTTAACAGAACTACAGGCCAATAACACTGATGAGCATAGTTACAAAAATTGTCAACGAAGTTTAAGAAAGTCAAACCCAACAGTATATTAAAAAGATCATTCACCGTGATCAAGTGGGATTTATTCCTGGGCTGCAAGAGTGGATCTGTATTCGCAAATCAAAACACATGATACTCCACATTAGTTAAAGAAAGTACAAAAAACATATGATCCTTTCAATAAATGAAGAAAAAGCATTTGACAAAGTACCACATCCATTAATTATAAAAACTCTTAACAAAATAGGGATAAAGGGAGCATATCTCAACATAATAAAGGCCATATATGAAAGACAGACAGCTGATATCATCCTCAATGGTAAAAAAAAAAAAAAATGAGTGCCTTTCCTTGAGGTATGCCCACTATCACCACTGTTATTTAATATAGTAATGGAAGTCCTAGCCTCAGCAATCAGACAACAAAAAGAAATAAAGCCAACAAAATCAGCAAGGAAGAAGTCAAACTTTTATTATTTGTAGATATCATGATATTCTATGTAGAAAACATGAAGCATATGTTCTCAAAGCAAAGGTAACCAGTGGAGAAAGCAGCAGAGGGAAGTTTGAAGTTCATTGGGATTGGTTCATGAGGTTTAAAGGAAAAAGTTATCATGATAACATACAAAAGTGCAAGATGAAGCAACAAGTGCTGATGGAAAAGCTGTAGTAAATTATCCAACAGAGAGGAATGTGGTAGTGAAGTAGGAGAACCCTAGGCTGGCCTTATCCCAAGAACACAAATGGGTAACTGTCAAATCATCTTAAGTACTTCAGAGATCAATCTGAAGGTTGATAGAACAAACTTCACAACTAAAGGGAGAGAAGAGACCACACTGAAGAAGGTAGTCAAGGAGGAGATATGGCTTGGGGGAAAATGGATCTCAGGTGGTGCAGAGGCGAGGGAGCCATGGTTAAGTAGAAGAGCAAGAGACAGAGGAGCACACAGGGGAATTCAGGAGGATAACGTTCACCTAAAGTCATTAGCTTGGAAAATGAAAGTATCTGATTTTTTTTTTTTTTGTTCTTGAGAGTGGTGGAGCTTACAGCCTGTTTGTTTGTTTTTTTCAAATTTTTCTATTAATGTTTATTTATTGTTGAGAGACAGAGCATGAGAAGGAAAGGGATAGAGAGAGAGGGAGTCACAGAATACAAAGCAGGTTCTAGTATAGGGGCTGTAAGCACAGAGTCTGACACAGGGCTCAAACTCATGAACTGTGAGATCATGACTTGAGTGAAAGTCAGATGTTTAACCAACTGAGCCACACAGGTGTCCCCAAAACTTGAGATTTTAAAGGTTGGAGGACTTGGCTGCATAGAGCCTTAAGGACACTGTGCCATTCCTTGATAGAAGGCAGGAAAATAACCCAGGAGCAGAAAACATGAAACAGCTAAGTGAAGAGTGCTTAAGGCACACAGAGGGGAGATTATTCTTCTTGGATTACCTCCCTGAGAGGCGGCATCCATGGAGACATTTCCACGTAACAGGAGTTGGCCAGTGCCATTTCTTTCCCTCCACTTCAGCCATCTTAGGAAACCAGCTCAGTACTGATGATAGCTGCCTTACTTGCATACATCAAGACCCACCACCCACCCTGCACTCTAGCTTGGCTGCTCTTCTCTATCAAGCTTGCCTCAGTTTCAGCATGGCAGACTCCTTCCCCAGAAGACCAGCACAAACTCCTGCTCACATTATGTCTTCTAAACAGGAGTTATACCGGGTCTCACTTCGAGTGGAAGTGGTGTCAAGTCTCATTACACAAGAAAACTAGAGCACACCTAGATAAAGCTCACCACATTCAGTCCACGGATCAAATACTGCCCACTTAAGGCAAGAAGAGCCTCTGCAGATGATTGGCCTGAAGTATAGAGCAGCCAAAACACAACAGCAGATACACGGCTTCAGGAGGACTGTCTCTGCTTCTTAGGTGCCTTGCTGCCACCTCAGCTCCTCCAGCTCCTCCTTCAGCCTCAGCATCTTGTCCATCTAGGCTCTGTCCTACTCGATGCACAGAACATCCTTGACAACGTGCGCCTGCCCTTCATTCCTGGTCTCCAACTCCAAGGCTTGCAGCTCCAGCCAAAGCATTTCCAGCTCCTCTTGCTGCAACTTACGCTGTTCCTTCTCCAGGGTCTGTTGCATCTTCCAAAAGCTCTCCTTGAGTAGAGTCTGACCCCTTATTCACGACTTCCAGAGGACTGTGATTCTGCGAAGTCCAGATTTCCTCTTGAGTACTCTTGACTTTCTTCTGAAGCTGCTGCATTTGCTTGATCTTTTCACCCAGCTTCTTCTAAACCTGGCAGGATCTCATGGCTCACTTCCATCACCTGCTGCTGTCCCTGGAGACTCAGAGTAAAGTCCAGATTCTGCAGCCAGTGTCTGTTGGTGGTGTTAACTTCAATGTACTTGACATTAAGAGCTGTTTCCTCTTCGCTCACTTTCTTGGCAGGGGCCTGGAGCCTAGATCACTTTCTTACCTGACTATTCCTTCTATCTCCACATCAAGAAAGGACATTAGTTTCTCTCCTTCTAACTTACACTCCTTGACAGCTTGCTGGTACTGTCGGGTATGAGAGCAGACTTTATGTACTTCCTGTTCACTTCATGCTATCTAATCTAGCAGATTCTTCTGATACATCTATCTTTTCTCCATATAACTCAGGCTATCTGCATCTTGGGGCTGAAAGCAGGAGATGTGGGACAAGAACTGGAGTATATGGTCATAGCCACTGTGGTAGTCTGTATAACAGTCCTAGTACACTGTAGGCTCTAGGCCCTGTGGTAAATCTGATGGAGGAGGGTGCCAGATTGTTGGCCCATTTTGTGCTCTACAGCCTCCTAGAGCTCCAGGCTCAGGCAGTGCTTCTGGTAGCACCTGGTCAGTGAGCTGAACACTACTTGGGTTCCTGTAGGTTCTGCTCCACCTCACCAAGTAGGGACTTCTAACCATGCAACTCAGATTCTAGAACCACAAGCTCCAGCCCCTTCTTGTCCAGGAGAAGCCATTACATCCTGGGGTAGCTGTTTCTTCTATGTTGCCAGTTATCTCACAGTCCTGCCATAGGTTCTTCTCCAAGTGATTGGTCACATGAGACACCGAACATATAAAATAGTAAAAAAGAATCAATGAAAGATAAAGAGTCTAATAAACAAGATTGGAAAGAGGCTTGATGCAGTGAAAAAAAAGGGTGGAAGAAGCAGAAGAATGAATTAGTGATATAGAAGACAAAGTAATATAAGTAATGAAGCTGAACGAAAAGAGAAAGAAAAATTATATAAGAGAATAGACTTGACATAGGGAATTCAGTGACTTCATTAAACATAATAACATTTGATTTTAGGAGCCCCAGAAGTACAGTGAGAAAGGAAGAATGAAATTTATTTTTGAAATAATGGCAGATCCTCAGTTAATATCATCCTCGACGGGGAAAATCTGAGTGTTTTCCCCCTGAAATCAGGAACATGACAGGGATGTCCACTCTCACCACTGTTGTATAACATAGTGCTGGAAGTCCTAGCATCAGCCATCAGACAACAAAAGGAAATCAAAGGCATCAAAATTGGCAAAGAAGAAGTCAACCTTTCACTTTTCGCAGACGACATGATGCTGTACATAGAAAACCTGGCAGACTCCACCACAAGCCTACTAGAACTGATCCAAGAATTCAGCAATCAAAATTGCACCAGCATACGTCTCAAAACTAGAACAAAGTATCCTAAAATTTGTATGGAACCACAAAAGACCCCAAATAGCCAAAGTAATACTAACGAATAAAACCAAACTTAGAGGTATCATCATCCCAGACTTTAGCCTGTACTACAAAGCTGTTATCATCAAGACAGTATGGTATTGGCACAAAAACAGACAATAGGACAATGGAACAGAGTTGAGAACTCAGAAGTGGACCCAAAGTACACAGCCAACTAATCTTTGACAAAGCAGGAAAGAGTATCAACCTCTTGGATGGAAAAAAGACAGCCTCTTTAACAGATGGTGCTGGGAGAACTGGACAGCAACATGTAGAAGAATGAAACTCGGTCATTTTCTCACACCCTACACAATAATAAACTCAAAATGGATAAAGGACCTGAACGTGAGACAGGAAACCATCAAAATCCTAGAGGAGAAAGCAGGAAACAACCTCCTTGACCTCCACCGCAGCAATTTCTTACTTGACACATCCCCAAAAGCAAAAGAATCAAGAGCAAAAATAAACTATTGGGACCTCATCAAGATAAAAAGCTTCTGCTCGCCAAAGGAAACAATCCATAAAACTAATAGGCAATCGACAGAATAGGAAAAGATTGTTGCAATTGACATATCAGATAAAGTGTTAATATCCAAAATCTGTAAGGAATTCACCAAATTCCAACCCAAAAAACAAACAACCCAGTGAAGAGATGGGCAGAAGATATGAACAGACACTTCTCCAAAGAGGATATCCAGATGGCCAACAGACACATGAAACGATGCTCAGCATCCGTCCACATCAGGGAAATACAAATCAAACCCACACTGCAATACCACCTCACGCCAGTCAGAGTGGCTGAAATGAGGACATCAGAGGACTCTAGATGCTGGACAGGATATGGAGAAATGGGCACCCTCCTACACTGTTGGTGGAAATGTAAACTGGTGCAGCCCCTCTGGAAAACAATGTGAAGGTACCTCAAAAAATTCACAATAGAACTCCCCTATGATCCATCAATAGCACTGCTAGGAATTTACCCAAGGGATATAGGAGTGCTGATGCATAGGAGCACATGTACCCCAATGTTCATAGCAGTACTCTCAACAATAGTCAAAACATGGAAAGAGCCTAAGTGTCCATCAACTGATGAATGGATCAAGAAGATGTGGTTTATCTATACTATGGAATACTCCATGGCAATGAGAAAGAATGAAATCTGGCCATGTGTAGCAATGTGGTTGGAAATTGAGGGTGTTATGCTGAGTGAAATAAGTCAGGCAGAGAAGGACAAATACCATATGTTTGCACATCTAGGAGGATTAGGAGGAACTTAAAGGAGGACCATGGGGGAGAAGAAGGAGGGAAATAGTGGTGAGAGGGGTGGAGGCAAACCATGAGAGACTCTTGAATGTGGAGAACAAACTGAGGACTGATGGGTGTGGGGGGTGGAGGGGGGAGATGGGCATGGAGGAAGGCACTTGTGGGGATGAGCACTGGGTGTTATATGGAAACCAATTTGACAATAAACTATTTGTAAAAAAATAAATAAAAGAAAATAAAATACCTTTCAAGTCTTAAAAAAAAGAAAAAAATAATAATAGAAAATTTCCCTAACTGGGTAAGAAAACAACATTCAGTTCTAAGAGACATGGAGAACTCCCATCAAAGTAATAATAATAATAAAAGTGGGCTAACACCAGATATAGTTTATTTAAATTTGCAAAATATATTAGTTAAAAAAAAAGTCTTAAAGGTAAGACAAATGTAGTCCATAAATTACAAGGAAAGACACATAAGGCTAGCTTCAGATCACTTCTGGCTTTGGCAAACCAGAAAGGAGTGGCATGATATATTAAAAGTGCTAAATGGAAAAAAAATTGTATTCAAGAATAATCTTTCAGCAAAGCTGTCATTCAGAACAGAAGGAGAGATAAAGAATTTCCCAGACAAACAGAATTAAAGGAATTTGTGATTACTAAACCAACCCTGCCAGAAATATTAAAAGAAACTGTTTGACTGCACAGGAGAGACAAAAAAAGAGGAAGATAAGAAAGGATCATAGGGAATCCCCAAAAGCAATGCGAAATAAAAATTAATATGGCAATAAATTCACCTATTAAAATAACTTTTAATAATTGAACTAAATTCTCCATTTGAAAAATTTGGGTGTCAATATGGTTAAAAAGCAAGAAAAAAAAAACCCATATAAACGCTTCCTGAAAGAGACTTATTTTAGATTTAAAGTCATATACAGATTGAGAGTGGAGGTGTGGAGAAACATTTATTGTACAAAGGAATGTCACAAGAAAGCAAGCAAACTAGACTTTATTTTTTTTTATGTTTTTTTATTTATTTCTAGGAGAGAGAGAGAGCGTGAGCAGGGGAGAGTCAGAGAGAGAGGGAGTCACAGACTCTGAAACAGGCTCCAGGCTCTGAGCTGGCAGTCAGCACAGAGCCCTACGCGGGTCTCGAACCCAGAACCACGAGATCATGACCTAAGCGAAAGTCGGACGCCTAACCGACTAAGCCACCCAGGTGCCCCAAGCAAACTAGACTTTAAAAGAAAGACACTAATAATAAATGGAGAAGGACACAATATATTCATAAATGGGACAATCTAGCATGAAAATCTAACAATTGTAAATATGCACCAGATGTGGAAGCAGACAAATATATAAAATAATAACAAACATAAAGAAATTATTTGATAATGATAAATTAATATTAGGGGACTTTGACACCTCACTGACAAATGCATGGAGGTTAAAAATATGCTACTGAACACTGAAGGGGTCTAAAAGGAAATGAAAAAAGAAGTTTAAAAAAATGGAATAAAAAATAAATGCAATGACCCAAAATCATTGGCATGCAGCAAAATCAGTCATATGAGGGATATTTATAGCAATATAGGCCTAAATCAAGAAGCAAGAAAATTTTAGATGTGAGGGCGATCTGGCTATGACATCTGTCACCCCATTGATCGCTAGGGTTGGTTCGGCTGATCTGGCTGGTTAGGCGGGTGCCCCTTCTTCCCTCACCGCTCCATGTGCGTCCCTCCCGAAGCTGCGCGCTCGGTCGAAGAGGATGACCTTCCCCGATAGAGGAGGACCGTTCTTCGGTCAAGGGTATACGAGTAGCTGCCCTCCCCTGCTAGACCCTCCAAACAAGCTCTCAAGGTCCATTTGTAGGAGAACGTAGTGTAGTCAAGCTTCCAAGACTCCAGACACATCCAAATGAGGTGCTACACGTGCCAGTCTGCCTCTTAGAAAAAAAAAAAAAAAAAAAAAAAAAAAAAAAAAAATTTTCAAAAAAGAAAAAAAAAGAAGCAAGAAAATTTTCAGATAAACAGCCTAATCTTACACCTAAAGTAGCTATAAAAAATAGCCTAAAGCCAGCAGAAGATAGGCTATAATGATGATTAGAGCAGAAATAAATGATATAGAATCCATAAAAAACAATAAAACAAATCAATAAAACCAGGAACTGTTTCTTTAAAAAATTAGTAAAATATATAAACCTCTAGCCAAACTTATCAAAAATAAAAGTGAAATGACACAAATAAACAAAATCAAATATAGGACAGGAGAAATAACAAGCAACAGCACACAAATACAAAGAATTATAAAAGTATATTATGAAAAACTATATGTCAAAAAATTGAAAATTTAGAAGAAGTGGTAAAATTCCTAGAAACTTATAAAATACCAAAACTGAAACAGTATGAATTAGTAAACTTCAAAAGACTGATAACCTACAAAGAAACTGAACAGTAATAAAAACTTTCCCAATAAACAAAAGAGGACCAAAGGTTTTTACAGGTAATTCTACCGTACATTCAAAGAAGAGTTATTACAGGGGTACGTGGGTGGCTCAGTTGGTTCAGCATTTGACTCTTGATTTTGGCTCTGGTCATGATCCCAGGACTGGGATCAAGCCATATATTGGACTCTACACAAAGCTTGGAGCTTGCCTAAGGTGATCTTTCTCTCTACTTCTGCCATTTTCCACTGCTTGCTCACTTTCTCCATCCTTATAGTACTAACTAACTAACTAAATAAATAAATAGTTATTACCGATTCTTCTCAAACTATTACAAACAATAGAAAAAGGAAAAACTTTGAATTTCCTTCTACGAAGCCAGTATTACCCTGATACCAAAACCAGATAAAAACACCAATAAGTAAGAAAATGTCAGGCAAATATCTCCCAATGAATGGAATGCAAAAATTCTCAATAAAATGATAACACACCAAAACTAACAATATATTTTAAAAAATCATTCATGACAAATAGGTGGGATTTATTTCTCGGTTACAAGCGTTGCTCAAAATTTGCATATCAATCCATGTGATACACCACATTAATAATAGAAAGGATAAGAAACATGTAGTCACTTAAATAGACGTAGAAAAAGCATTTGAAAAAGTATACTTGATAGTGGGAGATGGTTAGTAGAGAAGAATAAAGGAATCATTCTTTGGGGAAAAAAAAGTACAACATCCATTAATGATAAAAAAAACTGTCAACAAAGGTTTGGAGGGAATATAACTCAACATAATGGAGATCATCTATGGAAATTGCACAGCTAGTATAATCCAAAATGGAGAAAATCTGGGAGTTTTTCTCTAAAGTTAGGAACAACACATGGATGTCCACTTTCACCACTATCATTTAACGTAATACTGGAAGTCCTAGACATGCAATCAGACAACAAAGAAATAGGATGCATCCAATTTAGCAGGTAGGAAGTAAAACTTTCACTATTGGCAAATTTAATATTATATATAGGAAACCTTAAAGGTTCCACCCCAAAACTGCTGGAACTAATAAAAAGATTTAGTAAATTTGCAGGAAACAAAATCAATGCATTTATATGTGACATTTATATACATTAATAATATATATGTGCATTTATATACATATATAATGAAGCAGCAGAAAGACAAATAAGGAATCAATCTCAGTTACAACTGCAGCAGAAGCAGTAAGGTCTCCAGGAGTAAAGAATTTTCACCAGAGGTGAAAGACCTGTACTCCGAAAACTGATGAAAGGCGTTGAAGATGACACGAGGAAATGAAAAAACGTTTCATGTTCATGGATTGGAAGAACAAAGATTGTTAAAATGTCTACTACGCAAAACAATATATACAAACGCAACCAACATTTTTCACAGAGCTAGAACAAAAAAGCCTCTAATTTATACAGCAACCAAAAGCCCCTGAATAGCCAAGACATTCTAGAAAGTAAACACATACTGGAGGCATCACAATTCCTGACTTCAAGTTATATTACAAAGCTGTCATAATAAAAACAGCGTGATACTGGCACAAAAATGGACATAGACATCAATAGACCATTTTGCAACACCAGAAATGAATCCAAAGCTATATAGTTAATTAATATCCTACAAAATAAGAAAGAATATCCAATGAAAAAAAGGGTCTTTTCAACAAATGGTGTTGGGAAAACTGAACACCAATATGCAGAAGAATGAACTTCTTTGGACCACTTTATCACACCATACACAAAAATCAAACTGGATTCTAGACTTAAATGTGAGACCTTACACCATAAAATTCGTAGGGAAATAAACACAGGAACCAAGTTCTTTGAAACCAACCATAGCAACTTCTTATTGGATATGTCTTCTTAGGCAATGGAAATTAAAGCAAAGGTACAGTATTGAATTTAATCAAAATGGAAAGCTTCTGCCTGCACAGTGAAGGAAACACTCAACAAAACTAAAAGACAATCTATGGAATGGAGAATATATTTGCCAATGGCATCCCCAGTGTGAGGTTAGTCTCCAAAATATATAAGGAACATACATTATTTAATTCCCCAAAAATGAATAATATAATTAAATAATGAGAAGAAGACATGAATAAATCTTTTTCCAAAGAAGACATAGAGATGACTAATAGACACATGAAAATATGCTCAACACCATCCAATATCAGGGAAATGCACGTTAAAACCAAAATAAGATAGGACTTCACACTTTTTGGAATGGCTAAAATTAATAACACAAGTAACAACTGGTGTAGGTGAAGATGCAGAGAAAGAGAACCTCTTACACTTTTGGTGGGAATTCAAACTGGTATAGTAATTTTGGAAAACAATATGGAGTTTCCTGAAAAAGTTAAAAATAGGCCTACACTATAATCAAGTAATTGCACTACCAGGTATTTACCCAAAAATACAAAGATACTAATTCAAAGGGATAGACACAACCCAATGTTTATGGCAGCATTATTTCTAATAGCCAAATTATAGACAGAACCCAAGTGTCCATCAACTAATGAGTGAATTAGGAAAAAGTGGTGTATATATACAATGGAATATTACTCAGACATAAAAAGAATAAAATCTTGTCATTTTCAGTGAGATAGATTGAGTTACAGGGTATTATGCTAAGAAAAATAAGTCAGTCAAAGAAAGAGTAATGATTTCACTCATATGTGGAATTTACCAAAACAAAATAAAGATCAAAGGGGAGGGGTGCCTGTGTGGCTTAGTCGGTTAAGCGTCCGACTTTCGCTTAGGTCATGATCTCACGGGTCGTGGGTTCGAGCCCCGCGTCGGGCTCTGTGCTGACTGCCAGCTCAGAGCCTGGAGCCTGTTTCAGAGTCTGTCACTCCCTCTCTCTCTGACCCTTCGCTGCTCACACTGTCTCTCTCTCTCTCTCTCCTAGAAATATAAAACATTTAAGGGAAAAAAAAGATCAAAGGGGAAAAAAAGAGAAAAGCAAACTCAGAAATAGACTTTTTAGCTGTAGAGAATAAACTAATGGCTACCAGTAGGTAGGTGTGGGGATTGAGTTAAATAGTTGATGGTGATTAAAGAGTGTGGTTTTTGTGATGAGCATTGGGCATTGTATGCAAGTTTTCAATCATTAGATTGTACACCTGCAGCCAATATATCACTGCAAATAAAATAATCAACTTTAAATAAAATCTTTAAAATAGTATTCAGCAGATTTAGCTAAGATGATGATGATAGCTACACTGAAGAACAGAATTTTCAGGGCAGCTGGGTACCTCAGTTTGTTAAGCGCCCGAATTCAGCTCAGGCCATGCATGATCTCACAGTTCATGGGTTTGAGTCCTGCATCGGACTTTGTGCTGACAGCTTAGAGCCTGGAGCCTGCTTCGGAATCTGTGTCTCTCTCTCTGCCTCTCACCGGCTTGTGCTGTCTGTCTTTCTGCCTGTCTCTCTCTCTCTCTCATAATTAAGTCAACATTAACGAAAACATTTAAAAAATATATACAACATATTTTTAATGTAGATGAAACAGTCTTATATTGGAAGAAGATGTTATATAGGATTTCATAGCTAGAGAGTAGAAGTGTCTGCCTTTCAGTCTTCAAAGGGCAGGCTATCTCTCTTATTAGGAAATTATGGAGCTGGCAACATTACCATAAATCCAACTCTCATTTACAAGTTTGAAAATGCTAGATACTTAAAAAATATTCTAAATCTATGCCTGTGCTGTATAAATAGAACAACAAAGCCTGAATGACAGCACATCTGTTTCCAAGATGGTCTAGATATTTTAAACCTACTCTTGAAACCTACTGCTCAGAAGAACAAAGAAACAAAAACATTGATTTTCAAATGTTCCTGGTCATTGGCAATGCATCTGGTCACCCAAGAGCTTCAGTGAAAATGTAAAATGACAAGAATGTTGTTCTTATGTCTGCTATCACAACCCCATGGATCAATAATTATTTCTGATTTTCATTTTTTCTTATCTTAGAAATACATAAGTCTATACCTGCCTTATATGGTGGTTCTTCTGATTGATGGAGAGGTGTAAATTCAAATCCTTCTGGAAGTGATTCACCATTCGAGATGACATTAAGAAACTTCATAATCCATGAAAAGAGGTCAAACATCTACATTAACGGGAATTTAGAAGAAGGTGATACCAACTTTCATGGATGACTTTGAGGGATTCATGATTTCAGGTCCGGAAGTAATTGTAGATTTGGTAGAAACAACAAGAGAACTCTAATGAGAAGTTATACCTTTTCTTTCAGATTGCCTAATTTGTTGGCATACAATTGGCCATCGATTCTCTTATTATTTGCATTTCTGCAGTGTTGGTTGTAATCTCTCCTCTTTCATTAGTGATTTTATTTATTTGGTTCCTTTCCTTTCTCTTTATGACCAAAATGGCTAGGGATTTATAATTTGTTTATTCTTTCCAGCTCCTAGTTCCATTTTCTGTTCTACTGTTTGTTTTTTCCTTTTTATTTAGATATCATTGATTTCTGCTCTAATCTTGATTATTTCCCTTCTTCTGCTGGGTTTGAGCTTTTTTTTTTAATGTTATTTTTCCAGCTCTTTTAAAGGTGTAAGATTAAGTTGTATATTTGAGACCTTCTTTCCTTCCTTAGGAAGGCTTGGATTGCTATATTCTTCCCTCTTATGACTGCCTTAGTTGCATCTCAGAGGTTTGGGACTGTGGTGTTCCCATTTCATTGGCTTCCATGTAATTTTTAATTTCTTATTTAATTCTTGGCTCACCCATTCATTATTTAGTAGGATGTCATTTAATCTCCAAATATTCATGGTCTTTCCAAATTCTTTCTTGTGATTGATTTTGAGTTTCATAGTGCTGTGGTCCGAAAATATTCGTGGTATGATCTCAATCTTTATGTACTTGTTGAGGGCTAATTTGTGATTTTAAAAAAAATCTAGTTTGTCTGATATAAGAATGGCTACTCTAGCTTTATTTTGGCAACCATTAGCATATAGATGATTTTCAATCCCCTTACTTTCAGTCTGACGGTGTCTTTAGGTCTAAAATGGGTCTTTTGTAAACAGCATATAGATGTGCCTTGTTTTCTTATTCATTCTGATTCCCTATGTCTTTTGATTGGGCACTTACTCCATTTACATTTAAAATAAATTTAAATGTATTTAAATGAATTTAGTGTCATTGTGTGTTTGTGGAGTTGGTGTCCCTGGTCATCTCTGGTTTTTAGTCTTTGTTTCTTTTGGTCTTCGTTGTTGTTTGTCTTTTCTCCACCAATCCCCCTTAAAACTTCTTACAGGGTTGGTTTGGTGGTCATGAACTCCTTTACTTTTTGCAGGTCTTGGAAACTCTTTATCTCTCCTTCTATTTTGAATGACAGTCTTACTGGATAAAGAAATCTTGGCTGTATATTTTTCTGATTCAGCACATCGAATATATCCTGCCATTCTTTTATAGCCTGGTAGAGTGGTTGTCCATAACCAGTAAAGAAATTTGAAGCAGTAATAAAAAATCCCCACCAACCAAGAGTCCAGGGCTGGATAGTATTCCAGGAGAATTCTAGAAAATATTTATTTAAAAATCATTTTTAATGTTTTATTTATTTCTGAGAGAGAGACAGCGTGAACAGGGGAGGGTCAGAGAGAGGGAAATACAGAATCTGAAGCAGGTTCCAGGCTCTGAGCTAGCTGTCAGCACAGAGTCTGACGCAGGGATCAAACCCACAAACCATGAGATCATGACCTCATCAGAAGCTTAACCGACTGAGCCGCCCAGGGCCCCCAAAGTGAGATCATGGCCTGAGCTAAAACCAAGACACTTAACCAGCTGAGTCACCCAGGCACCCTCTAGAAAATATTTAAAGACTTAACACTTATTCTTTTGAACCTGCTCCAAGAAATATAAATGGAAGGAGAACTTCCAAACTTATTCTACCAGATCAGTATTACCTTGATTCAAAAACCAAAGACCGCACTAAAAAGGACTACAGACCAATTTCCCTTATGAACATGGATGCAGAAATTCTCAACAATACACTACAAAACTGGATCCAACAATACGTTAAAAGAGTTATTCACAACTTTCAAATCAAATTTATTCCTGGGATGCAGAGCTTGTTCAATATCCACAAATCAATGTGAAATATCATATTAGTAAAAGAAAGAGTAAGAACCACCTGATCTTCTCAATGTGTGCATACAAATCAAACCATGAAGACTCTTGAATGCTGAGAACAAACTAAGGACTGATGCGTGTGGGTGGGAGGGTGGAGATGGGCATGGAGGGGGGCACTTGTGGGGATGAGCACTGGGTGTTATATGGAAACCAACCTAACAATAAACTATTTGTAAAATAATAAAAAAAAACCAAAGCATTTGAAAAAGCACAACATCATTTCTTGATAAAAACCCTCAAGAAAGTTAATGATAGAAGGGACACACCTCAAGATCATAAAGGGCACATATGAAAGACCCACCACTAATATTATCCTCAATGGAAAAAAACAAAACACACACACACACACACACACACACACAAAACCAGCTTTCCCCCTAAGGTCAGAAACATGACAAGGATGTCCACTCTCATCATGGTTATTCAACATAGTGTTAGAATTCCTAGCCTCAGCAATCAAATAACACAAAGAAATAAATGGCATCCAAATTAGCAAGAGTAAATCAAATTTTCATTCTTCACAGATGACATGATACTCTAGGTGGAAAACCCAAAAGACTCGACCAAAAATAATAATAATCTGTTAGATTTGATCCTTGGATTCAGGAAAGTTGCAGTATATAAAGTCAATGTACATAGGGCGCCTGAGTGGCTCAGTCGGTTAAGTGTCCGATCAGGTCATGATCTCACGGTTCGAGGGTTCGAGCCCCACGTCGGGCTCTGTGATGACAGCTAGCTCAGATCCTGGATCCTGCTTCGGATTCTGTGTCTCCCTCTCTCCCTCTGACCCTCCCCTTCTCACACTGCCTCTCTCTCTCTCTCAGAAACAAATAAAACATTAAAAAAATAAAGTCAATGTACAGTATTCTGTTGCCTTTCTATACACCAATAATGAAGTAACAGAAAGAGAAATCAAGAAATCAATCCCATTTATATTTACAGGGAAAGCCACAAAATACCTAGGAATAAACTTTACAAAAGTGGTAAAAACCTATACACTAACAACTATTGAATGCTTATGAAAGAAACTGAAGAAGACATTAAAAATGGAAAAACATTCAATGCTCATGGATTGAAAGAACAAATATTATTTAAATGTTGATACTACCAAAACAATCTACATATTCAATGCAATCCCCATCAAAATAACACTAGCATTCTTTTTCAGAGCTAGAACAAACAATTCCAGAATTTGTATGGAACCAGAAAAGACCCCCAGATATCCAGAGTAATCTTATAACAGAAAACAAAGCTGGTGGTATCATAATTTTGGACTTCAAGCTATATTACAAAGCTGTAATAATCAACACAGTATGGTACTAGCACAAAAGCAGACACATTGTCCAATGGAACAGAAGAGAGAACCCAGAAATGGACACACAAGTATATGGCCAACTTGCCTTTGACAAAGCAGGACAGAGTATCCAGTGGGAGAAAGTAGTTCAACGAATGATGTTGGGAAAACTGGACTGAGACATGCAGAAGAATGAACCAGGACCACTTTCTTAAACCATACACAAAATAAACTCAAAATAATGAAAGACCTAAACATAAGAGAGGAAGTTATCAAAGTCATAGAGGAGAAAACAAACAAAAACCTTTTGGACCTCAGTTGTAGCAGCTTCTTACTTGACACGTATCATGAGGTAAGTAAGGGAAACAAAATAAAAAATGAACTATTGGAGGACGCCTGATGGCTCAGTTGGTTTAGCATCCAACTTCGGCTCAGGTCATGATCTCATGATTTGTGAGACATCAGGCTCTGTTTGGACAGCTCAGAGCCTGCAGCCTACTTCAGAATCTGTCTCCCTCTCCCTCTCTCTCTCTTTTAAAAATAAATAAACATTAAAAATTAAAAAAATAACTATTGGGACTTCATCAAGATAAAGATTCTTCAGAGCAAAGGAAACAATCAGAAAACTAAAAAGCAACTGATGGAATGGGAGAGGATATTTGCAAATAAGGTATCAGATAAAGGGTTAGTATCCAAAATCTATAAAGAATTTATGAAACTCAATACCACCCCAAAACAAATAATCCAATCAAGAAATAGACAAAAGGCATGAATAGTCACTTTTCCAAAGAGGATATCCAGATGACTAATAGACACATGAAAAGATGCTTAACATCACTTATAAGTATGGAAATACAAATCAAAACCACAGTGAGACATCACCTCACATCTGTTAGAATGGCTAAAATTAAAGCTCCGACAACAGATGTTGGTGAGGATGCAGAGAAAGAGGAATCATTTAGCACTGGTGTTGGGAATGCAAACTGGGGCAGCCACTCTGGAAAACAGTATGGAGGCTCCTCAAAAATTTAAATATAGGGACATCTGGGTGACTTAGTTGGTTAAGTACCAACTTTGGCTCTGGTCATGATCTCACAGTTTGTAAGTTCGAGCCCTGCATCAGGCTCTGTTCTGACAGTTCAGAGGCTGCAGCCTGCTTTGGATCCTATGTCTCCCTCTCTCTCTGTCCCTTCCACACTCACCCTCTGTCTCTATCTCAAAAATAAAATAAACATTAAAGAAAATTTAAAAAAATAAATATAGAACTTTCCTGTGGCCCAGCAATTGCACTACTATGTATTTATCCAAGAATTAAAAATGCTAATATGAAGGGTCACATGCGCCTCAATATTTATATCAGCACTATTGACAATTGTCAAAGTGTTGTAAGAGCTGAAGTGTCTATCGACTAATGAATAGATAAAGAAAATTGTACACACACACACACACACACACAGGGATATTACCCTGCATTCAAAAGGAATAAATCTTACCATTTGCAACAACATAGACGGAAATAGAGTCTATTATGCTAAGTGAAATAAGTCAGAGAAAGATAAATATATGATTTCACTCATATGTGGAATTTAAGAAACAAAACAGATGAACATAGTTGACGGGAAGCAAAACTAAGATAAAAACCGATTGGAGACAAACTATAAGAGACTTTTAAATACAGACACAAGCTGAGGTTTGCTGGAGGCATGTTGGATAGAGGGATTGGCTAAATGAGTGATGGGCATTAAGAAGAGCACTTGGATGATCACTGGGTATTATATGTAAGTGATGGATCACTAAATTCTAGTCCTAAAATCATTATTACACTATATGTTAACTAACTTGGATTTAAACTTAAAAAACAATAAATGAATAAGGAAATTAATAGATAAATAAATATTAAAAGACGTGAAGCTTGAAAATGTTACAGAATTGCTGCAATCTCATATTAAATCTTTAATGGATAAAGAGCAGCTTCTTATGGCTGAAAAAAGAAATTGTTTTTCTGATGTGGACACTACTCTTGGTGAGATGCTATGAAAATTCTTGAAATGACAACAATGGATTTAGAAAATCACATAAACTTAGTTTATAAATAGAGGACAGGTTTTAAGTATTGACTCCAACTTTCAAAGAAGTTTTATTGTGGCTAAAATGCTGATAAAACCACTAATTCTTACAGAGAAATCTCCATGAAGAGAAAAATCAATCATTACAGCACATTTTAGTATTGGTTTTTAAATATGTATTTATATGTGAGAGAGAGAGTGGGGCAGCTGAGAGATGGAGAGACACGGAGAATCCCAAGCAAGCTCCACACTATTGTCACAGAGCCTGACATGTGGCTCAAATTCTCTAACCCACAAGATTTTAATCTGAGTTTAAATCAAGAGTTGAATGCTTAACAGACTGAGTGACCCGGGCACCCTCATTATTGTTTTATATTTATAAATTTCCATAGCTGCCTCAACGTTGATCAACACTGATTAGTCAGCATCCCTCAACGTCAGGGTAAGTATACACCATCAAATAGTTTATACCTCACTCAAAGCTCAGATGATGGTTAGTATTGTTTAGCAATATTTTAATTATATAATTTTTTTCTATAGACTTAATGCCATTTCACACTTACTAAACTACAATATAGTACAAACATAACTTTTATATGCAATAGGAAAACAAAAAAAAATATTTGACTCACTTTATTATATTTGCTTTGGTGCCATGGTCCAGAACTAAAATTGCAATATCATTGACATACTTCTGTCATTTTTTAAGATACTGTCCAGACTGAAAGAATCTAATTGAAATAAATTGTATAAATTATATATTGTTTGATATTGAAGTAAAAAAAATATTTAAGGTGTACTGATGGACTGAGTTTAATTGTCACTAATCTGAATCTCCAAAAAATGTTTCTGGCAATGGATTATAATAATTTTTATTTAATAGTTCTAATTCTGTACATAAATATTTTTCGTCATAAATAACTATTTTCATAAGAAAAAACTGAAAAAAATCAACAACAGTAGATATACATGGATTTCTTGAAAAATGATTCATATAACTGGCTCATTTTCAAGTAGTTGTCATGTAATATACAAATGGCAGATGTACAGCATATAATATGACCCCATTCACTGCAAGATATTGCTTTGTTTCTCCTTACATGGAATCCCTCATTTTACACTTGAATGCTTCTTCATTTCAATACCAAATAATATATATTGTTGAGAATTTGCATGGAAAGGGTAGTTTTCTTTGAAAAAAGAACATTTGGAATCCATCACATGGTAGCAAATCATGAATACTCAAAAAGTCCACATGATAATACCCAGAATCTATGAATATGTTATTTATATGAAAAAAGAACATTGTAGATGGAGTTAAAGTTATAGACCTTGAGATGGAGAGAATATTCTAGCTTATCCACTTGGGCTCAGTGTTATCACATAATATAATAAAAATTGAGAGCTTTTAAGATTAGTCAGAGAATCAGAAAGATGGCAGGATGGGATAAACTTTACTGGGCAATATTGACTTTTATAAATAAAGACAGGAGTCCCGTGATTCAAGGAATGTGGGAAACCTCTAGAAGCTGGATAATACAAGGACACAGATTTTTTCCTAAAATCGAGAAAAGAACAAAGCCCTGGGACACCATAATTTTATTTCAGTGAGTCTGACCTATAAAAATGTCCAAATTGTGCTTTTAAGCTGTTAGGTATGTGGTAATCTGTGTGTGTAGTAATAGAAAACTAAGACAGTGAATGAAAGTGAGCTTCATTATCAATGTGACACATTTGATGTATAAGGTGTTTAGAAATGATTACAGGAGAGAATTTCTTTCTTTCTTTCTTTCTTTCTTTCTTTCTTTCTTTCTTTCTTTCTTTCTTTCTTTCTTTCTTTCTTTCATCATCTATCTATCGAACTATTATATACACACTCTCAAAATGCCTTTAACCTGTAAAACTTTTTGCATATTCAAACAAGTAAACACCTGGAATGGAAATTCCACAGCTATATCTGACAACGGACGTGAATCTCAGAAAAAATATTAAGCACCAAGAAATTGGACATAAAGAATATACCCTGTAAGATGTCATTCATCTTATATAAATATTTAAAATAGGCTGTTTCCAGAAGTCAGGATAACATTTATGTTGAGTGTGGGTTAAAAAGGAGGTTCTGGGGGATCATTTCTTCTATGTTTTATTCTAGATGGTGATAACATAAGTGAGTGAAGTTTGTCAAAATGTATTCAGCTATTTTAATAAAATACACGCACTCTTCTTTAAGTAAGATGTGCATAAATTATTTAATCAAACATATAAAGCGTCTTAACTTTTGAGAGAGTAGAAAAACCTTTCTGATCTAATAATAATGGACATCCATCTGTGCTCTAGAACAACCTGGAAAGGAATTGGGTGACTTTACACATGTCTGAGTAAAGAAATTTTCTCTGGCCTTGGCACAGATGACCATGATTGGAGAACCATAAGACATGGCAGATATTAAAATACATACTGCTCTTGGGTCACCTGGGTGGGTGGCTCAGTTAGTGAAGCATCCGACTTTGGCTCAGGTCATGATCTCACAGTCCATGAGTTCAAGCCCCATGTCAGGCTATGTGCTGACAGCTCAGAGCCTGGAGCCTGTTTCAGATTCTGTGTGTCCCTCTTTCTCTGTCTCTCTCCTCCTTGAACTCTGTCTCTCTCTCTGAAAAATAAAATAAAAACATTTAAAAATTTTAAAATACATACTGCTCTCATACAACAAAGATTTTGTCTACACCCAAGAAACATTAGATACCAAGAAAGAATAAAGACCCCCAGTAATGACTGCAAATTGATTCTTCAGCATACTGGAAGAAACATTGAGTGCTATTCACCTTCAGATTTTTTTTTTTAATTTTTAATATTTTCTTTATTTCTGAGAGAGAGAGAGCGAGAGAGAGCAGGGCAGGGTCAGAGAGAGAGGGAGACAAACAATCTGAAACAGGCTCGAACCCACGAATCATGAGATCATGTCATGAGCTGAAGTCGGAGACTTAACCAGTTGAGCCACCCAGGCGCCCCTATTTTCATTTTTAAAGTGTGTTTATTTATATTGAGGGGGGGTGGAGGGGCAGAGAGAGAGAGAGAGAGAGGGAGACAGAGAATCCCAAACCCCACACTGTCAGTGCAGAGCCTGATCCAGGGCTCAGTCTCATGAACGATGACATCATGACAAGAGCCAAAATCAAGAGTCAGATGCTGAAATGACTGAACTACCCAAAATCCCCCAGATTTATTTTGATTTGAAGAATTAGTGTGATATATCACTTTTTGCATACATAAATATCTAGAATAATATCCACACTGTTCTACCCAAGTGGATGCTATATGGTTTAATAATATGCTAATGTAATTTTACACAAACTTTTCATATTTTAAAATGTGAAAATATTGTCTGAAACACGATACAGTGTAACAAATTCTGTTCTCTGGTTACACATTTTCCCCAGTGGTAATAAGTGACTTTCTCAACACCTTTTTTTTCCTCTGAAAATTGGAGCAACAATATTATTATATCATGTATTATTTGATGAGTATGTCGATAAAAATCTCTGAGGTATATGAGCATCTTGCTAAACTACTAGCTGAAATGCATTTCTATAGATATAGGTAATGGCCTTGCCATAACGTACATTTGCTTAGTTGTGAAGGAAAAAAACAACAACTTAGTTACATAACAGAAGGCTTGAATCTTTATTTTTGGTGTGGGCAACTAAGAAGAGGAAAACCAAACAAATAATGTATAGGAAGAGGAGAATTTTAAATAAAAATTATCATCAAATATCTAAAATTCCAGGCTATGAACAGTTGAAGACGATATCTAGAACTAGTGTGAAAACTTCTGTGATGAGTATAAATAGAGAATGCAATAGATGCAAAGAAAATGGCAATCAAAGTAATTTTATTGATAGATACAAAACTTTAAATTTGGAGGGTAAAGTATAGGAAGGTTAGATAATTTTCCTTAATTATAAGGAGAGAAAACATATGATAACCAGAAAAGCCTAAGGTATATTAACAGATTCCAAGATCTAGAATTAATTCTGTGTGAATGAAGCAGATGCTTTCTACAAAAGAGTGGATGGAAAATAATATTAGAAAAGAGAATTTAACGGTACATAAAGACAAAGTTTTTAACAATTCAATTTGAAGTCTAAGAAATTATGAAGAAAAGTGTAAAAACATAAGATTTCAATAACCAGAGTTGGTTACTGTGTTATCTTTTAAATTACATATTTTACAGTTTTCTAAAAACAACTTATGAGCACGTACATATTTTACAAAGATGATATGAATCCTTACATGCTCTTTAGGGCACTTTTTCTTTCACAAAACAGTATGTCAAAATTGTTTTTCAAGTCCACATATAGTATCATTTTTATATCTATTATGTTAATATGCTTGAAATATAAAGTGTCTTACCCCTTTTGAAAGATATTAAGAATACTTGTAACATTCTTTAATTTTTTTTATTATAAAGAGAAGTTACATGAACATTATTGGATTATATTTTGAAAGGCAGATAAGAGAGATTTATATATTTCTTTGAAGTGAAATTTTCTCAAAAAATTCTTAGAAGCCTGACCCTGTTAGAACACCAAATTTTTATAATCAGATAAATTATGCTAGATGCTACAATGAGAGTACCTCTTCAGTGAGTTATAGTTCCTTGCCTCCTCTTTAGAAGTATTATATATGTTTTACAAATAGTTTTCTTAATTTATCAATATGATATATAACTTATTCAATATTTTTGAAAATTTGTTATAATCGAAGCTTTCTTCTTTATGAAACATAAGTTAATAAAGGCACTGAACACAGAAGACATGTATAGTCTAACCTTTTTATTGATATTTTTAGGGATTATTTATATGTATGCTTTTAATTAATTAGTTTTTACATCTAGGTTCTCAATATTTCTATAGCTATACCTCCAAAACTTTAATTTTTCTTATATATTTCTTTATTTCTTTATTTGGCATCTTTTGTTCAATTGTTACAATATGAGATAAAAGCTCAAGGCATAAAACTTAATAACTCACTTTTAAGTTATATATAGTTTGTTTCCTTTATATTCAAAGTTTTATCTTTTTTTATAGAAATTATAACAGTACAGTGATAGCAGTATAGATAATAAAAGTTAAGAGATTAGGGAAAAGGAACAATTTTTTAAATCAAAACTGCCCTGGCAATCTTAAATATTCTGGGCTATCTATACCCACATCTTATTGTAAATCAGCCATTCAAGCAATTGTCTGTGACCTCTACTGTTCCTCATCTACCCAGTCTTATGTGTGGGTGGGAAGGAAATGTTAGCAGCTAAGTCTGTACCTAATCTTTCCTCTTTTCATCACAAATGTAAAAAGAAATAACCAGATCAAATCTTTATTTTTTAATCAATCTAATGAGATCTTCTGATGGTAATTTCTAGCAGAAAGGTAACTGGAAGTTGTTACTTATACAATGTGTTTAGGAGGATATACCTCACTTCTCTAGATTGCTTATGGTAAATAAATTTAGAATTAATGGATATGTAGGCAAGACTGCTGAAACATATAGGTGCCAACTACAGTCATTACATAGTGAGTGGAGCAGTTTTTTGATCTAAGTAACTCCTTTTGTGCAAAGTAATATCCCTCAAATATGATTTGGAGACATATATGTTAATTCTAGGTCATGGCCCAATTTTGGGTCTGTTTTGTTTTTCTTGATTTTTAATTTGAAATAGAGTTAATACACATGAGTTTCAGGAATACAACTGTGAACAACTATATATTATACAATGTTCACCATGGTAAGTGTAGTTTCCATCTGTCACCATACAAAATTATTACAATATTACTGATTATATTTCCTATGCTACAACTTTCAAGCCCTTGACTTATATATTTTATAAAGAGGGGATTATACATCTTAATTCCCTTCACATATTTTGTTCATCCACCATCCCTACCCTTCTGGCAACCACCAGTTTGTTCTCTGTATTTACATATCTGTTTCTATTTTTGTTTGCTGTTTGTTTGTTTTGTGTTTTTGTATCCCATATTTAAGTAAAATCAGATGGTATTGTCTTTGTGTCTAACTTATTTTATTTAGCATGATATGCTCTATGTCCATCCATGTCGTGAATGGCAAAATTTTATGCTGTTTTATCAATGAGTAATATTCTATTGTGTATATATACCATATTTTCTCTGTCCATTGACACATTGAGGGACATTTAGATTGTTTCTTTATCTTGTCTGTAATGAACATAATAATAACAATATTGCAATAAACATAGACATGCATATATCTTTTTGAATTAGTGTTTAGCTTTCTTTGGTGAATACTCAGCAGTTAAATTACTGGATCATGTTATATTTCTTTTTTCCCCCCCTAATATTTGGAGGAACTTCCATATTGTGTTCCATAGTGGCTGCATCAATTTCCGTTTTTACCAACAGTACATAAATATTCCTTTTGCTTCACATCCTCACCAAAAGCTAACATCATACTCAATGGGAAGCTTTCCTTTAAGATCAGAAACACAAGATATCCATTCTCACCACTTTTGATCAACATAGGACTAGAAATCCTAGTTGCAGCAATCAGACAAAAAAGAAAGGAAGAAAGAGAGAGAGAAAGAAAATCACAAACAATTTTGTAAAGAAAAAGTAAAACTTATCTATTTACAGATGACATGATAGTACATAAAAAGCCCTAAAGAATCCCCCAAACACTATAGAACGGGTCAATTAAATCAGTAAAGTTGCAGGCTACAAAAATTAATATATATATAAACCTACTATTTTGTAAATATAAATAAAAAGGAGCCTGAAAAGAAATTAATAAAACTATCCTATTGACATCAGTAAGAATAAAATACTTAGGACCAAATTTATTTATTTATTTTTTTTCACATTTATTCATTTTTGAGAGACAGAGCATGAGCAGAGGAGAAACAGAGAGAGAGGGAGACACAGAATCTGAAGCAGGCTCCAGGCTCTGAGCCACTTAGGACTAAATGTAACTCTAAATAATTTTCTACACATAAAACTGTAGAAAAGGGTTGAGATAATATTTTACTACACAAATATGAAACAACTATTCTTATTATTAGGTAAAACTACAGGTTACAAATCATGTCTCCAACTATCTATCTATCTATCTATCTATCTATCTATTCATTCGCATATCTATCTATTTATTTGTTCACTTATTTAGTACTAATGTGAATGTGCATTCTTCACTTTGCAGTATAAATTAGGAATGTAAGGGCCGAACCATTCCACTCTACTGTGAAGCTAGTATTTGTGTCCATTTGCATCCATGTGTCCATTTAAATTTGGAATCATAAATCTGAAATTCAGAACCATTTATCTTAGTCTATAATATTTGGGAAAATAATCACAGAGACTAACATTTTTCACAATAATATATTTGTACTGGAGTCAGAGATTGTGGCAATACACACATTATGTAACTTTTCTAAAATTCACTTTCCATATCTGAAAGATGGATTTATAATTTTATCTAATTTATTTACTCTGAGGATTAAATGTGATAATATATATAAAACATGTATCATCATTTCCAGTATGACAGAGACATTTATTGACTGTTAATTGCTTTTATTACTGTTACTATGATCACCCATGAATGCAGTTTTATTATCATATTACCATGCTTAATTCAGCCATTGGGTACTCATGATCACTGCTGAAAGTGTACACTCTTACAAAGCATTTTCTGAAGTGCTCTCTTCATATCGCTGTTCCTTAGACTGTAGATGAAAGGATTTAGCATTGGAGTCACCACTGTATACATGATGGCTAACAGGGTGTCACTCTCAGGGATAAAAGAAGAGGAGGGGCTAAAATAGACAGCACTGGCTGTGCCATAGAACAACACCACCACTGACAGGTGGCAGCAACAGGTGGAGAAAGCTCTCTGTTTCCCCTGAGTAGATGTAATCGTCAGGATCGTGGAGAAGATCAGTCCATAAGAAATAAGGATGCAGATAAATGGAGTGAGAGCAAGTAGACCTCCTACTGTAAAAATAACCATCACGTTTAGGGATATATCAGAGCAAGAGAGCTCCAGGAGAGGGTTGAGATCACAGAAGAAATGGTGGATGATATTGGAAGCACAGAAGTATAGATGTGACATTAAGAGAGCGTGTAAAAGGGCATGGAGATAAGTCACAATCCAGAGCCCAGCCACTAGCTGCACACAAAAGTGAAGATTCATAATGGCAGTATAATGTAAAGGGCGGCAAATTGCCACATACCTATCATATGCCATCACACACAGAAGAAGGCTGTCCATATTCACAAAAGAAATGAAGAAGAAAAGCTGGCTGAGACATCCTACAAAAGAGATTGTCTGTGTATCAGTCAAGATGTTCACTATCATTTGGGGGATAGTAGTGGAGGTAAAACAGATGTCAACAAAGGCCAAGTTACTAAGGAAGAAATACATGGGTAAATGGAGGTGAAAGTCAAAGCCAACAACCAAGATGATGAGCATGTTGCCTGATATAGTGATTAAATACATACAGAGGAGTAACACAGATAGGAATTGTTGCTGCTCTGCTAATCCAGAAAGTCCCAGAAGGACAAATTCCTTGATAACTGTTAGATTTCCTGTTTCCATCTTCCCAACAAATCTAGGAAAGGAAAATATTAAATTGTAGAGATCAGAAATATCGACTATCTCAAAAACATGTGTGTGAGTGTGTGCTTGTGTGTATAATAAAGTACCATCCAAATTCCTTTTTTTTTTTGCCAATTGTATCTTGTGTTTATTATATTGTGTATATTCACATTGGTATGTTGGGTATAACAATCTAAACTTTTCTCAAGAAAGAATAGTTTCTTCACCCAAATAAAAATAAAAAAAATCTGAATAATAACTACCTTTTTTTAAAATAATCATTTATTTCTTTTTGAGAGAGAGATGGAGACAGCGTGAGCAGGGGAGGGTCAGAGAGTGAGTCACAGAGTCCGAAGCAGGCTGCAGGCTCTAAGCTAGCTGTCAGCAAAGAGCCTGACGCGGGGCTCAAACCCACGAACCGTGAGACCATGACCAGAGCTGAAATCGGACGCTTAACCGACTGAGCCACCCAGGTGCCCCATAACTTCTTTTTTTTTAAATATTTATTTATTTATTTTGAGAGACAGAGTATGCAAGCGGGGGAGGGGCAGAGAAAGAGGGAGAGAAAGAATCCTAAGCAGGCTCCAGGCTGTCAGCACAAAGCCCAAAACAGGGCTTGATTTTAACCTGAGCCAAAATAAAAATTTAGACACTTAAACCAACTGAACCACTCAGGCATCCCTGCAAAAGTCTTTAAAAAACTATCAGTACATATCAGTACATACCTTCTTCCTTGAGAACTTTGCCAGTCAACAATATTCCTCTCCACTATATATATCCTACCTGAGGATTCATTTAGAATCCTAGTCAAGGGTGAAAAGGAGAGAGTAATGAGATATAATAAATATGTTTCTCTCTAAAGAGAATTATAGAGTAACACAGTGGGAGTATTTACTTGTTAAAATCTATTTATTTATATAAATCAAGGGGACAGGTCTTGAACCAGGGCACCACTTTCTCCCTTTAGGTCATCACCCTGGAGACTATACAACATTCTACATTCATCTTTTTTTAAATATTTATTTTTGAGAGAGGGAGACACAGAATCCAAAGCAGGCTCTGGGCTCTGAGCTGTCAGCACAGGGCCTGATGATGGGTTCAAACTCGCTAACCCTGAGATCATGAACTGAGCTAAAGTTGGAAGTTCAACTGACTGAGCAACCCAGGTGCCCCCAATTCATCTTCTAATGAATTCCATCTTTTTGTGAGTTGGTTTCTCCCTTATTTTAAAAATATATGTTTTAACTTTAATATCATAAAAATAGATAATGGTAAACCACATAAACTGAAAGCCTTTGGAGGGGCTTTCATTTGTTGTTTGTTTTACTTTGTTTTGTTTTTTTGACATTTATTGAAATGATCATATGGATCTTATCCTTCCTGTTATTGATGTGCTGTATCACGTTGATTGATTTTCAAATACTGCAATCCAGGAATAAATTTCACTTGATGGTGAATTTTTAAAATGTATTATTGAATTTGGTTTGCTAGTATTTTGCTTAGAATTTTTGTGTCTATGCTCATAGGGACATTGGTCTGTAGTTCTCTTTTTTTAAATGGTGTCTTTATTACAGTAATGTTGGCCTCAGGGAACAATTTGTAAGTTTTTCTTTTTCTTCTATTATTTTGGAATATTTTGACAATAATTGGTATTAGTTATTTTTTAAATGTTTCCTAGAATTCACCTGTAAAGCCATTTGACCATCGACTTTTCATTGTTCAGTTTTTTGATTACTGATTCAATTTATTTACCGGTTATTGGTCTGTTCAAATTTTCTCTTTATGTTTCAGTTTGGGTAGTTTATGTTTATAGGAATTTATCCATTTCTTTCAGGTTGTCAAATTCGTTGCGTATAATTTTCCGCAGAATTCACTTATAATTGTATTTCTGTGGTGTTCTTTGTTACCTTTCCTCTCTTGTGATTTTTTAATTTGAATTTTTTTTTCATTTTTTTCTTCATAAGTCTGGCTAGAGATTTATAAATTTTATTGATTTTATTTCAAAGAAGCATCTCCTTGTTTCTTTGATGTGTATGTACTATGTTTTTATAAGTTTCTATATCATTTATTTCATTTTTAAAACTATTTTAATGTTTATTTTTGGGAGAGAGAGACAGAGAACAAGTGTGGTAGGGACAGAGAGAGAGGGAGACACAGAATCTGAAGCAGGCTCCAGGCTCTGAGTTGTCAATACAGAGCCCTAATGCAAGGCTTGAACCCATAAATTACAAGCCAAAGTCAGATGGTTAACTGACTGAGCCACCCAGATTCTCTTCTGTATCATTTACTTCTGATTAAATCTTTATTATTTCTTCCCCTCTACTGATTTTAGGTTTTGTTAGTTTTTCTTTTTCTAGTTCTGGTGTAAGGTTAGGTTATTTAATTGAGATTTTTCTTGCTTCTTGGGGTAGGCCTGTATTGCTATACACTTCCCACTTAACACCACTTTTGCTTCACCCCAAATGTTTTGGACTACCATGTATTCATTTTGTTTCCATGTACTTTTTAAAAATTCTCATTTGGTTACTTGTTTGCCCATTCATTATTTAGTAGCATATTATTTAATCATTATGTTTTTGTGGTATTTCCAGAATTTTTCTTGAGGTTCACTTCCAGTTTCATACCATTGTGTTCAGATAAGATGCATGGTATGACTTTGATATTTTTGAATTTGTTGAAACGTGTTTTGTGTTCTAATATACTCTATTCTGGAAAATGTCTCATGTGCATTTGAAAACAATGTATATTATGCTGTTTTAGGATGGAGTGCTCTGAATATATTTGTTAACTACACTTCTTTGAGTGTATCATTTGAAAAAAATATTTCCTGGGGTGCTTGGGTGGCTCAGTCGATTAAGCATCCGACTTTGGCTCAGGTCATGATCTCACAGTTCGTGGGTTCGAGCCCCGCGTCGGGCTCAGTGCTGACAGCTAGCTCAGAGCCTGGAGCCTGTTTCAGATTCTGTGTCTCCCTCTCTCTCTGACCCTCCCCTGCTCACGCTGTCTGTCTCTATAAAAAAAATGAATAAAACATTATTTTTTTAACAAAAGAAAAAAATTGTTTCTTTGGTCTGTTTAGAAATCTGTACATTGATGTAAGTGGAGTGTTAAAGTTCCCTACTATTATTTTGTTACTACTAGTTAGTTTCTTTATGTTTGTTATGAAATGTTTTATGTATTTGGGTGTTTCTAGAAGTGTTGGATGCACACATATTTACAATTATTACATCTTCTTGATAGATTGTCCTGTTTACAATTTTATAGTCCCTTCTTCATTTCTTTTGTTACTGTTTTTGTTTCAAATCTAGGTTTTTGTTTTCTTATATAAGTGTTGCCACTCTAGCTATTTTTTTATGCTTATTTTTTTGTCCGTGAAAGATTCATTCAATTTTTATTTTTTATTATTTCTAATAGTTTATTGTCAAGTTGGTTTCCATAAAACACCCAGTACTCATCCCCACAAGTGCCTCCTCCATGCCCATCACCCCCTCCCCCTCCTCCCCACCCCCATTAGCCCTCAGTTTGTTCTCAGCATTCNATATAATATAATTAATATAATATAATATATGTCATGTCCTTGCTGGATACTTTATTCTTGTTTCTAGAATGTTTCCAGCACTTTGAATATATCATGACTCTCCTGCACCGGTAGAGTGCACCGGTAGATGGGTGAGCCCTTGCTGAAGCTTGTAATAAAGACCCTTATGTACTTGAAAAAAAAAAGGGGGGGCGCCTGGGTGGGTTAGTCGGTTAGGCGTCCGACTTTCGCTTAGGTCATGATCTCGTGGTTTGTGGGTTCGAGCCCCGCGTCGGGCTCTGTGCTGACTGCCAACTCAGAGCCTGGAACCTATTTCAGAGTCTGTGTCTCCCTCTCTCTCTGACCCTCCCCTGCTCACGCTGTCTCTNCCCCATTAGCCCTCAGTTTGTTCTCAGCATTCAAGAGTCTCTCATAGCTTGCCTCCCCCCCAACTATTTCCTCCCTTCTTATCCCCCATGGTCCTCCAGTAAGTTCCTACTAAACCTCCTTTATTTTTTACAAAGATGGGGGAAGGGCAGAGAGAGAGGGAAACAGAGGATCTGAAGCAGGTTCTGCATTGTCAGCACAGAGACTGATGTGGGGCTCGAACTCAAACTGTGAGTAATGATCTGAGCTGATGTTGGATGCTTAAGCAACTGAACTACCTAGGTGTCCCAACCACTCCATCTATCTTTTGGCTTCCATTTGGATGGCAAATGTTTCTCCATCTTCTCACTTTCAATCTGCAGGTGTCTTTAGGTCTAAAATGAGTCTTTTGTAGGCACAGTATAGATGGGTCTTTTTTCCCCCTAATTTGTTCTTTAATCCTTTGCCTTTTGATTGAATCATTTAGCTCATTTACGTTTAAAGTAATTATTGATAAATATGTATTTATTGCTAGTTTATTATTTGTTCTCAAATTGTTTCTAAAGATTTTCTCTCATCCTTTCTGGTCTTTCTCTGTTTCATGTTTTGCTTATTTTCTTTACTGGTATATTTGGATTTCTTTCTCTTTATTCTTTCCATATAAATTAGTGGTTTTCGATACATGGTTACCATTAGGTTTATATATAATGCCTTCTACATATAGTCTATATTAAATTGATAGCCATTTAAATTTGAATCCATTCTTTTCTCCTCTCCTCTCCTTATTTTAGGTACATTATTATATTTTGTATCCGTTTTTTATCAGTTCATTGACTGATTTTTTCTGGGTGTGTATAGAAATATTCTCATTTTTAGTTTTTGTGTTTCGTACCTTTATACTGAGAGACTATTGGTCTCTCCGTTCCACTAAAAGAATCCCTTTTATTATATCTTGCAGAACTGGTTTAATGATCACAAACTCCCTTAGCTATTGTTCATCTGGGGAATTCTTTGTCTGTCCTTATATTATATATTACATATAATATAATTTATAATATAATATAATATAATATAATATAATATAATAAATATAATATAATATAATTAATATAATATAATATATGTCATGTCCTTGCTGGATACTTTATTCTTGTTTCTAGAATGTTTCCAGCACTTTGAATATATCATGACTCTCCTGCACCGGTAGAGTGCACCGGTAGATGGGTGAGCCCTTGCTGAAGCTTGTAATAAAGACCCTTATGTACTTGAAAAAAAAAAGGGGGGGCGCCTGGGTGGGTTAGTCGGTTAGGCGTCCGACTTTCGCTTAGGTCATGATCTCGTGGTTTGTGGGTTCGAGCCCCGCGTCGGGCTCTGTGCTGACTGCCAACTCAGAGCCTGGAACCTATTTCAGAGTCTGTGTCTCCCTCTCTCTCTGACCCTCCCCTGCTCACGCTGTCTCTCTCTCTCCTAGAAATAAATAAAAATATATTTCAAAAAAAAAAGAGAAAAAAGGAAAAAGAAAGTGTCTTAGATCTGTAAGACCTGCACACTTCCTGTTGAAAAATTTGCTAGCTTTATGCATTTTCCCTTATAAGATAATGATGTATTTTATCTTGCTGCTTTCAAAAATTTTTTTTTTCTTCATCACTATATTTTGTCATTTTAAGTACAATGTGCCTTGATTTGGTCTGTTTTTGTTCATTCTCTTGGGTGTTCTCTGTGTCTCCTCGACTTGGAAATATATTTAATTACTAAAATTAGGGAAGTTTTCAGCTATTGTCTCTTCAAATAAATTTTCTGCCCCTTTCCTCTCTCTTATTTTTCTATAATTCCTATAATTTGGATGTCATTATGTTTGAGCAAGTCATTGAGTTCCCTAAATCAATTCTCATTTTGCATCATTATTTTCTCCTCCTTGGCGTGTGTGTGCGTGTGTGTGTGTGTGTGTGTGTGTGTGTGTACTATTACCTAGTTGTGGAACCCCAGGTATGCTGTGTGCCTTCCAGGACTTGTAATAAGTCTTGTTTTTTTCAAAGCTCCCTGATGGTTGTTTTTGAAGCATGTCTTACAATCCTGTAAGAATCACAAGGACTATTGGTTCCAGTTTGGGAAATATCTGTGGGAGCTTTCCACAAGTAGTATGATCTCAGCTGAATGTCCCAGGCATTCCTAGACATTACTATTAATGGATTGAGAAAACAGAAAATAGAAAACAGTACTCAGAGAAGCTATGTCAGAATGGGATAACTGAATGTGGGCTGTGTTTACATGTACGGGTCATTAGTGCATGTTGAACCTTATAAAACCCTCCACATAATACCTGGCTATTTTGAAAAGATAAAATATCTTCAAGCCTCTGAAATACAAAATACAATTTTCCTTTCTTATACCTAAGAAAAAATGGTATGTTGACTGTGTTAACAATGTGGTGTCCAGAGTAAACATTAGTGTCATATTATCTCCATCTAGTAGATGTATGTGTGTGTGAGTGTGAGTGTGAGTGTGTGTGTAAGCGTGCGTGCACGCACGTGTGTGTTTGTCAGGGGCAGTGGATATTGGAATTGTGTTCTGGATCTAGTAGTGAGGAATTAGAATTATAAACTGGATAGGTCAAGGACATGACTGCAGAACACCAAACCCATGTTTGTAGGGAATTCTAAAAATAATTGTGTCTCAGGCCATGCAATAAGGATGTTGGAATAACAAGCACATACTGTAATATGTTGTATTATAATATATTAAACATGTATTGAATATATTATCATATAATAATATTTTATATTAACAATTCAACACATCATGATGGAACTTCACATATACAAATATAGAATTGTTTAAGGTAGTGAAGTACAAAACTGTTGGTTTATGAGAATGCAAGTGGCTCGTAGGTAGAGGAAATGCTATGATTGAGGGCAGAATTCTGACTTAGATGAACTAATCAAGACATTGGTAGATGGGAAAGGAAGGAAGGGAAGACAAAACATTAATCAAGGGAAGAAATGATGCTGAGTGTAAAAGAATGGGAGAGGGCTTGTTGAATGAAATATGTTTTAATAGAAACAATTAATGCAGACTTACTCGGGGTAATACTTGGATTAAATTTTATTTTAATTGATAATATTAAATAACATCAATTTAAAAGTATTTCAAAATGAATTTAAATTTTAAAAACTATGTGTGTGGTCTCTGGGTGGCTCAGTAGGTTGAGTGTCTGATTCTTGATTTCAGTTCAGGTCATGATACCATCATTGGGCTCTGTGCTGAGCACAAAAGTCTGCTTAAGATTCTCTCTCTCTCTCTCTCTCTCTTCCTCTGCCACTGTCCCTTGTGCTGTCTACCTTAAAACCAAACTAAACCAAATCAAATAAAAAAAATCTATGTGGAATATCTGAAACTGAGAAAAAGCTTTCATTTAAGCTTGTACCCCACCTCCCCAGTTGAATATACAAAAGGTCTACTTTATAGTAAGATTTTACATTGTTCTATAAGAAGCATATTGCAATAACTTCTAGTACAAACTCCAATCTCATCTCCAAGATTATGTTTCATGAAAAATATAATAGCACTTATGGATCCCAGAAAATATAAAATATAAGCTGGAAATGCTAGATTATTTTACAGGAGCCCACAGACACTCATATTTTAATTAAATAATTATTTTCAATTTATTAAGATTTCTATACCATCCTATATCATGGGTATGTATTAAGCATAAAATGAGTTCTGTGTTGTTTTAATTTTTTTATACTACTTTGTTTTGATATCCATAGTGTTTTATTGGCACATCCCTCTCATGTTTTGAGACTTACTTAAAAAGCCAAATTCCTTTTTGAGTTCACTGGATCACTTCCTGTTCATAAATGAATCTCCCCACCTCTATGTTCTTTAATATTAAAACACTTTATAATCATATTTATATCATGTGATTTCACTCATATGTGGAATTTGAGAAATTCAACAGATGAACATAGGCGAAGGAAAAGAAAAATAAGATAACAGAGGGAGGAAAACCATAAGAAATTCCTAAGTACAGACAACAAAGTGAGAGTTGCTAGATGGAAGAAGGATGGGGGATGTGTTAAATGGGTGATGGATATTAAGGAGGGCACTTGTGATGAGCACTGGGTGTCATACATAAGAGATTAATCATTGAGTTCTACTCCTGACACCAAGACTACATTGTAGGACAACTATTTGAGTTTAAATTAAAATAAATAAAATTCACTTTTCTCAGACTGGGCTAACATGGTAGAGAGATAGGAGGCTCCGAACTTCCTGCCTGCATCTCTCAAACAAAGAAGGACTGAAACCAAAGGACTCTGAATCCCAAGAGTCTGGGGAGGAAAGGAGATGGAGTCTACTAGGAAGACATCCTCATATGTGTGTGAGTGCAAATGAGAAGATAAAAACAAGCTGGGACACAAAGTGTGGAGGGGAGGAAGCTGCTTCTGAAGACAGACAAAGAGAAAGAGTGGCTGGGGAAATGTAGGACTGTATCTGGACAAAAGAAAAACCTCAGCCCAGGATGGAGAGGGATCCCATTCTAGCCCCCACATCGGAGGACAAAAGAAGTTTCCTCTGGATCAGCAGGTACCCCAGGAACCCAGTTGGCATCAGGAGGAACCGATCCCCTGATCTCAAGTGCCAGGTTCACAAGAGTACATTTCGGGCAGCATCATTAATGCACATGGAGTGAGAGCTTGGAATATGGTTGGGCGTGGAGTACTTTGGCCCACCTTGGCTGCACCTGTGGCACAATGAGAACGGATCCAAAGAAGTGATTTGGGACACTTGGTTGGAGGAGAAGGGACTAGGGGACTGCCATTTTTCTCTGCACAACCACCAAGGCGGGGCCTCAGGGATCCACCCATGGGACCCACAGTGGAGGCGAGACCAGAGTACACCAAACCATGCCCATCGGCACTGGGGTGCTGCTGGAGGTGGGATGCTACAGAAACAGATGGCCCTTCCCCCAACACCAGCACTGCTGCATTGCCATGATTAACTCTAGATCAATTCTTGCTATTCAGATATATTCTCCTTTGTCTCTTTCTTTTTTTTTTAATTTTTTAAAATGTTTTATTTATTTCTAGGAGAGAGAGCTTGAGCAGGGGAGGGTCAGAGAGAGAGGGAGACACAGATTCCGAAATAGGCTCCAGGCTCTGAGCTGGCAGTCAACACAGAGCCCGACGCGGGGCTTGAACCCACGAACTGCTAGATCATGACCTAAGCGAAAGTCGGACGCTTAACCGACTAAGCCACCCAGGCGCCCCTCCTTTGTCTCTTTCTTATTTCCGCCTCATCTGGGCTGATTATTCTCATTATAGTTTTGTTTAAACAGACATATTTAATCCATCTTCCTGATGCATGTTCTACACCCCCTACTTTACCTTCCTTTCTCTCTTTCTCTGGAATAATAAGGTTATATACTTTCTCTGCGTAACATGATTTTCATTTCTTTCTCCTTGCCTCCTACCATATTATTCATTTTCTCTCTCTGGATTAAGGCTTTTACTCTCTCTGCCTGATCAATGTTCATTTTCTCTTACTCCCTGCCCCTGTCATTCCTTTCTTTGTATATGCTCTTCCATCAGCTCTACCTCCACCCTGTTCTTTATTTGTAGCTGGGATTTCTGATTTTATGCTTTTAGACTGTCCTCTTTTTTTTTATCTGTTTGATTTGTTTGTGTCTTTGCGTGTTGTTGTTCACTGTTTGTTTGTCTGTCTTTTTTCCTTTCCAGGTCACTTAAAGTAACAAACCAAATCACACATGCCAGAGAGTCCAAAATATCATCACTACAAAGGGCATCTGGGTGGCTCAGTCAGTTAACCATCTGACTTTGGCTCAGGTCACGATCTCACAGTTCATGGGTTCAAACACTGCGTTGGGCTCTGTGCTGACAGCTAGCTCAGAGATTGGAGCCTGTTTCAGATTCTGTGTCTCCCTCTCTCTCTGACCCTCCCCTGCTCACACTGTCACCCTGTCTCAGAAATAAATAAAACATTAAAAAAAACAAAGTATCACTATGAGTAGGGAAATATAATAACAAAAGTAACAATGAGAGAGCCCAAAGGACACCCTTAAAAAAAAAAAAAACACTTCTTGAATGGCCAGGCCCTGGACAGTCTATAGTCTCCTTTAATATACCAGTACTCACAAGTGCAGAGCCCATAAGAAGTTTATAAAACTTACAAGAGACAGAAAACTAGCCAAAAAGATGAAATGGAAGAACTCTCCTAAAAAGAAATTCCAAGAAGTGACAGCTAAAGCATAGGTCAAAACAGATATGAGTAACATAATTGAACAGGAATTTAGAACAATAGTCATAAACTTAATCTCTGGGCTTGAAAAAGACATAGAAGACAGCAGACATGTTATTGATTTATTATTTATGTTATTTAAGATCGTGGATCTTAAAAACAGTTATGATGTATAGAAAATGCTATAACGAGGTGCATATTAAAATGGAGGCTTCCAATGCACGAATTGAAGAGGCAGAAAGGAGAATAGATGAATTAGAAGGTACAATTATAGAAAAAGAGGAACCCAAGGAAAAGAGAGATGAATTGAACCAAGACACAAAAGGAGCATTTGAGAACTGAGTGATGCAATCAAGTAGAATAATATCCATATCATAGGAATACCTGAGGAAGAGAGAGAGAAAGGCCCTGAAGCGGTACTTGAACAAGTCATAGCGGAGAACTTCCCAAACCTAGGGAAGGAAACAGAGATTGAAATCCAAGAGGCGCAGAGAACTCCCCTCAGATATAAATTGAATCAATCTTCATGATATATCATAGGGAAACTGGCAAAATATAAGGACAAAGAGAGAATTCTGAAAGAAGTTAGGGAGAAAAGGGTCTTAACATACAAAGGGAAACCTATTAGAGTGGTGACAGACCTATCTACTGAAACTTGGCAGGCCAGAAGGGAATGGAAGGAAATCTTCAATATGATCAACAGGAAAAATATGCAGGCAAGAACCCTTTATCCAGGAGCCTGTCATTCAGAATAGGAGAGATAAAGTTTTTCTGAAACAAACAAAAATTGAAGGAATTCATCACCACTAAACCACCATACAAGAGATCCTATGGGGGATTCTATGAGGAAATTGTTGCAAATAACACAAAGTACCAGAGACACCAATACAAGCATGAATCATACAGAGAATACAATGACTCTAAATTCATATTTTTCAATAATAACACTGAATGTAAATAGACTAAATGCTCCAATCAAAAGACATATGGTCGAAGAATGGATAAAAAACCAAGATCCATCTATTTGCTATCTACAAGAGACTCATTTTAGATCTAAGGACACTCTTAGATTGAAAGCGAGGGGATGCAGAACGATCTGTTATGTTACTAGAAGTAAAAAAAAAAAAAAAGCTGAAGTAGCCATACTTATACAGGACAGACAGCAAATGCATTTGACAAAATACACCATCCTTTCTTAACAAAAACCCTCGAGAAAGTCGGAATAGAAGGAACTTAGTTAAACATCATAAAGCTATTTATGAAAAGCCCACAACTAATATCATCCTCATTGGGGAAAAACCAAGAGCTTTCCCCCTGAGATCAGGAACACAACAGGGATGACCATTCTAGCCACTGTTGTTTAACATAGTGCTGGAATTCCTGGCATCAGTAATCCAACAACAAAATGAAATAAAATGCATCAGAATTGGCAAAGATGGAGTCAAAATTTCACTTTTTGCAGAGATGATACTCTACATGGAAAACCAGACAGACTCCATCAGAAGGCTACTAGAACTGATCCATGAATTCAGCAAAGTTTCAGGGTGCAAAATCAATATAGAAATTGGTGGCATTTTTATATGCCAACAATGAAGCAACAGAAAGAGAAATCAAGAAACTGATTCCATTCACAATTGCAACAAAAACCATAAAATACCTAGGAATAAACCTAACCAAAGATGTAAAATATTTGTATGCTGAAAACTATAGAAAACTTATGAAGGAAATTGAAGAAGACACAAATAAATGGAAAAACATTCCATACTCATGGATTGGAAAAATAAATATTGTTAAAATGTCATTACTACCTAATGCTATCTACACATTTAATGTAAACCCAATCAAAATTGCACCAACATTCTTCTCAAAGCTAGAACAAACTATCCTAAAAGTTGTATGGAACCACAAAAGACCCCGAAAATCAAAGGCAATATTGAAGAAGAAAACCAAAAAGGGAGGCATTGCAATCCCAGACTTTAGTCTCTAGTACAATGCTGTAATCATGACTACAGTATGGTATTGGCACAAAAACAGACACACAGAACAAGGGAATAGAATAGAGAACCCATAATTGGACCCACAAATGTATGGCCAATTAATCGTTGGCGAAGCAGGATAAAGTATCCAATAGAAAAAAGCCAGTCTTTTTAACAAATGGTGCTGGGAGAACTGGACAGCCACATGCAGAATGAATCTATACAACTTTCTTACACCATACACAAAAACAAACTCAAAATGGATGAACGACCTGAATTTGAGACAGGAAAGTATCAAAACCCTGGAGGAGAAAGCAGGAGAAAACCTCCATGGCCTCAATCACAGCAATTTCTTACTCGACACATTTCAAAAGAAAAGTGAATCAAGGACAAAAATGAACTATTGGGACCCCATCAAGATAAAAAGCTTTTGCACGACAAAAGAAACAACAAAACTAATAGACAAACAGTAGAATGGGAAAAATAGTTGCAAATGACATATCGGATAAAGGGCTAGTATCTAAAGGAACTCTACACCTGGAAAACTAATAATCCAGTGAAGAAATGGGCAGAAGACATGAACAGACACTTCTCCAAAGAGGACATCCCGATGGCCAACAGACATCTGAAATGATGCTCAATATCACTCATCATCAGGGAAATACAAATCAAATCCACACTGAGATTTGTAGAGTGGCTAAAATGAACACATCAGGAGACTATAGATGCTGGCGAGGATGTGGGGAAAAGGGCACCCTCTTATACTGTTGGTGGGGATGTAAGCTGGTGCAACCCCTCTGGGAAACAGTATGGAGGTTTCGCAAAAAATTAGGAATAGAACTCCCCTATGACCCAGCAATAGCGTTGTTAGGAATTTATGCTAGGAATACAGGAGTGCTGATGCATAGGAGCGCATGTACCCCAATGTTCATAGCAGCACTTTCAACAATAGACAAATCATGGAAAGAGCCTAAATGTCTATCAACTGACGAATGGATCAAGAAGATGCGGTTTATCTGTACAATGGAATACTACATGGCAATGAGAAAGAGTGAAATCTGGCCATGTGTAGCAACATGGATGGAACTTGAGGGTATTCTGCTAAGTGAAATATGTCAGGTAGAGAAAGACAGATACCATATATTTTCATTCATATGTAGAACTCATTTAGTAAACTAAAAAGCTCCATTTTATAGACAAATGGCTTGCAGAGGATTAGAGAATTTACATAAGCTGATTGAAATTTTATAGGATAAACATTTAAACCCAGGTATGTTTGTCTCAAGGACCATGACGAACAGCAATATTCAAGATGGGGACCAGGTAACAGTCTATGTCACTGGCTGACCAGGGTGATGAGTCCTATACGCCCATCCCCCAGCTAATCATAGAGACATAACCTGAGGAAAAACATACTTATGGCATGGTGTCTCACTGATTGTGGGTTAGTAACCAGGCCATTCTGATAGATCCATTCCCTCACAGAGCTTTTGTGAAAATTAAACGAGTTGTTCCATGGAAACTGCTTTGAATATTCTCTGCACCAATCAGAACTATATAAATATGTCACTTATATATTTCTGTTAAAATTAGGTGATATTGGGACGCCTGGGTGGCTTAGTCGGTTAAGCAACCGACTTTCGCTTAGGTCATGATCTCGCGGTTCGTGGGTTCGAGCCCCGTGTCGGGCTCTGTGCTGACTGCCAGCTCAGAGCCTGGAACCTGTTTCAGAGTCTGTGACTCCCTCTCTCTCTGACCCTCCCCTGCTCACGCTGTCTCTCTCTCTCCTAGAAATAAATAAAAATATTTAAAAAAATAAAATTAGGTGATATTTATTTTTGTTTTTCTATTACCACTATAGGAATTTAGGGACTCACTTTGAGGTGAGTAGGAACAATGCTAGATATATATTTTTAGGGCAAAATGAAAAGGTACAGTCACTTGTTCTAAAAATAGTAAAAAAAAAAAGTGACCTTTAAGGTATCAATGCCTAAATGCTTTTCTCATTTCCTTTTCTAACCTCTCAGTCATTTTGTAATATATTTGTGTTATAATGACCTTCAAGATAAAATTTTAACTTTTAGCCTGAATCTCATTGTCTAACTTAAGTTTGTGCAGAACTATTTTTTTCCACAGTTATAAAGCTGTGTTTCTATTTTTTAACTTTTTATTCTAATTTCAGCTTGTGAACATACAGCATTATCTTAGTTTCAGGAGTAAGTTAGAGGAATTTAAAAATTCCATATATTACCTCGTGCTCATAATAACAAGTGCTCTCTTTAGTTCTGCCTTAATTCTCATCACCTATTTCAACCATCCATTCATCTCATCTCCATTCTGTTAACCATCAGTTTGTTTATAAATAAATATATAAATATATGTATATAAATATAAATGTGTGTGTGTGTGTGTGTGATTATTTCTGGATAGGAATGTAGGTATGTTTTTTTTAACTTTTTGAGTAAACTCCAGACTGTTTTCCAGAGTGGCTGCACTAGTTTGCATTCTCACCAATCATGCAAGAGAGTTTCTTTTTGTCTCCACCTCCTTAATAGCATCAGTTGTTTCCTGTGTTGTTGATTTTAGCCATTCTGACAGATGTAAAGTTACATCACATAATTCTAATTTGCATTTCGCTAATGATGAATAAGGCTCAACATCCTTTCATGTATCTGTAGGCCATCTGGATGTCTTCTGTGGAGAAATGTCTGTTCATGTCTTCTGCCCACTGTTTAACTGGATTATTTGGGTTTTTTTTTATTGTTTATATATTCACCTTAGAGAGAGAGAGAGAGCGCATGAGGGGGAAAGAGGTAGAAAGAGAGGGAGACAGAGAATCACAAGCAGGCTCAGCACAGAGCCCCATGCAGGACTCAACTCAAGAACTGTGTGATCATATCCTGAGCTGATACCAATACTCGGATGCTCACCTGACTGAGCCACACAGGCTCCCCTCATAGTTGACTTTTGTACATTCTTTATATATTATCGATATTAACCCTTCATCAACTGTATCACTGGAAAATATCTTCTCTCATTCCGAAGGTTGTGTTTAAATTTTGTTGATTATTTAATTTGCTGTGCAGAAACTTTTTATTTTTATTTAGTCACTATAGTTTATTGTTGCTCTTGTTTCCCTTGTCCTGGTGTATCTGTCTGGAAAAATGTTGCTATGACCAATGTCATAGAAATTGCTACCTGTGCTCTTTTCAAATATTTTTATGGTTTTGGTTCTCACATTCTTCAAAGTAGTTTGAATTCATTTTTTTTAAGTGTTTTATTTATTTCTAGGAGAGAGAGAGACAGCGTGAGCAGAGGAGGGTCAGAGAGAGAGGGAGTCACAGACCGAAACAGGCTCCAGGCTCTGAGCTGGCAGTCAGCACAGAGCCCAACGCGGGGCTCGAACCCACGAACCGCGAGATCATGATCTAAGCAAAAGTCGGACGCTTAACCGACTAAGCCACCCAGGCCCCCCTCATTTTTATGTGTGGTGTAAAAAAATGGCCCAGTGTCATTTTTGATAGTTATAGTCAAATTTTACCAACACAATTCGTTGAAGAGACTGTTCTTTTCCCATTGGGTATTCTTTCTTGGCTTGTGGATGATTAATTGACAATAAAGTTGTGGATTCATTTCCGGATTTCTAGGATAGAAATATATATATAGTGTAACAGAATATCTGTAACAATATATGATAACAGTATACATACATACATAACAGTATCTCCCAGTACCATACATACTGTTTTGGTCACTAGACTTTGAATGTAACATGAAGCCAGGAAATGTGATGCTTGCAGCTTTTCTTTTCTTTTACAAAATTGGTTTTGTTATTCAAGGGCCTATTGTGGTTCCATACAAAATTTAGGATTGTTTGTTCTACCTCTGTGAAAAATGTTCTTCGTATTTTGAGAGACGTTGCATTAAATGTTGACGTTGCTTTGGGTACTATAGACATCTTAACAATATATGTTCTTCAAATTCATGGCCTTGGAATATCTTTCCATTTCTTTGTTTTATCTTCAATTTCTTTCATCGGCGTTTCATAGTTTTTAGACTACCAGTCTTTTATCTCTTTTGTTATGTTTTTTCCTATGTATATCATTAATTTTGGTGCAAACGTATGAGGAATTGCTTTTAATTTTTTTCTTTCTATTGCTTCATTGTTAGGGTATAGAAAAGCAACAGATTTCTGTACATTGATTTTGTGACCTGTGACTTTAGTGAGTTCACTTAACAGTTTTAGCAGTTCTTTGGTGGAGTCTTCTTTTGAGTTTTCTACATAGAATGTCATGTCAATTGTAAATAGTAAAATATTACTTATTTCTTGATAATTTGGATGCATTTTATTTCTTTTTTGTTGTCTGATTTCTGTGATAGGACTTACAGTATTATGTTGAATAAGTAGTGGTAATGGACATCCTTGTCTTCCTCATGACATCAGGGGGCAAAAAGCTTTGTTATTCCCCATTAAAGATGATATTAGCTGTGATTTTCTTAGATACGGCCTTTATTATGTTGAGGTATGTTCATTCTAAATCTGTTGTAGCAGGATTTTTTCAGTAGTGGATGTTTTACTTTGTCAAATGCTTTTTCTGTATCTTGAGATGACCATATGCTTTTCATTCTTTCTTTTAATTATGTGATATATCACCTTGATTGATTCTCCAATATTGAACCACACCTAGGAATAAATCTCGCTTAACTGTGATGAATGACTGTTGTTAATGTACTGTTGGACCTTATTTACTAATATTTTGTTGAGGATTTTGGCATCTATGTTCATCATAGATAATGGCTCTTACTTCTTTTTTGTCTTTATCTGGTTTTAGTACCACGGTAATGCTGGCCTCATAGAAACTATTTTTGGAATAGTTTGAGAAGAATAGGTATTAACTATTCTTTAAATGTTTGGTAGAATTCTCCTGTGAAGCCATCTGGTTCTGGACTTTTGTTCATTGGGATTTTTTTAAATTACTGATTCAATTTGTTTATTATTGGTCTGTTCAAGTTTTCTATTTTGTTTTCCTATTTCAGTGTTAGTTGTTTGTATTTCCATTTCTTCCAGGTTGTCAATTTATTGGCATTTGGGTTTTCATAACATTATCTTGCATGTTTGAATTTCTGTGGTGTGGTTTTATTCCTCATCGTTCATTTGTAGTTTTCTTTATTTTGGTCCTTTCTCTTTACCTTTTGATACATATGGGTAGAGGTTTATCAATTTTATTAATTTTTTTTTAAAGAACCAGCTCCTGGTTTCATTGGTTTGTTCTATTGTTTTGCTGTTTCTATATCACTTATTTCTGCTCTTATCTTTATTATTTACTTCAATATACTGGCTTTATCTTTTGCTTGTTCTTATTCTAGCTCTTGTGAGTGTAAGCTTAGGATGTATATTTGACATTTTTCTTGCTCTGGATAGTTAAGCTGCTTTGGTGTAAGATTTCCTCTTAGAAATGGTTTTGTTCCATCCTAAAATTTGAACTATTTTCTGTATATTTTCATTTATTTCTATGCACATTTTTTTTCTTCTTTGATTTCCTGGTTAACACATACATTGCTTAGTAGGATATTGTTTACCCTACATATATTTGTGGTCTTTCTGGAATTTTGTTGAGGCTGACTTCTAGTTTCATAGCTTTGCGTTCAGAAAAGTTGTATGGTAAGACTTGGGTTTTTTGTAGTTGTCGAATCTTGTTTTGCAGCCTTGTATGTGATCTATTCAGGTAAATGTTCCATATTCACTTGAAAAGAATGGGTATTCTGTTGTGTTAGAATGGAACATTCTCAACATATCTGTTACATCCATATCATGGATTACTGAGTGTCAGAAAGTTTGTGTCATTCAAAGCCATAGTATCTTTGTTGATCCTCTGCTTAAGGTAACTTGTGTATTGATGTAAGTGAGGTGTTAATGTTTTCTACTAATTATATTACTATCAATTATTTCTTTTGTGTTTTTTATTAAATGTTTTATGTATTTGTATGCTTCATGTTGGGTGCATATATATTTACAAAAGTTATATCTTCTTTGTTAGGTTGTCCCCTTTATTATTATACAATGCACTTATTTATATTTTATTATGGTACTTGTTTTAGAGTCTATTTTATCAGATATAAGTATTGCTCCCCTTGTTTACTTTTGACACCCATTTGAATGATAATTATTTCTCCATTCTCTCTTTCAATCCGAAGGATATTTTAGGTCTAAAATGAGTCTCTAGATTCATTTAGATGGGTCTTGTGTTTTTTTAAGTTTTTTTAAAGTTTATTTTTATATGTAGAGAGAGTGTGTATGTGGGGGAGGGACAGAGAGAGAGGCAGAGAGAATCCCAGACAGGACCCTCACTGTCCGAGTGTAGCCCAATGCAGGAATCAAACCCACAAACCATGAGATCGTGACCTGAGCCAAAGAGTCAGATGCTAAACCAAATGAACCATCCAGGAATTCCTAGATTTCTTTTGCCTTTTTTTAATCCATTCTGTCAGCATTAGTTTTTTTATTGGAGTGATTAGTCCTTTTATACTGAAAATAATTGTTGATACATATGAATTTACTGCCATTTTATTACATGTTTTGTGTTTTTTGTTTCTACAGTTTTTCTCTGATCTTGTCTTTCTCTCTTTCATTGCCTACTTCTTTTCTGTAGTGGTATATTCAGATTTCTTTCACTTTATTCTTTGCACATTTATTAGTGTTTTTTTCAGTTGTGGTTACCAATAGGTTTGTATATAACCTTTTCTGCATATAGCAGTCTTTATTAATTTGATGGTCTTTTGAGTTTGAACCAATTTTTTACTCCTCTTCTCTCCATGCTCTAAGGTACATAGTGTCATATTTTACATCCTTTTATTTTGTGCGTTCTTTGATGTTTCCACTCAGCTAATCTCCTTAATTATTTATTCGGAACTGATTTAGTGGTCATGAACTCCTTTAGATTTGTTTCTCTGGGAAACTCATCCATCTCTCCTTCTATTCTGAATGAAAGACAAACTGCACTGAGTACTCTTGTCTGCAAATTTTCACATCCAACACTTTGACAGTATCATGTCACTCTTTTCTGCATTGGAACGTTTTTGCTGAAAGGCCCCTGATAGCCTTAAAGGGTTTTATGGGTATGTAACTCTCCTCTTTTTTCTAATTATTTTAAAATTGTTTTTCTTTTTTCAATGTTAATTTATTTTTAGAGAGAGAGGGAGAGGAGGGAATAAAAGGGTCAGAGAGAGGATAGAGAGAATATAAGGAGGTGTCACAGTGTCAGTGCAGAGCCCAACACGGAGCTTGAGCACATGGACTGTGAGGTCATGACCTGAGGTGAAATCAAGAGTCAGACGTGTAATTGACTGAGCCACCCATATGCCCCGAGAATATTTTAATTACTATATTTTGTCATTTTCTTCTTTTTTCTTTTATTTTCTTTCCTTTATTTTTATTTTTTCTGTTACTTTTATTATTATTTTATTTTCATCCAAAATTTTATTTACATTCCAGTTAACATACAGTGTAATATTAGTTTCAGGTGTATAATTTGGTGATTCATTACTTACAATACCCAGTGCTCACCACAACTACTTTCCTTAATACCCATGAGTTATTTAATCCATTCCCTGACTCAACTACCTTCCAGTAACTATGGGTTTGTACCCTATAGTTAGGAGTCTGTTTCTTGGTTTGCTTCTCTTTTTTCCTCTATCTTTATTTGTTTTCTGTCTTAAATTCTACATATGAGTGAAATCATATGTTATTTATCTTCCTTTAACTCACTTATTTCACTTAGCATAATACTATCTAGCTGCATCCAGGTCATTGCAAATGGCAAGATGTCATTCATATCTTTGGCTGAGTAATGTTCATTATATGTATATATGATATATAATAATAATATATTATGTATAAATTATATAATGTCATATATAATATATAACATAATTATTTATTAATACATTATTTATTAATAATACATTTTAATATAAGATACTACACACATATTATACATACTGTATATTATATAAAATATGCTTTATTCATTAATTTATGTTATTCATGGATTAATAATATATTATATATAATATCATTAATGCATTGTAAGATATTATAAATCTTTATATATTTATATTCATAGGTGTTTACATATCATATATAATTACTTTTTCCTTACCCATTCATTAGTTTATGGACATATGGGCTCTTTCTATAATTTCGGTATTGTTGATAATGATGCATTAACATCAGGGTGCATGTATCCCTTTGAATTAGTAGTTTTGTAAATACCTAGTAGTGCTGTTGTTGGTTGATAGGGTAGTTCTATTATTAACTTTTTGAGGAACCTCCATAGTTTTTTGCAATGTGGCTTCACAAGTTAGCATTATCACCAACAGTGTAGGAGGGTTCCCTTTTCCCTGCATCCTCACCAACCCCAATTATTTCTTGTGTTGTTAACTATAGCTGTTATGACAGGTGAGAGGTGACATCTCATCGTATCTTTGATTTGTATTTCCCTGATGATGAGTGACACTGAGCATCTTTTTATATGTCTGTTGGCCATCTGGATTTTTAAAAAATGTCTATTCATGTCTTCTGCCCAATTTTTAACAGGATTATTTGTTTTTTGGTTTTGAGTTTTATAAATACTTTGTGTATTTTGGATATTATTATTTTATTAGATATGTCGTTAGTAATTATATTTTCCCATTCCAAAGATTGCCTCTTACTTTTGTTGATTGCTTCCTTTGCCATGTGGAAGCTCTTCATTTTGATGAGATCCCAATCGTTTATTTTTGCCTTTGTTTCTCTAGTTGGAAGTTGCTATGGCGGATTTCAAAGGCATTAATGCCTGTGTTTTCCACTAGGATTTTGATTTGATGGTCTCCTGTCTCACATTTAGGTGCGTCATCCATTTTGAATTTATTCTTTGTGTATGGTGTAAGAAAAGAGGTCCAATGTAATTCTTTTGCATGTAGCTGTCCAGTTTGCCCAAAACCTTTTGTTGAAGAGATTGTCTTTTTTTTTTTCCATTAAATGTTCTTTTTGCTTTGTCAAAGATTAATTGCCCAGATTTTGTGGGTTCCTTTTTTTTTATTTTAATTCTGTTTTATTGATTTATGTGTATTTGTGTGTGTGTGTGTGTGCACGGGCACGTGTCAGTAACATAGTGCTATGACCACTACAGCTTTGTAATGTAGATTAAATTCTGACATTGTAATGCCTCTAGCTTTGCTTTGCTTTTTTAAAATTAATTTTTCTATTTAGGGACTTCTGTGGTGTACACGAATTAGAGGATCATTTGTTCTAGCTCTGTGAAAAATGCTGATGTTATTTTGATAAGTATTGCATTAAGTATGTAGGATGTTTAGGGTAATAGAGACATTTTAACGATCTTATTTTTCCTTCTACTCATGAGCATGGAAAGTTTTTTTCTTTTCTATTTCTTTGAATCATCTTCAATATTTGTCATCAGTGATTTATAGTGTTTAGAGGACAGATCTTTTACTCTGGTTAGGTTCAGTCCTAATGGCTTTTGGTGCAGTTGTAAATGGGGTGATTTCTTGTTTCACTCCTAGAAGTTTTTGATAGATTAATTTGGGTTTTCTATGTGGACTACGATGTCATCTGAAACTGGTGAAATTTTGGCTTCATCCTTGCCAGTTTGGATGCTTTGAGTATGTATGTGTGTGTGTGTGTGTGTGTGTGTGTGTGTGTGTGGCCTATAGTTTTCTACCATTGTGGAGTTTTTCTCTGGTTTTGGAATCAGAGTAATGCTGGCCTCATAGAATGAATTTGTAAGTTTTCCGTTCATTTCTAATTAGGGAATATTTTGAGAAAAAAAATGGGTATTACCAACTCCTATTTAAATGTTCTGGACTTTTGTTTTTTGGGACACTTTTGATTACTGATTCCATTTCTTTGTTGGATATTCGTTGGATCAAGTCTGTTACTTCCTATTTTAGTTTTGCTAGTTTATATGCTTCTAGGGATTTATTAATTTTTCCCAGGTTGTCCCAATCGGTGACATGCAGTTTTTCATAATATTTTCTTATAATTGTTTGTATTTCTGTGATTTTTTGTTGTTATTTCTCCTCTCTCATTTGCGACTTTATTTATTTGAATCCTTTCTCCTCTTTTGGTAATTCTGCCTAAGGGTTTTATGAATTTTATATTTTATAGAACCAGTTCCTCCTTTCATTGATCAGTTCTACTGGTTTTTTTCTACATTATTAATTTCTGATCTAATCTTTATTATTTCCCTTCTGCTGACTTTAGGTTTTATTTCTTTTCTAGCTCCTTCAGGTGTAATGTTATATTGTCTACTTGTGATTTTTCTTGCTTCTTGAAGTAGACCTGTACTGCTATATACTTCCCTCTTAGGACCACATTTTCTGCATCTGAAAGATTTTGGACCATTTTGTGTTCATTTTCATTTATTTTTTTTTTAACTTTTCTTCTTCTTCTTCTTTTTTTTTTTTTTTTTTTTTTTTTTTCTTTTNTAACCTTCAGGCATTTGTGGTCTTTCCAAATTCTTTTGTGTGGTGGATTTCAAGTTTCGTTGTATAGTGGTCAAAAAATATGCATGGTATGATCTCAGTCTTTTTGCACTTTTTGAGGCCTGATTTGTGATCTATTCTGGAGAATTTCCCAAGTGTGCTTGAAAAGCATTTGTATTCTGCTGCTTTAGGGTGAAATGTTCTAAATATATCTGTTAGGTCCATCTGGTACAGTATGTCATTCAAACCCATTGTTCCCTTGTTGATTTTCTGCCTAGATGAGTGGTCCACTGATGTAAGGGTGATATTAAGTCCCCTAATATTATTGTATTGTTATTAATGAGTTCCCTTATATTTGTTATTTATTGTTTCTTAATATTTCAGTGCTCTCATGATGGCGGGAAAATATTTACAACTGTTAGATCATCTTATTTGTTGGTCCCTTTTATTATGATGTAGTGCCCTTCTTCATCTCTTTTTATAGTTTTTGGTTTAAAATCTAGGTTTTTTTTTTATAGAAGTATTGCTACTCTGCCTTTCATTTGATGTCCATTTGCGTGATAAATATTTATCCAGCACCTCACTTTCAATCTTCGGGTGCCTTCAGGTCTAAAATCAGTCTCTTGTAAACAGCATATGAGATGTGTCTTGTTTAATCCATTTTCACAAGCCATATCTTTTGTTTGGATTATTCAGTGTATTTATATTCAGAGTAATTATTGATAGATATATACTTAGTGTTATTTTATTAATTGTTTTTGTTTTTTGGAAATTTTCTCTTTTCCTTTCTAATCCTTGTCATTTTTGGTCTTTCCTTCTCACTTATAGAATTTCTTTTAATATTTCTTGTGAGGCTGGTTTATTATTATTCCCACATTCCTTTAGTTTTTGTTGTCTGGGAACTTTATTTCTCCTTCTATTCTAAATGATTACAATGTCGGATAAGGTATTCTTGTCTGCAGATTTTTCAGTTATGTACGTGGAATGTTCCTTGTGGAGAGATCTGCAGCTAGCCTTTTGGGTCTTGTCTTGTTAGAGATTACTTGTGTCTTGCTGGTTTTGGGCTTTTTTTTTTTTTTTTCCTCTCTCTCTCTCTATTTTAAAGTTTTATTTATTTACACAATATCTACACCCCACATAGGGCTTGAACCCATGACCCAAAATCAAGAGTTGAATACTCTTATGAGTAATCCAAACAGGTGCTCCATGTTTATATTTTGCATATTTAACTACAATATATCTTGGGATTGGCCTGGTATTGTTGATTTTGATGGGGTTTTTCTGGATTTGGATCCCAGTTTAGGGAAGTTTTTAACTACTATTTCCTGAAGTGAATTTTCTGCCCCTTTTTCTCTCTTCTTTTTCTGGGACTACTATGATACAAATGTTATTATGTTTGATGGAATCAGAGTTCCCTATGTCTATTTTCACGATCCATAATTTTAATCTCTTTCGTTCAGCTTTATTGTTTTCCATTATTCTATCTTCTGTTTTGTTTATTTTTTCCTCTGCTTCTTCCATCCTTGTTCACTATATCTGGTCTTTTTCAAATTTCAGTTATTGCATTTTTCATTTCTGACACATTGTTTATTTAACTTTTATCTCTGTGGTAAAAGCCAGCCTGTAGTCTTCCAATCTTTTTGTCAACCCCAGTGAGTATCCTTATGATTGTTGCTTTAAGTTGTCTATCAGGCATATTATTTACATATATTTCTATTACATATCTGGACATGACCTTTTCTTGGTTGGTTTGTTTTGTTTTTCTGGAATGAATTCCTCCATCTTTGCATTTTGTCTATGTGTTGATCTACTCTGTGTTAGAAAATCTTGTTATGTTTTCTGATCTTGAACGTAATGTCTTTATGAAGAAGAGTTCATATAGCGTCCAGGGCCTGATGCTTCAAAATGTCTCTGTTGTGTGTTGCATGCACTCTGTTGCTTTGTTTTGGATGCTCTATCCTTCAGAATAGTTATCTGTAGAGCCTCTCCTTGACTGAAATTAACAGTTCTTGTTCTTTGTCCAGAGTGTGGGAAAATTTAACTAGGCGTGCTCTAGTCTGCTTGTGAAATGAGACTTTATGCTACTTGTACTGGAACTGAAGCCTTGCAGGACTCTCTGTTCCGGTGATGTAGTGTGTGTAAGGATTTCTGATGGTCTTCTGGGGAAGGAGTCCACTGAGCTGGGACTAATGTAAATTTTCCTAACGTGGTAACAGTGTAACCATGCTAGGCAGCCAGGATTAGCACTGAGCTATTTACTGAATGTTGTTAATGCTGAGAAACAAGGGTGAGAAATAGCACCAAGGAGTTACTTTGCTCTTGGAGAGTGATCTCAGTACCTGCTGCTTTCAGGGAAGCACTCCCAGATTGAATAATCTCCCCATAGTGCAACTAAGGCATTTTTTACATTGCTGTTTTCATACTGTCTTTCTCTGTGTTGTTTTCCTGAAACACAGGACACTTTGGGCTCTATCCCAGACAAACCTGCTGACTTTTAAAACTCCAAACTTCAGGGATGTGCAGTGGTGAGGCCTGATCTTGTCTTCTTGGGGAGGGGCTCATTGCACTGGAATGGATGTAGGTTTGACCAAGAAGACAGTAGCACCACAGTGTATGGACTTGGGATTTGGAAGAAGCAGGCTAAACTGCCAGTGTTGGCACAAAAAGCCCTAGGTAGGTATATTTGAGCCTATGCTGGGCGAGAGGGGAAAGCCAACAGCTCCAGATGGCTCTTTTGTCCCCAGGGATGTATCTCTGTCAAAGCCACCTCTCATAGATGCTCTGAAAAAAGAGGGAAGAGTCCCTGCTTTGCGCACCTTAGGTGATCCTCAGGTTGAGACATCTGCCCCAGTGTTGTTTGCCTGGCTGCCTTCTCTTCAGGAGTAGGGTAGTGCCTTCAGTGTTCTATCCCAGCCAAACCCACTGACATTTAAAACTCCAGTTGTACCACTGGTTGCAACAACTCACAAAAATCAACCCCTCCCGTTTACCCAGCCAAGAGCTTTGGGGAGATGTTCTCCCTCTTCATTTCCTTGTGACCTCTCCTCTCTAAGGCCTCTCTCTTCGACCAGGGCTCCTTCTTCCCTGAAGTACCTGCAGCCCATTTATTTCCCAAACCACAGCTCAGCGCTTGCTACCTTCCTCAGTGTGGTCCCTTCTTTCCCTCTAATTGTGCAGTTTGTTCTATAAGTGCTCAGGTTGATTTCTTGGATATTCAGAATGATTTCATAGTAAACTAGTTGTGTTCCAGGGTTGAGAAAGCCTAGAGTCCTCCTGCTATCCTCCCATCTTAGCATCATTTCTCAATGATTACTGTTCCTTTGAATAGATGCATTACATTTTATTTTTCCATTCTCTTAACAATTGACACCTGAACTATGTTCTGCCTTCTGTTAATAAAGCTTTTTAGATATTTACAAGGATTTCTGTGGACATACGCATTTATTATCTTTGATAAATACCTAGGTGTGGAATTGGTGGGTCAAAGAATAGATATATATTTAACTTTTTAAGAAAGAGCCAGTTTGTTTTTTCTAGTTAACAGTTTATATTTATTATAAGTATTAAAAATATTAGGCAAGTGTCTGATGTTAAGAACTTTTAATTTAAAAACATTTTCTTTACACAGTGAAGAAAAAGCAAACAAATGAGACTTCTCAATTTATTTTATCTTGTTAATCACAGATTGCAAAATCTCTCACTACTTCTCTATCAAATTAGTTAGAGACTAAGCCTCGTGTATTAGTTTGTGAGGGCTGCCAAAACAAAGTACCAAAGACTGAACAGCTTTAATAACAGAACTTTATTTTCCCACAGTTCTGGAGACCAGAAGTTAAAAATCAAAGTGTCAGTAAGGTTGGTTTCTTTTGTGCTCTCTCTTCTTGCTTGTAGATGGCTGCTTTTTCCCCTGTATTTTCACATGGTGTTTCCTGTGTATGTGTGTTTGCCTGGATCTTAGTCTCTTCTTTTTTAATTTTTTTTTTAAATTTAAGTTCAGGTATAATTTTGTTAGTTGTTCAATTTTGCATTATAGGCAGTATACGCGAGCGGTGGATACTCCATATATTTTCCAACCTTAAAGCTAATTTTATAATTTATTTTTTTTAAATCTAGTCTCATAATTACATTCACTTTTAGGTCTCTCAGTTTCTCAAAGGGTTCGTACTGCATTCAGTGTCTGCTCTTTTGGGTGATACTGAACAGATGTACTGTAATTAATTTAGGGAAGCATACCCAGGAGACAGAACTGTAAGAACTCCAAACAATTATCAGTCATCTTGTTACTATAACAAGCCCCGTGATGATTATTCAGATTTGTAATTTTCAAAAAGTTTTCTTAGACTAATAAGATCTTACCTCATTATTTCAATTAGTAGCATCTCTTTAAATTTTTTTTTGTCTTTTCTTTTTTGCCAGATTAGTGTGTGGTGTTTTAATTATGCCCAAGAGTATGTGGGGAGGCAGGGAGGATAAATGCTCTGAACTGAATTTGCCAATGTTACTCCAGGATTGGAATAACAGCCAGAATGGAATATTCTTAAGTGTCCCATAAGAAGAAACCATGTATTAGTAATTCAAATGTATATATTAAAAAAAGAATGAAATCTACTTGTACCTGTTTAGTCTAAATATCTATTAGGATGCATACTGCCCATGGTTACTGAAGTATGGTGATAATGAGGACAACTTAAAGATTCAAATTCTTCATGCAGCAACTGATGCTATCGGTCCCTGCAAACACACACCTAAAGAAAATCTCTTTGTATTGAATGAGTGCAGTATATCCACACTAGGGGGAAACCTCAACACACATGTTCAAGAAAGTTCAAGAAAGTAGCTCCATGAGCTATATATATTATATATATATATAATATGTAACATTTATATATATATATTAGCTCTTTTAAAACTGTATAAACTAATCTTCAATATTTATACAGTTTTTTGAGTCACAAAAGTTGATAAACACAATCACTTTCAAGAAACTTACTTTCAAGTTTAAAGTTTTATTTAATTTTTAAAACGTTTATTATACAAAATAAAATAATAAATCAGAATTTTAAATACTTTTGCTCCCATTGGTAATTAGTATATATGCCTTCTGGGGAAATCCCAAAACTTGAACCAAATTAAATTCCAATTATGTCATAGTATCCATGTGTAACATTAACAAGGATTTTTTTTTCTTTTAGTGAAACTTCAAGATGTGGTTCCTGAGCTATGCTTCCAGAAAGTATATGTCTTAACAGAACCTCCATGAGGTATTTTCAGGAAGACCAAGTCTGAAAAAATAAAAATGCAATTGTATTATTAATTTTGTCTACTTTATTCTTCTTTTTGACGTTTGATGTGCAAAATTTCCTTGCAGTTTATTTTCTCAATTTTAATTAGTAAAACAATCCATCACTACTACTTTTATATGCAATATTCAAATATTTGTCATAGTTTTTACTTCATTCATGAATTAATTTAAACCATGTTTCATCTTCATCTTTCAAGTAAAATATTTCCCTTCATTTCAATCTTATTCACTTACTCTGAGGAGTTGGGATTTACTGGGGATAACATTTATACTCAACTAGGACAGTAACTCAACTGGTGTGAATAACCCAGTTTTTAAAATATAAAAAGATTCTCATACTAGTTTGTAAATAGTTGATAGCACTTCAAATTCTACCTAAACTCCCTGACTTTTGACCATGGCTTAACTGGTCTCAACCACCTGCTCCATGAAGTTACAATGTCTAACACTATTGACCAGGTCTGTCAGTCATTCTTCCAGAAGTCTTGCCTCCTAGCAACACGACTGGCTCTCCAAAGATAAAAAAGTTTTTTTTTTTTTTTAAGAATTAAGAAAATGATAAACCAATAGCCAGACTTAGCAAAAAGAAAAGATAAATGACCCAAATAAATAAAATCACAAATAGGAGAGGTGGCAAACAACACCACAGAAATAAAAACCATGAGAGACTCTTGAATACTGAGAACAAACTGAGGAATGATGGGAGGGATGGGAAGGGGGGTGATGGGCATGGAGGAGGGCACTTGTGGGGACGAGCACTGGGTATTATATGGAAACCAACTTGACAATAAACTATTTTTAAAAAACAATGAGAACAGACTATTGGGAAAAATTATATGACAACAAATTAAGCATTCTGGAGGAAATTAATAAATTTCTAGAAATATGTAAACTAAGAAATATGTAAACTAAGAAAACTGAAACAGGAAGAGAAAGAGATGAGAAAGAGAACGTGGGAGGGACAGAGAAAGAGAGAGAGAGATAGAATCTCAAGCAAACTTCTACCCACAGTGGGGCCCTGTACGTCCCTGTGTGGGGTTCTGTCTCATGATCATGATCTCAGCTGAAATCTAGAGTCAGATGTTTAAGAGACTGAGCCACCAAGCTGTCCCTCAATAATTCTAAAATTTGTATGGAACCGCAATAGGTCCTGAATAGCCAAAGCCATATTAGAAAAGAAAAACAAACCTGGAGATAACACAATTCTGAACTTAAAGCTATATTACAAGTGGTAGTCATCAAGCAGTATAAACAACAGATCCATAGTTAAAAGGAACAGAAGACAAAACCCAGGAATGGACCCACACTTATAACTATATGTGAACTCATCTTCAACAAAACAGGGACGAATATCCAATAGGAAAAAGACAGTCTTTTCAAAAAAAGGTTTGCAAAAACTGGACAGCAGAAGAGTGAAACTGGACGACTTTCTTGCACCATACACAAAAGTAAGTTCAAAATAGTTGAAAGACCAAATGTGACTTAAAGTCATCAAAATACTTAGGAAAACACATATAACAATCTCTTTGACATGAGCTGTATGAACTTCTTTGTACACACATACCCTGAGGCAAGGGAAATGAAAGAACAGTGAACTGGTGGGACTTCAACAAGATGAAAAGCTTCTGCATAGAAAAGAAAGTATCAACAAAACTAAAAGACAACTTAAAAGATGGGATAAGATATTTGCAAATGAAATATCTGATAAATTGTTAGTATCCACAATATATAAAGAACTTATCAGACTCAACACCCAAAAACCAAGTAATCCAGTGAAGAAATAGGCAGAAGGCATGAATAGACATTTTCCCAAAGAAGACATACACATGGCTAACAGACACATGAAAATATACTCAACATAACTCGTTATCAGGAAATAAAAATTAATACCATGATAAAATACCACTTCACACCTGTCAGAATGTTTAAAATTAGCAATACAGGAAACAATAAATGCTGGTGAGTTTGGGGAGAAGGGGAACCTTCCTGCACTATTGAAGGGAATGCAAATTGTTGCAGCCATTCTGGAAATCATTATTGAGTTTTATAAAAAAGTTAAACATAAAACTACCATATGACTCAGGAATTGCATTTCTAGGTATTTACCTGAAGGATAAAAATATCTTGCTTCAATGGGGCACATGCACCTTGATGCTTATAGCAATGCTATCAACAATAGCCAAATTACAGAAAGAGCCCAAATGTGCATCCATTAATCAATGGAAAAAGAAGATATGGTGTATATTTACAATGGAATATTAATCATCCAAGAAAAAGGAAAGACATCTTTTCATTTGTAAGACTTGGGTGGAGCTAGAATGTATTATGCAAAGAGAAATAAGTGATTCAGAGAACATCAATACTATATGATTTCACTCATATGTTGAATTTAAAAAACAAAAGGGGTGAGCAGAGTGGAACAAAAAGAAAAGAAAAAGAGAGAGGGAAGAAAACAAACCATAAGAGATTCCTAAGTATAAGGAGGAAAAAACTGAGGGTTGTTGCATGTAAGTGGGCAGAGGATGATCTAAATGAATGATGAGTATTAAGGAGGATACTTTAAAAATTTTTCAATGTTTATTTATTTTCAAGAGAAGAGAGAGAGACAGAGTGAGTGGAGAAGGAACAGAGAGAAGGAGAGACACAGATCATGAAGCAGGCTCCAGGTTCTGAGCTGTCAGCACAGAGCCTGATGCAGGGCTTGAGCTCACAGACCATGAGATCATGACCTACGAAGCAGTCAGGGGCTCACACACTGAACCACCTAGACACCCTGCGGAGGATACTTGTTTTGATGAGTACTAGGCATTAAATATAAGTGATGAATCACTAAACTCTACTTCTAACCCCAATATTTCACTATATGTTACCTAGATTTAAACAACAAACTTAAGACAAACAAAAAGGAGGTTTTAGTGAGTGGATTCACAGTGCCATCTACTTTCCCTTCTCCCCCATTTGCTTGCTAGTCCATCAAGTTGTCATCCAGCTATCATAGTTCTGAAATGCTTGGCAATGCCCTTGGAGGACCCCTGTGTGGGTATTCGGGTTGATATCTCATAAGTGAGTTAACACAATAGCTGACAAATATCTCATAATTAATTGTGTTGAAGAAGTGGGTATAGAGGTTTACCTATAATTCACTAGATTAAGACTGATGCCCCTCTTTATGGGAAGCGAAGCTACAAAGAACTTGGATTCTGACAAGCAGAGTAAGGAAAGTAAAGCAGAGAAACATATATTAACTGGGAATATTTAGGAAGGCACTGACCAAGCTCTTAGGGCTATGTTAGCAGTGCCACCCATGGCCACAAGGTAGAGTGTTTTAGATAAAAATTGCCCATAAGCACCGTGACTTGGGACAGAGTTCATCATACACTGATTCTATAGAATATCACCTTTACTTAATGGTGGGAAATTCATATAAGTCAAAAATATCTGATTACCCTTGGCAGAATGATTAATTGCATCTATTAAAAATGAGAACTAACAAAAGTATAACACTGGATTAGTATCACACATATTTCTAACCTAAATTTAGTCTATTTGAATATTTTTAAAAATAGTTTATTGTCCAATAGGTTACCATATAACACCCAGTGCTCATCCCCACAAGTACCCTCCTCCATGCCATCACCCCCCTTCCCCTCTCCCCAAACCCCATCAGCCTTCAGTTTGTACTCGGCATTCAAGAGTCCCTATGGTTTGCCTCCCACCCTCTCCCCAACTATTTATCCCCTTCTTCTCGCCCTTGGTCCTCCGTTAAATTCCTCCTAATCCTCCTATACATGCAAACATATGGTATCTGTCTTTTTCTGCTTGACTTATTTCAGTCACCATAACACTCTCAAGTTCCATCCATGTTGATACACATGGCCAGATTTTATTCTTATTGCCATTGATCCATTTATCACTTGATGGACACTTAGGCTCTTTCCATATTTTCGTTGACAGTGTTGCTGTGAACATTGGGGTACATGTGCCCTATGCATCAGCACTCCTGTATCCCTTGGGTAAATTCCTATCAGCGATTCTGCTGGGTCATAGGGGAGTACTATTGTTAATTTTTTGAGGAACCTCCATACTGTTTTCCAGAGGGGCTTCACCAGTTTACATTCCCACCAACAGTGGAGGAGGGTGCCCATTTCTCCACATCTTTGCCAGGATCTAGACTCTCCTGGTTTGTTCCTTTTAGCCACAGTGACCGGTGTGAGGTGGTATCTCAGTGTAGTTTTGATTTGTATTTCCCTGATGAGGAGGGATGCTGAGCATCGTTTCATGTGTCTGTTGGCCATCTGGATGTCCTCTTTGGAGAAGTGTCTGTTCATGTCTTCTGCCTATTTCTTTACTGGATTATTTGTTTCTCTGGTGTGGAGTTTAGTGTGTTCCTTATAGATTTTGGATACTAGACTTTTATCTGATATGTCATTTGTGACTATCTTTTCCCATTCCGTCGATTGCCTATTAGCTTTCTGGATTGTTTCCTTTGCCATGCACAAGATTTTTATCTTGATGAGGTCCCAATAGATTATTTTTGCTCTTGATTCTCTTGCCTTTGGGGATGTGTCAAGTAAGAAATTGCTGTGAGATCAAGGAAGTTGTTTCTGGCTTTCTTCTCTAGGGTTTTGATGGTTTCTTGTCTTCAATTCAGGTCCTTTATCCATTTTGAGTTTATTTTTATATCTGGTGTGAGAAAATGATCTAGTATCATTCTGCTACATGTTGGTGTCCAGTTTTCCCAGCACCATCTGTTTCAGAGGCAGTCTTTTTTCCATTGGATATTCTTTCCCACTCTGTTAAAGATTAGTTGCCATACATTTGTGGGCCCAATTCTGAGTTGTCTACAGTATTCCATTGGTCTATGTGTCTGTTTTTGTGCCAATAGCATACTGTCTTGATGATGACAGCTTTGTAGCAGAGGCTACAGTCTGGGATGGTGATGCTTCCCATTTTGGTTTTCTTCTTCAATATTACTTTGGCAATTCGGGGTCTTTTGTCGTTACATATTAATTTTAGGATAGTTCGTTCTAGTTTTGAGGAGAATGCTGGTGCAATTTTCATTGGGATTGCATTGAATGTATAGATTATAATGACATTTTAACAATATTTATTCTTCCGATCCACGAGCATGACATGTTTTTTCATTTCTTTGTGTCTTCTTCAATTTCTCTCATAAGCTTTCTATAGTTTTCATCATACAGATCTCTAGTATCCTTGGTTAGGTTTATTCCTAGGTATTATATGTTTTTTTGTGCAATTGTGAATGGGGTCAGTTCCTTGATTTCTCTTTCTGTTGCTTCATTGTTGGCGTATAGAAATGCAACCAACTGCTGTACAATGATTTTGTATCCTGCAACTTTGCTGAATTCATGGATCAGTTCTAGTAGGCTTCTGGTGGAGTCTGTCGGGTTTTCTATGTAGAGTATCACGTCATCTGCGAAAATTGAAACTTCGACTTCTTCATTGCCAATTCTGATGCCTTTGATTTCCTTTTGTTGTCTGATAGCTGATGCTAGGACTTCCAGCACTGTGTTAATCAACCGTGGTGACAGTGGACATCCCTGTCGTGTTCCTGATCTCAGGGGGAAAACTCTCAGTTTTTCCCCATTGTGGATGTTGTTAGCAGAGGGCTTCTCATAGATGACTTTTATGATGTTTAAGTAGGTTCCTTCTATCCCAACTTTCTCGAGGGTCTTTATTAAGAAGTGGTGCTGTATTTTGTGAAATGCTTTTTCTGCATCTATTGACAGGATCATATGGTTTTTATCTTTTCTTTTGTTGATGTGATGTATCACATTGATTGATTTGTGAATATTGAACCAGCCCTGTAACCCAGGAATGAATCCCACTTGATCATGGTGGATAATTCTTTTTATGTGCTGTTGGATTTGATTTGCAAGTATCTTCTTGAGGATTTTTGCATCTGTATTCATCAAGGATATTGGCCTGCAGGTCCCCTTTTTTGCCGGGTGTCTGTCTGGATTGGGATTCAGAGTGATGCTGGCTTCATAGAATGAGTCCAAAAGTTTTCCTTCATTTTCTATTTTTTGGTATGGCCTGACAAGAATGGGTATTAACTCTGATTTAAATGTCTGGTAGATTTCCCCAAGGGAAGCCATCTCGCCCAGGGCACTTATTTGTTGGGAGATTTGTGATAACTGATTCAATTTCTTAACTTTGGGGTCAAATACGGCTCCAAGCGTCTTTTTTTTTTAGCTCTGGATAAACATGGCAAATTAAATATTAACACCACCTTTTAAATTAATCTGGAAAGCCTTATGAATAATTTATTGAACAACTTGAACTACAGTTCTATTGTTAATAGTTATATATGTACTAAGATTTTATAGAACCAAAGGCTGTGATTTATAATTTATATCTTGAATTTAATATTAATTTGTGTTATTGTGGCAGTTGCTGTCTTTAAAAAATTAGTACTCTTGACTGGATTAACTTAAATTACCTGAGAACCAACTTTCATTAAAAACTAAATAGGAATGTCTGTTACTTAATATCCAATTTTATGTGATTAATAGAAAAATAAAGAATATTAAGAAAAATAATAAATTGACTAAAAACTGTACAACAAAATGAGACAGAAACATATTCTTCATCACAGTGACAATTTTAACAATCTATACATTATAAACCAAGTGGACAAAATGAAGAGAACTCAATAGATTTATAGAAGTATGTGTATAAAATAATTCTTTAAACTCTGCTCCCATATTTTCTGTTATTCATGTTATAAATTACATCTCCAGATATAATTTATCCATTAATATAAATTTGTTACATTTTATACTTTTTAAAAAATTCTGTGGAAGAATTGAACATGGAATTTTCTTTTTTTTTTTTTTAATGTTTTATTTACTTCTAGGAGAGAGAGAGACAGCGTGAGCAGGGGAGGGTCAGAGAGAGAGGGAGTCACAGACGGAAACAGTCTCCAGGCTCTGAGCTGGCAGTCAGCACAGAGCCCAACGCGGGGCCTGAACCCACGAACCGCGAGATCATGACCTAAGCGAAAGTTGGACGCTCAACCGACTAAGACACCCAGGCGCCCCGAACATGGAATTTTCAACCAAAATTATGAAATTCTGGTATATTTTATATTCATTATTTATCTTTACTGAAGCACTTATTTGCGTATGGCTTTGAATTATTTTCTAACATCCTTTTCTTATAGAGCATATCTAGTGATAATGGCTTCTCAATGCATTTGTTTATATGGGAATGTCTGAATTTCTTCCTTTTATTGAAAGACAGTTTTGTCATATATATAATTCACGTTGACAATTTTTTATTCAGTACTTGAATACAGTGTTGTACTACCTTTTGGTTTGTTAATTTCTGCTAAGAAATTGATAATCTTTCTGAGAATCACTTATATATGATGAGATTCTTTCCTTTTGCTGTTTTCAAGATTTTTACTTTAATAGTTCGATTAGATGTTTCTTTGTGTATATTGCCTCCAGATTAGATTACTTGGAGTTCATTGAATTTTTTGGATTTTTATACCCATGTCCTTATCAAATATAGGAAAGTTTTTGTTGCTGTTGCATTAAATAAACTCTCAGTCCCTTTTTCACTCTCTTGAGATTCCTGTAAAACATATGTTGCTCTCATTGATGATATACTTAAGTCCCTTAACTTTGTTTACTTTTCTTCATTTTTTTCTAAGACTTGATCATCTCTAATGACTTGTCTTCAAATGTGCTATTTCATCTGCCTTTCCATCTGCTCTTTCATCTGCACTTGAACACTTCTAATGAATTTCACTTCTAATGAATTTATCAATTCAGTTTTTGTATGTTTCATCTAACAAATTTCTCTTTGGTTCCTTTTGTATGAAATCTGTCTTTTCTTGATAAGTACTTAAAGTTCCTTACATGCCCATATATTGTCTATATATAATTTTTCTGATTACCTCAAGTAATTTGCTGACCTTTCCCTTTGGCTCTTTTATTATATTTAAAATTACTATTTTTTAAAGTTATTTATTTATTGAGAGAGAAATAGAATGTGATTGGGGGGAGGGGCAGAGAGAGAGAAGGAGAGAGAATCCTAAGCAGGTTCTGTATCGTCAGCGCAGAGCCCAATGTGGGTCTTGAACTCACAAACTGTGAGATCATGACCTGAGCCAAAGCCAAGAGTCAGAAGCTTAACTGACTAAGCCACCCAGATGCCCCTAAAACTTCTATTTTAAAGCCTTTTTAAAAATAAGACTGTGTTTCTTTAGGGTTAGATTTAAGAAATTTATTCTACTTATTTGAATACACCAGATTTATCTCTATGCCTTGTGTTTTTTTTTTTTAATTGAGCATTTGAAAAAACAGTGTTTTCTCTCAATCTTTGCAGACAGGCTATGTGTAGGAAAACCTTCACTATTAAGGTCTCCCTTATTATTATAGTGTAGGCATTTTCTGGGGATGCATCCTCCCTGGGCTTGTGCAAATGCCTTTTTTTTTTGCGATTAAACAGTATTATCTGATATTATATGTCTTGATTTTCCTTTGGCTGTCATGCTTCCTTTTTCTGAGTGCTCCAAATGTTCTATTATGCTTAACTGCCTATAATCTCTTGCCCCCCAGGTGTTTACTGATCTACTGCTCCCCTTCAGTTTTCATGGACTGTGGTACCTGCAATTTTATTATGTGGATTTAACTTGAGATCCACATTATGCGCCCATTTCTTCCTGTTTATAGTGTCTCTTTTTCTTGATTGGTCATTTCTTTCTTTTTTTTATTTTTATTTATTTCTGGGAGAGAGAGAGAGACAGCGTGAGCAGGGGAGGGTCAGAGAGAGGGAGACACAGACTCCGAAACAGGCTCCAGGCTCCGAGCTGGCAGTCAGCACAGAGCCCGACGCAGGGCTCGAACCCACGAACTGCGAGATCATGACCTAAGCGAAAGTCGGAGGCTTAACCGACTAAGCCACCCAGGCGCCCCTTGATTGGTCATTTCTTAATTGGTGGCTTCAGATCCTTAACTGGTGTTCAGAGATTTCTAATGTCTATTTTAGTCAATCAGTCTGTAGTTATTCACTTGATATTTCTATGAGGTAATGAGAATAGCCTGGAACTTCCTTGTTCACCATGTTGTTGAAGTCCTATAAATCTTGTTTAAGGTTTCCCTTTTTTTTTTAAAACACAGTTATGTGAAAATGGAAGCAAAACTCTGGTATCCAAAGACATTTCACACATTAGAAATATGCATGCTGTCATGCTAACATATATATGTTGTAATTTTTATATAAATAGAATGTATATTATAGAATGATACATAATATTATAGACTAACATATGTAATTATTGTATATATAAATTATTGCATACATAATTATATTACATTATTAAATGCATATAAACTATTATATATAATATCATACATAATTATATACATTTTATGTGTGTAAAGTTTTAACAACATGAAGTTTTTCTTTTTATACATTGTGAAATATTGCAGAATGGTCAATATATAACAAGTAAAATGACAAAACACGATAAAGATAACCCGAGATTATAATAGATAACATCAAGATAAGTTAGCCCTAGAATTGTCTAAGTTCTTTATACATATTAACTCATTTGTTAAAATAAAATCTACGAGGAAGATATTATGAGCTGTATTATTTTGAAGTCTGGGTAACTGAGACACAAGGTTTTCGTAACCTTCCCAAGGTCACATACCCAGCCAGTGGTTGGTCTTTGATTGGACGTTGACTTTTTGTTTAAATAACTATTATCTTGTGTTGAATTTCTTTTCCTTTTCTACGTTGCTTTTTTTTTATAATTGAATTTGTATGTACTACTTTACTAATAGGTGAGAAAAGACAACAATGTTTAACATTGTGCTGTGATTGTTTTTACATGCAAGAACGTACTAGATTTTATATCTGTTCTTCCTTGTTAATAAATTGAAGAATTATCAATGAGTGTAAAACGAAAAAATTGTTTATACATTTAAGAAGCTATTTTATCAGTGTACAAGCATAATATTCAAACTTCTATTTATGTAGTTATTACATATTTGGGTTAATTGACATTTTCTATGCAAATATAATAAGACATACTTGGGCATTACTTTAAAAAGTTTTCTAAGTTTAATAGAGATTACAGTAGAATTTCACTTTGTTTATGATACATGGATGAAATTATTTATTAAAATATAGTAGGCATATAACATGGTATAAGTTTAAGGTACACAGTGTCTTGATTGGATATATTCTGTACTTTGATACAGTTGCCACTGTAGTGTTAGTTAACTGCTATGAAGTGATAACTAACTGTGGTTTTGATTTGCATTTCCCTGATGAATAGGGATGCTGAGCACTATTTCATGTGATTGTTGGCCATATGGATGTCTTCTTTTTTTTTTTTTTACAAATCGTTTATTGTCAAATTAGTTTCCACATAAACCCAGTGCTCATCCCCACAAGTGTCCTCCTCCATGCCCATCTCCCCCTCCCCCCCCACATCCATCAGTCCTCAGTTTTTGTCAGCATTCAAGAGTCTCTCATGGTTTGCCTCTCTCCCTTTCCCCCACCATTTCCCCCTTTCTTCTCCCCCTTGTTCCTCAGTTAAGTTTCTCCTAATCCTCCTATATGTGCAAACATATAATATTTGTCCTTCTCTGCCTGACTTATTTCGCTCAGCATAACACCCTCAATCCATGTTGCTACACATGACCAGATTTCATTCTTTCTCATTGCCATGTAGTATTCCATCATATAGATAAACCACATCTTCTTGATCCATTCGTCCGTTGATGGACACTTAGGCTCTTTCCATGTTTTAGCTATTGTGGAGAGTGCTGCTATGAACATTGGGGTACATGTGCTCCTATGCATCAGCATTTCTGTATCCCTTGGGTAAATTCCTAGCAGTGCTATTGCTGTGTCATAAGGGAGTTCTATTGTTAGTTTCCTGAGGAACCTCCACAAAGTTTTCCAGAGGGGCTGTACCAGTTTACATTCCTACCAACAGTGTAGGATTGTGGCCGTTTCTCCACATCCTGGCCAGCATCTGGAGTCTTTGGATTTGCTTATTTTAGCCACTCTGACTGGCGTGATGTGGTATCTCAGTGTGGCTTTGATTTGTATTTCCCTGATGAGGAGGGATGCTGAGCATCATTTCATGTGTCTGTTGGCCATCTGGATGTCCTCTTTGGAGAGGTGTCTGTTCCTANGTTTCTGTTTGTGATTGTTTTAGATAATTAGGTGCTCGCATATTCGGTGCGTACGTTTATGATTGTTAGTTCTTCCTCATGGATGGACCCTGTAATTATTANAGTTTCAGTAGATAGGTCTGTCACCACTCTGATAGGTTTCCCTTTGTATGTGAGGGCCCTTTTCTCCCTAGCTGCTTTCAAAATTCTCTCTTTGTCCTTGTATTTTGCCATTTTTACGATGATATACAGTGCATAAGATCGATTCTAGTTAGATGTGAGGGGAGTCCTCTGAGCCTCTTGTATATCCACATTTACTTCCTTCCCCAGTTCGGGGAAGTTCTCTGCTCTAATTTGTTCCAGAACTTTTTCAGCACCTCTCCCTCTCTCTTCCTCTCCTGGGATTCCTATGATACGGATATTGTTGTGTTTGACTGTATCGCTGAGCTCCCGAATTCTTTCCTGTTCCCGAATCAGTTTGTGTCTTTTTTTGTCAGCTTCTTGTTTTTCTATAATGGTGTCTTCTAAATCACNTTATTATTCTGAAATCATGTTCAGTTATGCTGCCGATATCTGTTTTGAGCAATTCATTAGCTGTCATTTCTTCTTGGAGTTTCTTTGGAGGAGAGCTCTTTCGTTTAATCATTTTAGTTAGCTTTCTGAGTCTTATTGATTTTAAAGACCTGTTAATGCTCTCTGTATCTATGAGCGCTACTATATCCAAGAAGACTCTTTGACTTTCCAGGGCCTATCCTTTCACAGAGTGTTTTTTAAATGGTATCTCTTGGTCTCTCTTGTTGGGACCTTGGTTATTTTATTTTCCTATTCGTAGTGATATTTGGGACTCTCCACCTTGTGTACTCTAGCTTGTTTCTTGAGGTAGCCCTGGAAAAGAAAACAGACAGACAAACACACAAGGAGCAGGAGCACACAAACGCACAAGCTAATTCAACTAACATGCAAAGCGAGTGGGAAAACTAAAAAGTTAAGAGAAAAGACGGAGGATGGAGGGCAAATAATAGGGAGTATAAGATACATAAAAGGGTCAAAAAGGAGAAAAGAAAAGGAAAAAAGAAGAAAACCGATGAGCAAAAAAACGGTTTAAGGCATATAACCAGATTTCCCAGCTGCAGTTAAATAGTTGTGTGTATGCAGTGCTGGTTGAACAGCATAGAGAAAGAGAGAAGACATGGTGGGTTGAGGCAAAATTGAAAATAGAATGAACAGGCAGAAGGGATAAGAGGCTTTTTTCAAAGAAGTAAAGGGTAGAATATGGTTGGATAAGTGAGGGAAGGATTCTGGAATTATCCAGAGAAACTATATAGTCTAATTACTCCTGAGGGAAAGAGATGAAAATGTCGGAAGGTGTAGAATATACATTTACAGAATGGATTTGTTGTGATTGTTTAAGGAAGCTGGCGACCAGAGTTAATCAGGTCAGTGTTTTCGGGGGAAAAAAGAGAGAAAAGAGAAAGAAGAAGAAAAAAAGAAAAAAAAAATAGGGAGGAGGGCAGGTCTCAAGTAGGGATGGGAGTGGCGTGATCCAATGCCTCAGGCGGGAGCTCTGCCTTGGCGGTTGTGGGGAGGAGAGTGAAGGTGCTCCACTCCCTTCTTGATCCAAGCACTGCACCTCGCTTTTCTGGGCGTGTAAACTCCCCGTACCGGGGGCGCAGCCAAAGTTGGTTGCACTCTTCAACCCAGCCCAGTCCCAATCTCCAAATCCCAGCTGCTTTTCCTGCTGAAATTACCTTAGACACAACTTCCCAGGCAATCCCCTCGGGGCAATTCCAGGCCCCCTGCTGAGCTCTGGGGGTGGAGTCAGAATCACTGCTTCCTTCTCTGGGTCGGGCTGGAGAGCATGGGCGGGGGCTTGCCTGCCGGGTGCGCAGAGCCCGAGCCCGCTGGAGTGAGGAAAACCTGGTCCCTCTATGGCTTGTCACCCGAAACACTAACTCACAGGCAAATTTCCCAGTTTTTAGCTCTTTGCCTTCCCTCTAGAGTTCCAGCCAGCCAGGAGCGCGGACGCCCGGAGTCCACGCGGGGCTCTTCCAGGGGCCCAAGCCTCCTGGGAGGACAATGGTGGCAGGCGCGCCGCTACTCTGAAGTCCAGCCAGCCAGGAGCAAGCACAAAGAAGCAGTCTATGAGCTCAGCCCCCCCGGGACCAGTTGGCGCAAGGGGACCTGGTGTGCAGGTATTTGGCAAGTATGGTCTTTCTATGCCCCGAGCCGAGGTTTTCCCCCAAGAGGAGGTTTTTCTGTTTCGGACTCTTTTTTCCCTCTCACTCGCGGTAGAGGGTAGAGGGGGAACGCTTCCAGCCCTGGAGTCTCCGATCCTGGCCGGATTTTATCTTCCCCATTTCGCACTCACGTTAGAAGGCTTTCTCAGTTGATTCTGCGTCCCTTTTCTCCCAATCTCTCAGGTTTTGTAAGGTTTCCAATGGCTTCAGGTCTTTTCCATGTGATGGGCACGAGTGCAAGTACGGAGCTCCTTACTTCTCCACTATCTTGCCCCCTCTCTCAATATTTGGGCTCTTTCCATAATTTGGCTATCGTTGATAATGTTGCTATCAACATCAGGGTGCCTGTATTCTTTCAAATCAGCATTTTTTTATACTTTGGGTGAATATTTAGTAGCTCAGTTGGTGGATCATAGGGTAGTTCTATTTTCACTTTTTGTGGAACTTCCATACTGATTACTAGAGTGGCTGAATTGGTTTACATTCCCACCAACAATGTAACAGTGCTCCCATTTGTCAGCATCCTCACCCATATCTGTTATTTCCTATGTTCTTAATTTTATCCATTCCGACAGGTGTGAGATGATATCTCATTGTAGTTTTGATTTTCATTTCCCTGATGATGAGTGATTTTGACTACCTATTCATGTGTCTTTTGGCCATCCAGATATCTTCTTTAGAAAAATGTGTATGCATGTCTTCTGCCCATTTTTTAACCGGACTATTTGGGATTTTGGGGAGGAATGTTGAGTTTGTTAAGTTCTTCTTAGATATTGGATACTAACCCTTTATCAAATAAGTTACTTGAAAATATGTTCTTCCATTCTGAAGGTTACTTTTGAATTTTTTTGATTGTTTCCTTCACTGTGCAGAAGCATTTATCTTGATGAAATCCTGAGAGTTTGTTTTTGCTTTTATTTCTCTTGTCTCAGGAGACGTATCTAGAAGAAATTGCTAGTTGATGTGAAAAAGGTTACTGCCTGTGTTCTCCTCTGACATTTAGTTCTTTCATCCATTTTGAATTTACTTTTGTTTCTAGTGTATCCAAGTAGTCGTTTCATTTTTTTGCTAAGCAAGCTTAAAAAAAACGGAAAGCCTGAGGCATCACAATGCTGAACTTAAAGTTGTATTATTAAGCTACAGTTATGAAGACAGTATGCTACTGGCACAGAAACAGACACATAGTGCAGTACAGAATAGAAAACCCAGAAACAGACCCACAACTATCTGCTCAATTAATATTCAACAAAGCAGGATAGAATATCCAAAGGAAAAAAGACAGTCTTTAAAAAATGGTGTTGGGAAATAGATATTTTATTATTTAAATTATAGAAAGTTTTTAAAAAAATGTTTAGTGTTTTATTTATTTCTGAGATGAAAGAGAGAAAGAGAGAGAGATAGAGCGCATGAGCAGGGGAGAGTCAGAGAGACAGGGAAACACAGAATCCAAAACAGGATCCAGGCTCTGAGCTGGCTGTCAGCACAGAGCCCGACGCGGGGCTCGAACCCACGAACTGTGAGATCGTGACCTGAGCCGAAGTTGGACGCTTAACTGACTGAAGCACGCAGGTGCCCCTTTAAATTATAGAAAGTTTAATGCAGTTGCATATGAATGTTTTGCTTAAGTTAGACTTTTATTCATTTGTTTGATTTAATAAGTGAATGATAGGGAATGTGTGAATAAAATAAAATAATACGAATTAGACCAATTTTACAAGAGTACTTTTGGAGTTTCAAGCTCAAAAAGAGAAATTGGACTTTAGACTGTTAAGAAAATCCAGCTACAGCTGATTAAAAGAAAGAAACGAAAGAAAAAGAAGGAAAGAAGGAAAACGAGAAAGAAAGAAAGAAAGAAAGAAAGAAAGAAAGAAAGAAAGAAAGAAAGAAAGAAAGAAAGAAAGAAAGGAAGGAAAAGAAAGAAAGAGAGTCTAAATATAATGTATACACTGCATGGAATTCAGGTAATTTTGATATATCTTGACCAGTCACAAACACATAGATTCTGGAAGGTAAATGAAAGCATTTTCAGTAAGCTAAATCTGCAAGATGAATACCTATGTGCAAAATAACATTTTAGATCTCAACCTTACACTAAACACAAGAAACAACTAAGATGGATCAAAATAAAAAAAAAAAAACAAGACCTAAATATAAGACTGAAGCTACAAAACTCTTAGAAGAAAACATGAGTATAGCTTTATGGCAACTGATTTGTAAAGATTTCTTGGTTTTGACATACAATGCACAGGCAACAAAATAAAAAGTAGACAAGTAGGGCTTCATAAAATAAAATTAAAAAATGTGCAATAAACACCATTATCAACAGAATGAAAATGCAACACATGGAATAGAATAAACTATTTACAAATTATATTTCTGATAAGGATTGATATCCAAACACATATATTACTTCTGCAGCTGAAAACAAGAATAAAAAAAGTCTCATTAAAATGATGGATGAAAAGCTTGTATAGAAGTTTCTCTGAAGAAGATATACTAATGACCTATAAGCACATAGTAAGTTATTTAGTTATTAGAGAAATACAACACAAAACCACAACTAGATACCACCTCATACACACTAGAATGGCTATTATGTGTATGTGAGAGAGAGACAGAGAGAGATGAAAGAAGGAAAGAAAAGGGGAGGAAACAGTGTTGGAGAGAATGTGGAGAAATTTTATCTTTATTTGGTGCATAACTGGGAGAAATGTAAGAATCCACAAGGAAAACAGTATTCAGTTATTCAAATAATTAAATATCGAATTATAATAAAATGATCAAGTAATGTCATTTCTCGTTATATACCTAAGACCATTGAAAAAAAGGATGCAAACACACACTTTTACACCCAAATGTTGACTCATGGATACATCCCTCCTTTTTAATGCTGAATACTTGATTGTATTTAGGAGGGTCTTTGAGGAACCTGGGTGGCACAGCTGGTTGAGTGTCCAACTTCGGCTCTGGACATGATCTCACAGTTCGTGAGTTCAAGCCCCCCATAAGGCTCTGTACTGATAGCTCAGAGCCTGAAGCCTTCTTCTGATTCTGTGTCCTCTCTCTTTCTCTCGCCTTTCCCCTTCTCTCTCTCTCTGTCTTTCTCTCTCTCTCTCTCTCCCAAAAGTAAATAAACATTTTTAAAAAGGAGAGTCTTTGTGTATTCTTCAATATGACTAAAAAATGGAGACATTATACTAAGTAAACAACCATATAATAAAATAAAGTACAGTATATGATTTGCTTATTTGAGGTACTTAAATAATTAAATTCATAGAGTCAGAAAGTGCAGTGAATTAATGGGGAGATATTTCTTTAATTATTTTTATTTTGGTATACTTGATATGCAATATTACTTTAGTTTCAGGTGTACAACATAGCGATTTTACAAGTCTGTAAGTTATGTTATGCTCACATCAAGTGCAGCTATCATCTGCCACCATACAAAAATATTACAATATCATTGACTATATTTCTTATGCTGTGCCTTTTATTCCCATGAATTGTTCATTTCATAACTGGGAGCCTATCTCTCCCATTCCCCTTCACTAATTATTCCCATTCCCCTGTCCCCATCCCCTCTGGCAACCATTAGTTTGTTTTATGTATTTATAGGTCTGATTCTGCTTTTTGTTTGTTTGCTGGATTATTTATTTATTTAGATTTCATATGTACGTTAAATTATATGGTCTTTGTTTTTCTCAGTCTGACTTATTTCACTTAGAATAATACCCACTAGGTCCATCCATGTTGTTGCAAATGGCAACAGGCTCAGAGCCTGGAGTCTTCTTTGGATTCTGTGTCTCCCTCTCTCTCTCTGCCTTTCCCTCACTTATTCTCTCTCTCTCTCTCTCTTTCTCTCTCTCTCTCAAGAGTAAATAAACATTATGGGGCGCCTGGGTGGCTTAGTCAGTTAAGCCTCCGACTTTCGCTTAGGTCATGATATCGCGGTTCGTGGGTTCGAGCCCCGCGTCGGGCTCTGTGCTGACTGCCAGCTCAGAACCTGGAGCCTGTTTCGGTCTGTGACTCCCTCTCTCTCTGACCCTTCCATGCTCACGCTGTCTCTCTCTTTCTCTCTCCTAGAAATAAATAAAACATTTTTTAAAAAATTAAAAAAAAACATTAAAAAAAAAAGAATAAATGGGGCGCCTGGGTGGCTTAGTAGGCTTGGGTCATGATCTCGCGGTTTGTGGGTTCGAGCCCCGCGTCGGGCTATTTGCTGACTGCCAGCTCAGAGCCTGGAACCTGTTTCAGAGTCTGTATCTCCCTCTCTCTCTGACCCTCCCCTGCTCACGCTGTCTCTCTCTCTCTCCTAGAAATAAAACATTAAAAAATTTAAAAAAAAAGAATAAATAAACATTAAATTTTATTTAAATGGACAGAATAGGTGAATAGACATTATAACAAAAAAGTAATATCAATGGCCAACAGATAAGTGAAGAATACTCAGCTTCACTAATCATCAGAAATGCAAATAAAAAACCCAATAGTAGTTATTTTTAATGGGTATGAAGTTTCATCAAGGAATTGTAGGCATTGTTGCACAATATTGTAAATTTATTTAATACCACTTACCTGTATATTAAAAGTGGTTAAAATGGTGAATTGTTTTTTATGTATGTTAACAAATTTAAAATAGAAATTAAACTGTTACATAGTCTGGGGGTGCCTGGGTGGTTCTGTCAGTTGAGTCTGGCTCTTGATTTCTCCTCAGGTAATGATCCCAGGGTCAAGGAATTGAGCCTTGCATTGGACTCTGCACTGAGCGTGGAGCCTTCTTGTGATTCCTCTCTCTGTCCCTCTGTCCCTCTCACCAACTTGCATGCTCTCTCATCCTCTTTCTAAAAAAATTAAATACATTAAATTAAATAAATGTTAAATCTTCTGATCTATGGGTTAATCCAAAATTCTTGAATATGTGGTAAGAATAGATACTTTAAAACCTTTTGAGAAACAATTTAGTAGAATCTATTAAATTTGATATGACCATATTGTACATATGCTAATTACCTTTCAAGAGACTTAATCAAATAATCATGTATTATATCCACAGACAAGTATATAAAATGATGTTAATAATATTATTTATGATGGAAAAATAAATTTGATAAAATATTGAATATCCATAGTCTTTAATAGTAGGGTATTGCATAAAAACAAGAAGCCATATGAAATGTTGTGTGTAAAAATGTAAGTTTCTAAATCATGCATGGTGAATAAGATGATGCATTTTTACGATTATGTATGCAAAGTCACAGAATGTGTATTGGATTAAACATCCCAAATCTTGCACCTCCTGTGATCCCTGGGAAGATAAATGTGAGTGAGGCAAGTTTCACTTTAATTTTGGTTTCCTATGTTGATTGGTATTTTACACGGATAACATTTGTATATATATCAGTGTTAAAAATGAAACAAAAAAACCCATAGCAGAACTAGAAGGAAATAAAGCAAAACAGCATCCATGACTTCAAATATGTTCCTGAACTAAAATTTCAATTATTGAATTCAAATGTTCTCTTTTCCATTAAAATCTTGATGTCGTAACACATCAATATATCGAAAGGCAATACCTGAAAGTATTATAAACCTTTTGTAATATGCTTACAATGGAAAATTGAAAGAAGCAAGTAAATTATCTTTCTGAGTTGTCCTAAATCTGGGTTTTAAGTTTGTCCTCTACTTCCTTGGTGGATGCTCACTATCATCAAAAACTTGGTCGTTTCTCCTAATTAATTCCCATCCTATTTCTGTAACTACAATCTCACATGAAATTCAGAAGATTATTAACCTTGAACTAATGTTGCAGACTGAAATAAAGCTTGCAACTCTCAATTACACAGGAATTGTAGAGATAATTAAAAATGGCTGATGGTGGCAAAAGCAGCTATTCTGAATGAAAGTATCTGATACTTAAGACAGTTTCTTTCACACAACTGAGAACACAGAACTGAGGGATGGAACAGAGTGTTCCAAATCCCAAGGTACTGATTTGGATCTTCTCTTGTCACTTTATATCAAACTGCTACATTTAATGAATGGTAAGAAAGAGAAAAAGAACATACTTTTGAGGGCTAAATTTGCTCGTTTTTTTTTTTCTGTAAAGAAATTTTAATGTTGCTATCTGTATCACCTGTTACAATGGTGAGGATATCTTTCTTCCATTTTGTTTCAAGAACCAAAGGGAATAGAGGACATTTCAATTATCTACATTGTTGTGTCTGTATCCCAGACAACCTATTTTTTTTTTAATGAAAGTTAGAATCAGGGACACAGCAGATTATAGAAGTAGCCATGACTCATTATTAACTGATTATTGAAAAGACAAATTTTATGGTCATAGTCAAGACATTGTTGTGGTGTAATGTTATAGCGATTGAGTAAATAACATATCATGGTAATTGATTTATCATGAACATTCATGATGTGAAAGTTTGGCCATTTTAAAATTTTAATTATTATTTATTTATTTTTATTTATTATAATCATCATTTATATGTATATTTAATATCATGTAGAAAATTTAGCACCCCACGCTGCTTCTCTTCTATTCTGCCTTCTGTCTGCTTAATCTCATTTGACAAACACAAACGTTTATTTTTTTATTTTTTAAAAATTGTTTTCAATGTGTATTTATTTTTGAGAGATGGAGAAAGACAGGGTATGGGTGGGGAGGGGCAGAGAATGAGGGAGACACAGAATCTGAAACAGTCTCCAGGCTCTTAACTGTTAGCACAGAGCCCAGTACAGGGCTAGAACTCATGAACAAAGAAACCATTACCTGAGCTGAAGTTGGATGTTTAACCGACTGAGCCACACAGGCATTCATATATTTTTATTTTATTTATTTTTTAGTCAAAAACAATATTTGACAAAAGACCTCTGGAAGCAGTCACCATGGAAGATAACTTTATTTTTGTTATTTCATATTGCAGGTACATTTTCTGTTCATTTCTGTGGTTCCAATATAGTGCACCAATTCTTTTGTGATGTCCCTTCACTGCTCACACTTGCTTGTTTTGGACAGAAAATTCTAGAATATGCATTTATAATTGGCAGTTGTTTTGGGTTTATATGTTTTATTTTATTGGTTGTATCCTATGTTCACATTTTTTCTACCATTCTAAGAATCCCATACTCAAAAGGAAGTGTGAAAAGTCTTTCCACCTGCCTGCCCCACCTCACCATGGTGACACTGTTTATCTTTCCTGGGAGTGTCACATATTTAGCTAAAAATTTTAAGTCTTCATCTTCAGTGAAATTATTGACAGCAGTGTTTTACACTGTGTTACCCCCCACCATGAATCTTGTCATCTACAGCCTGTGAAACTGGGATGTGCAAATGGCCTTGGCAAAATGATAGCTGGGAAACTGTTAAGAACATCTCTTTTAATTTAATTATGTAAAATTCCATTAAAATGAACAATTCTATTGACAATAATTATTTCCAATAGCTACCTCCATTTCCCTTGTCAGGTCCACAAAATTCAGTCATTTGTTGCCTAACAAGGTACCAGGGCAAAATTTAACTCTCCTACTTATGTAGTGGACTAGGGTGTTGGAAATTTTTGATTAAATGTTTTTTTCTTCTTTTAGTTTATATATATTATATATATGTTAGTTTATATAAGTTTAGAATATATATAATCTTTCGCCTCTGTGTCATTTTAATGTAATAACTTTAAAAAGCATTATTTCTTGAGCATTTTAAAACCAGATTTGGAGAGAGAATATTTAAGCAAAAAGCTGAATTTTCATATTTATTTTGCAAATATATGACACCTCTGTATCACTATATACTCATTTTTAAATTATTTAATGTAAAATTTTATCTTTTCCTCGTATTGAACTCAAGTTTTTCTGCTTTTAAGTTCACTTTATTCTTCTAGCAGTTCTGGGTGTTACTTGGTGTAATTTTGGACTCATGGGCTTCTCTTTCAGCCTTATTAAGTCAACAATAATTTTCTCTCTTTTCTAAAAGTACATCTAAGAACTGAGCACTTCTTACAANGCCGACTGAGCCACTCAAGCCCCCCTGCAATTATTTAATTTAAACTTTCAGGTTTTCCTGGTATTGAACTAAATTTTTTCTGCATTATGTTCACTTTATTCTTCCAGTAGTTCCGGGTGTTACTTGGTAATTTTGGATTAATATATTCTCTCTTTCAGCCATATTAAATAACTCAGCTATAAATTTCTCTGGTTTTTAAAAGTATATCGAAGAACTGAACACTTCCTACAAATTACACTGCTACCAACCAGAGTTACACCCCTATCACCTGACATTCCAATTCTGCCACAGGAGAGACATTGTGTACTGGCTTCCTTCCTCTCTTTCTTTCAGTTCATTCTAAGCTTAGGGCTAAGGGTAGAACCAGTACTAATGTCTCCTTGGGTCACACAAGGATAAGCCAAACCCTGTGTTCTCCATTGTTTTTCACCCTTGGTGCTTCTCATATTTGAATTATCCCACTCAAATGTAGTGTTCTCAGGGATCAGATGGCAAATATACCTTGTTCCTGATGCTTCCGCTCGCTGGAATGCTTTTCTCCCCCCTAGGTATGTGTTCTTCATCTCCTTTTACTAAATATTTTCTTTTCTTTGTGAATACTGAATGAAACAGAATTCTATGTGTGCAATTCTTGTCTGTGATTCATAGTAAAATTTGACGAGTCTAAGTCAAAGTAAACAAAAACCAAAGATTTAACCAACCTAACACACAATGAGGTTAGTTCTGTTGAGTAGAGATGAATGACTACATTACAACACAAATCTAGAACTAGTATGAATTTGTGAGTTAGTTTGCATCAAATTAAGAATTAGCATGTTTCCTTTGAAAGTGAATTTCTGGGATTTTATTTGGAGATACTGGCCATTTTTATAACCTTATTATTGAGGGGAAAAATTGTTAACAATAATACTGAACTTAAAACTGTACACTGACAAATTATTTAATAAATTTAGTTAAGATGTATTTTATATGATTTGAAAGGATGGTTCAACATATGTCGGTTAATAAACATAAGATATACCATGATAAAAATTAATGATAAAAATAATGTCATCTCAGAACATGCAGAAATAATATTTGACAAAATGAGATATCCTTTCATGATATAAATGCTCAACAAATTGAGTATAGAAGCAAGATGAATTAAAAAAATAAAAGCCATATATGACAAGCCCACAACTGACATCATACTCAAAGTTAAAAGGATGAATGATTTTCCATAAATTCAGGAACAAGATAAGTGTGCTCACTCCCCATTTCTTTTCAAATTAGTGCTGAATACTCTAGCTAAAGCAGTTAGGGAAGCAAAACAAACAAACAAACAAATAAATAGAATGCATCCAAATTATAAAATTGTCTGTTTGAAGATGCCATGATTTTATATATAGGAAATCCTACAAATTCTGTCAAAAACTATTAGAATAAATAAATTTAAGAAATTAACATGATACAAAACATATATATTGAGTCATGTTTCTGTACTAACAATGAAATATAGGAAAATAAAGCAATGCCATGTACAATAGTATCAAACACAATAAAAAAAACTAAGAAATAAAAAAGGAGATAAAAGATCTAAACTCTGAAATAATAAAACATTAAATAAGGCAATTGAAGAAGACAGAAGTAAATAAAAAGATATCCCTTGTTCACTGGAAAAATTAATTGGAGATTATGGTTATAGTTAAATTTAAAAACTATCCAGAACATCTATAGATTCCATTTAATCCTTATCAAAATCTAATGGCATTTTTCACAAAAATGGAAAAAAATATAACTATAAAATTCATATAGGACCATAAGAAGATCCAAAGAGGCAAAGCAATTATGAGAAAAAAAACAAACCTGGAGGCATCACACTACCGATTTCAAATGGCATTATTAAGCTATACTAATCAAAACAATATGATATTAGCACAGAAAGAGAACTATAACGCAATAGAACCTAGAATCAAGAACCTATAAATAAATCCATGCACATACATTCAATTAAAATTTGGCAAAGGAGGATCACATGACTAACTGAGTTGACTAAGCATCTAACTCTCGATTTCAACTCAGGTTATGGACTCATGGTTTGTGAGTTCGAGCCCCACAGGGCTATGAGCTGACAGTGTGGAGACTGCTTGGGAGTCATCCTCTGTCTCTGCCTCTCCCACGCTCTTTCTCTCTCTCAAAATAAATGAACTTAAAAAACTGAAATTTGTCATGTCAATGAGAAAGAATGAAATCTGGCCATGTGTAGCAACATGGATGGACCTTGAGGGTGTTATGCTGAGTGAAATAAGTCAGGGAGAGAAGGACAAATATCATGTGTATGCACGTATAGGAGGATTAGGAGGAACTTAATGGAAGACCATGGGGGAGAAGAAGAGGGGAAATGGTGGGGGAGAGGGAGAGAGGCAAACCATGAGAGACTCTTGAATGCTGAGAAGAAACTGAGGACTGATGGGTGTGGGGAGTAGGGGGGAGATGGGCATGGAGGAGGGCACTTGTGGGGATGAGCACTGGGTGTTATATGGAAACCAACTTGACAATAAACTATTTGTAAAAAAAAAATAATAATAAATAAATAATTAAATTTGTCAAAGAGTCCAAGGGTATTCAGTGGATAAAAGGATATCTTCTCCAACAGATGATGTTCGGAAAGTTGGGTGTTCACATGCAAGAAAAAATGTTACACCTATCTTACACCACTAAGGAAAAACTGAAATTGTATGAAAAGTATGGATGTAAGACTGAAAGCCATAAAACTGATAGAAAAAAATTAGAGAAAATGCACTTTGACATTGATGTCAGCAATGATTTTTTAGCTATGACACATAAGGCAAAGGCTACAAAAACAAAATTAAGTAAGAGGGACTATATTAAATTAGAAAGCATCTGCAAAGCAATAGAAACAATCACCACCAGGAAAAAAAGTGCACAGTATACAATGGGAAAATATGTATACAACATCTATCTCGTATACAATGGTAAATATGTATACAACATCTATCTGTTGTGAGGTTAATGTCCAAAATATATAGGAAACATATACAAATCAATAGCAAAAAAGAGACAAATAATCCAATTAAAAAATGGTCAGAGAAGTTAGACATTGTTTAAAAGGAGGCAGACAGTGTCAAACAGACAAATAAAAAGATGCGCAACATTACCAATCATCAGGGAAATGTAATAAAAATGATTTATAATATCTCACAATTATTGGAATATCTCTAAATTAAGACAAGAGATGCCAGAGATAGCAAGAGTTGTCAAGGACGAAAATAAAAGGGTATATAACTACTAACACTAATTCGAAGATATAGTTCCATGTCCATGTTCATTGAAGTATTAGTCAAAATAAAACATAAACGATACCTAAAACATAAACAAAACATACATGAACATAAACCAAACAAAGCATAAACTTTAAAAAACAACATAAGCTTCTATTATGATATATGATATATAGAGAAATCTATATATATCCACATAGATATAAATTGTTATGCGTTAAAAGAAGGAAATCCTGCCATTTTCAATAACATGGATAGACCTGGAGGGCATTACTCTAAATGTAATAAGTAAGGTAAATATAGAAGACAAACACTGAATGAACTCATACTGAATATAATAGCAATTTCTAACTCCCCCACAAGTGTAATCTTAGTCAATAATCTTCTGGTCAGAGCACACACACACACACACACACACACACACAAGAATTTTCTGGTCAGCAGCACAGCAAAGATGTTTTCTATCCTCCATAAGATCAAATAATACACATATTAAAACCAACTATTCCAAATGAAAGTAAGTTCCTCTAAAATAATCTTTTCTTTTTCTTTTCTGTTTATGACTTTCTTGCCAAACTTTTAAATTTCCTTCCCTTTTGGTAGACCTTTGGAACTGTCCTCTACTTGCTAGATGGGATGCTGCCCCATTTCATGAATCACTTAATAAAGCCAAATAAATTTTCATATTTACTTGGTTGAATTGTAGTTTTTAACTCTTAAAAACAGAAATTTTAAAAGCTGAGCTCATAGATACAGAGTGCGAAATGCTGGTTGCCAGGAGCTGAGAGGTTGTACTAAATTGGAGATGCTGGTCAAAAGGTACAGACTCCCAGTTATATGTACTATAAATAGGTGTTGGGGACCGAATACACAGCACAGTGACTATAGTTAACAATAGTGTTATATATTGGAAAGCTGCTGTGAGTAAATATAAGATGTTCTTACCCCCCCCACACACAAATGTAATTTTGTGATGTGACAGATGCCTGAACTAATTTTACTATGGTAATCATTTTGTAATATATAAATGTATCAGGTTGTCATGTTGTACACCTTAAACTTACTCAATGTTGTATGTTAATTATACTTTAATAAAGCTTAAGCAATACTAGTAAATATTTTAATTGCAGAATACATGTACATAAACATTTAATTGTTTTATCATTTTATATGGTTTAAGATCTATCCTAAATAATTATTTGTAAATGGTGATATGTAAAATAACATTGAGAAAATCACCCTAAATATTGCTCAGGGGAGAACACAAAACTACAAAAATTATAAATATATAAATTATAAACGTTGTTAACTAAAAAGAATGTTTAGAAGAAAAAAATGGAAATAATGACAAAGCAGAAATATTTGAAAATATGTTGCTTGATAATGCCAACAGTCACTAATTTCATTTAAGTGAGGTAATAAGTAAGGAAGGGCATGCCCAAGTAAATCCAAGCTTTAAATACCATCCATTACAAAATAAAGTTTTTCGTTACATTTCAATAGTTTCAATGCAATATTTATTACTTTGTTTCCCAAATTTGCACACACTTTAATAGAGGGTAATTTTCTAGTTTTCTACAAAGTCTTGGAAGCTCTGGGGTAAACCATATATGTAGCCTTTACTGCAGAGCTTTTATCCCAAATTTAAACAACTTCAGAAGAGAAGAAATAAATTCTATAAAGGGTGTAATTACTCTTGGATAAATATGCCATGTCAAACTTAGAACATTGTAGATAAGAGGAAAAATAATAACACAGCCTAATTTGGATAGAGGGCATTTATTTACTCATAAGGAACAAATTATAATCGAGTAGAGCTCAAACCATCAGGTGATATTACTATCATTTCATATCTGATATTGTACTTTAGAGAATATGTTAATTGAAACTCTTGGGAAATTTAACAATTTTCCTATCTCTATGGTGAAAAATTCTATAGTTGGGTTACTGTGAATATAACAAAAAGAAGGAATAAAATTATAACTCTTCATTGTCCTCAAGAGAAAATGTCTCTGGGGTGCACAACTGATATTAAATATCTGCATAGTATCCCTTTTTCATGGGGAACTGAACAGATGTCCTGGAAGCTACCTAAGAAGATGTAAATGTTCTACATGCTTCCTTACTTACCTCATTTAGTCCCACATTCCTCAGTTACATTATCATGTTCAACTATTAATTCATCATGAGCAAGCTTTATCAGTGCTACAGAAGACTAAATTGGTGGATCTATTCAACCCATTTTGTTCTTGGGATGAATCAGAAGTGAAATTATTTTTTTTATTTTTTTATTTTTATTTATTTCTATGAGAGAGAGAGAGACAGCTGAGCAGGGGAGGATCAGAGAGAGAGGGAGTCACAGACTGAAACAGGCTCCAGGCTCTGAGCTGGCAGTCAGCACAGAGCCCGACGCGGGGCTCGAACCCACGAACCGCGAGATCATGACCTAAGCGAAAGTCGGACACTTAACCGACTAAGCCACCCAGGAGCCCCAGAAGTGAAATTATTTTAAAAGCATCGAAAACATTACATTAATCTAGGTGAGTTATTTCATATTTTTGCCAATGTCCCCATCATTGACTGCATATGATTCATATAATCTCCATGTGGGGAATTTCAGAATTTATAAAATGAGTACTCGCTTCTATTGTAGTAGTTGACTTTAGATGGTGTGTGTGTGTGTGTGTGTTTTAAATTTATCTAGATGTTTAGTGCACAGATGTCTACACAAATTCTAATAAGGCTTAGAGGTATTGGTACTATTTATTGTCCAAAACCTACAGTTGTGGTTTTTAGTTTTCAGTTTTGAAAGAATGTTGAAATTAAAGTTCTTCTAACAGTCTACTTCTATAAGTGTAGCTATGTAAACATATTCAAATGTATATGACTTACACATTTTTGAATTTCTGGTTTTTGTAATATGAGATAAACTGCTAATAGATTTTATGCTGACGAGACTACAAAACATCTATACAATATCAACTTAGTTTATATGGTAAATTCAACATTTCAAATAATATATTTATGTCATGAAATACAACTATGCAAGCAACACATACAATATTTGGTACTGTTATGCATTTACTAAATATTCATGGTATACTCATGATCCTCTGCAATAAATATTACATACTTCATCTATACAAGGGATTGAGAATGATATTTGAGAGAGAGCGTCTCCACCCAAGGCCTGATAAGTGAACAGAACACAAGTGATTTCATCCATAAATATATTTAGAAGGTATAGTTTTTTTCACTGACTTCAAGGGTACTAGAATTACATAATATCCTTTGATGTTTCTAATTTTGAGGTTTTTAATCTTTAATATGGGAGTTTGACTCTATCTTCTTATGTGATCGGTCGAATGATGAGCACTTAGTCTTTCTTTTTTAGACATAGTTGTGTTTCAGTAGAACCATACAATTGCCTATGTTTGGAAAATACCTTTGTATCAATAAATATAAGACAAATCATTGTAGTTTCCAAAGACATATTGGCTCTAAGGCCTCCAAATACCCCTGATATATTTTTAAAAAGCAATAATGAATTTATACACCCAGGATGATCTGAGAAAAAAAAGAGGTTCTGGTTACATTTGTTTTTTTGTAAGAAGTCTTTTGACAAAACTATATGACAAAATGTCACACACTTTACAGTTTCTTGGAACTGATATATTATACATTTCAAGCTCAGCTTCTATCCACCCCAAGAGCACTAAGTTACACAAAAAATAAACCTCACATTCAACTGTAAGAATGTAGTCAAAATCTTCAACAAGGTAGACCTAAATAACATAAATGGTAGGATGTCTGATCTTCATACTCACTCTGTATAGTTATTTCCATACTTATCCTACTCTTGGATATAATGTAATATATGTTTTATTCAACACATTTCCATCATGAAATTGAGAGTTGTGGGCTATTGTTCTTACAACACATTGTAGTAGTTTTATATTTATCATATTTTATAAGGATCATTAATTCAAACAGATGATATATGTTTAATATTAAAATAATTATTTTATTTAATATTCTGTGAATCAGAAAACTGTCAATGAGAAATATTTATTTCAGAGCTACAGGACTAATAATCTTTGAAGTCTTTTCTCTCTGGGTTTTTCACATGGAATTATGTAATTTTATTCATACTTTTTTTTTACAAATAGTTTATTGTCAAAATGGTTTCCATATAACACCCAGTGCTCATTCCCACCAGTGCCCTCCTCCATGCTCATNCCAAAATCTATACTGATACATTTTAAATAATTTACTTTCTAATTAATAATTTTCTGGTATGAATTTACTCTCAGAAATGGAGACAATCAAAGTTTATGTATTACACCAATTTATTTTTATAAATCACTTACTCATTCTTTTCTGAACATGGGAACACATGGCTATAGTTTCATGACACTAATTATTCTGTTTTGTGAATTATTCATCAAATTATTCCATTAAGTCTATGTTATTTAGTTCTATCATACGCCAATGTCTTTTAGAAGACTGTGATATAGGAGTAGACATGACATAGACTTTATTACCCAGTGTTTTGCAGGTTAATGAGAGAAGCATACATTAAGGGGTGATTACATTGCGATGGTTTGATTATTATGATAAAGACAAAGGACTCTGGGACACAGGTCTACAATTATCTAAAATGACTCTTTTGGAGATAGTAAAGTAAAAAGAAAGTTGAATGGAGATCATAACTCTTACTTTTTATATAAATACAAAAGCAACCAGGTTTAAATATTTTTGTGTTTAGCATTTTCATTGTGAAATTTAAACCCCTTGTGAATAGAAAAAGAACATTTAGTCAGGAAAACTGTGTTGAAATATAAGTTCCACTTATTTATAACTTTATAATCATGAGCATAAATCTTAAATTCTTATGTCTCCATTTCTTCTTCAGTCAACAAGGATAATATTTCCAAGTGACATAAATTGAAATAAGCTAGATAATGTATGTAATAGTTTGAATGTGATAAAATGTTAATAGAGAATAAAATTATTTTTGAACCAATTTGATGATAATAAACCATAACCACACCATATCCTCCAATAAAACTTACTTATACTATTTTCAGAGTGAACAGCTCACATGGGTTGATGACCTGATTAATTCTGTTTGATGAACATAATACTGCTATATTTATCACAAGAGTTACATGCAGATGATAGAATTTATAAAGAAGTTAAACCAAACCAACTTTTTGGAATTCATCCTCACGGCATTTTCTGATGATCCAGCCAAACAGCCACTCCTGTTTTTCCTGCTTCTCTTCATTTACCTGACCACCATGGTTGGAAATCTTCTGATAATCCTAACATGTATATCAAACGTTTGCTTTCACTCCCCTATGTATTATTTCCTCAGCAATTTATCCTTGATTGACCTCTGTTTGTCTTCCACTACTGTTCCCAAAATGCTTGTAGACATCCAGACAGGAAATACTACTATCTCACTTAATAACTGCGTGATACAAATGTACCTATTTATCTGCTTTTCGGGGATGGAAACCTTACTTCTCCCTATTATGTCTTATGACCGTTTTGTGGCCATTTGCCTTCCTTTGTCCTATTTATCCATTATGACTCCCAAATTTTGTGCTTGTCTGGTGGCTAGCTCCTGGATTTTTGCAATTCTGAGTGCACAGATACACACCATTTTATTTCTTCAATTATCTTTCTGTGAAGATAGCAAAATTCCTCAGTTCTTCTGTGATATTGGACCACTGCTAAAATTGTCCTGTTCAGATACCCATATCAATGAGTTATTTATTTTTATTGAGGGTGGATTGGTGGTGGTTGTAAGCCTCATCTGTATTTTAGTTTCTTACATACTCATTGGTTATTCTATAGTCAGAATGCCATCGACCATAGGGAAGTTTAAAGCATTCTCCACATGTTCTTCTCACATATGTGTGGTCCTCTTGTTTTTCGGTACAATAATTGGCGTTTATTTATGTCCCTCCAACTCCCACATAGCTGAAAGAGACAAAGCAGCAGCTATCATGTACACTGTGATTACTCCCTTGTTAAACCCTTTCATCTATAGCCTAAGGAATAGTCATCTGACAGGGTCTCTTAGGAAAACTATTCAAAAGAAGTTGTTTCAATAACACATTTCAAGGTGTGGAAACTTTTCAGGTAAACACATAGGGGAGTAAAAGATTTTACTAATTACTTCTCATTTGCACTTTCATTTTGTGATTGAAATGCTACTGATAGGTTCTTTGGTAAATTATCACTTTGTGTATAGCAAGAAAATCCATGAACTATAACCTAGAAAAATTGTTACCAAATAATTTTGACTATATTATTCTTACTTTCAGAAATGTTGTAGGTTCTATAGATAGCAATAGCTATCCTGCAAATCCTACCAATCCTAATGTGTCTAATAATCTTCAGATATGATTGACAAAATTTATTTCGTTGGAAATGACTAAAAATATTTTACAAGAACATTAACCAAAGGAAGGACTCTATTTTTTATATCACTTTTGATATTGGGTTTTGAGTGATCCTGAGTGTATACTCATATCAAAGCAAATAAAATATATTTCCTAATTTATTTCCAATTTGTATTATTTGTATGTTTAGTTGGACTACGTTGGTTAATAATTACAATGCATGTTAGAAAAATAGATATAGTGAACTTCTGTCTTGTTTATGAGGAAACATAAAAATCTTCAATGTTATTTAGTTGTTAAGATGCTGGGATTTGGATATATATAGAAATTTAATGTTTCTTTTATTTATACTGGGGTATGAGTGTGTGTGTATGTGTAATACATCATCATTTATTGAAAAGTTTATTGTTTCTCTTTTGTGCATTGTCAACCATCTCTTAGAACTTGTATATGTATGTGTGTGGTCTCTCTGAACAATCCATTGTATGGCATTTCTCAAATTTATGAATCTTGCACCAGTGATTCAGTACTTTACTTATTATAATCTTGTAATAAAACTTACAGGCTTTGAGTTTGAGCTCAGTATGTAAAGAGCTTAAAAGTTGTTACATTACAGTAAGAACAAGCTGACACACTAAATGTAAAGAATTTCTTTGACCTAACAGAAAACTAATTTCACCAATCTAAAATACACCCAAATCTAAAATACAGGAGAATCCAGAGGCAAGGTCTCATCTATTTTTGGCTTCTGTTGAGATTGGTGAGATACAGGTTCTTAAACTTCCAAGAGGAAGACTCTTGGTTAAAAGCTCTATAAGGGGAGAAGGAGGGGAGAGGAGAAAGAACGAAAAAAAAAGAAAGGTTCTGTAAGGACTACCTTTACTTCCCTGTGAATAGGCTGATTTTTTTATTCTGAGAGGGTTTTAGCAAAAGGTAGTACAACCATTCATTCAGCTGTTACCCAGTATCATCTTTACAGTGGATATTTCTGAATTTTTGCATCTTTCACTGTGTGCATAGACTGATAATTTCCTTTATTAAGGGCCTGTTTTTTTTTTACTTTTTGTTTGTTTGTTTGGTTTTGGGTTTTTGTTTGTTTGTTTGTTTGTTTTTTGTTTAACATTGCAATCCCTTGAGTTATCTCTTTTATTTCACATTATCCTATAAGCAACCAGAATAAACCTGGAGGCAACTTAGAAACTGCTTGGAAAGGTCCTTAAATATTCAAGTCCATTATGTCTGAGTTCTGCCCTTTATGTAATTGACAAAAACACATTCTGGGCTACATATCAAGAATTCACCTAAAGACAGATTCCAATAGCATGCTCCCCATTTCCTTCTAAACTCTCTCAAGAAGCATTTTGAAGTCCAGTTTTTTACTGTCAATCTGTTCAGGGTGATTTACACTTTCTCTAAAGCTACTTAAATCTTTTCTATAATTCTCCTCTTTCTCCTCTCTCTCTCTCTCTCTTTCTCATGAATCCCATCATAAGAGATGAATATCCAGATTTCAACTAACATTCATTTCAAGGAAATCTAGTCATTTTCTATTATGCTTCTCAAAATTCTTTCACTGTATATCCACTTCCTAAGCATGTATTATGTTGAAATACATGAAATGACCATTTTTTGAAAAAAATCAGAAAACATTATCATGTATATGGTTTAACCTAATACATAATTTTACTAATATGATATGACATCTTGTAAACACAGCTTAAATTAATACACCAGTTTATTTCCTAAAATGTTCTGGTCAAGTCATGGTTTTATCTCTCTCACATTCAATAGGAAATTTAAATGAATTTCTCTTTAAAATTTTTAAATGTCTTGTTTTGTATTGATTGTGATTCAGATGTTTTCCTTTGGCTAAATTTTCTTTTGTGTCATTTATTTATTTTATACATAATTTTGTAAAGTAAGTGTTTGCTACTTGCTTACTCATTATTATGAAAACAAAGTGACATGATGTTAACTTTAACTACTTCTGGTTGGGGTTTACATAACACAGTCTTTGTTTCTTACAGGAAAAGTGAGACCACTTAAATTCACAATATATTACTGTACTTACACTGGCTAAAACACATCAGGGGAAAATTGAAGTTTTAATTTTTATTGTTTTAATAATCAAGAATTTCTTCAGAATGCAAAAAGTGTCCTGTTTATCATTTTTAACATAGTACAGTCTTACTCTTTTCGTCTTCAACAGAAACAAATTTTAAAGTTTTACCATAATGCTCTTATAAGCGAAACCAGTTATATCAAGCGTAATTTTAAAAACATTATAGAGGCATCTGTCTAAGTTGGTACAACATGTGACTTTTGATCTCAGGGTGGTGAGTTCAAGCCCCACAATGGGTGTAGAGCTTACTTTAAAAAATAAAATAAAAGATATTATAAATGTTTAATCATTTGATGTAGCTATTTTTATTATAAACTCATTAGCATTTTTACAGACTCTGATGAATACGTAAAAACCTTGGACAGGTAAGAACTTTTTCTCCCAGGCTTTTCCTTGAAATTGGGCAAAAAATTTTTTCAATTGTTTCTTTTTTTGTCAATTGTTAATGATTTAGCATAGCATAAATCAACACATAATAGATTTATAAAAATATTCAATAAGCCTTTCTTTCTTTCTTTTTTTTTTTAAATATTTTATTTATTTCTAGGAGAGAGAGAGAGAGCAGGGGAGGGTCAGAGAGAGAGGGAGTCACAGACTCTGAAACAGGCTCCAGGCTCTGAACCGGCAGTCAGCACAGAGCCTGACGCGGGGCTCGAACCCATGAACCGCGAGATCATGACCTAAGCGAAAGTCGGACGCTTAACCGACTAAGCCACCCAGGCGCCCCTCCTTTATTTCTTTCTTAATGAAAACAGGCATCTTAAACAAATCCCTTTACTTCTTGTTCCTAAAAATCTCACTGTAGTTTCAGGTTGCTGGTTAGACAGATTTCACTCTTTGAGGTAAATATGAACCAATCATCATCATCTACTGTTTTCTGTAGACTAATGGCTGAAATTAGAACGGTTTTTCAGAAAACATAACAAAAAAGTAAAGTATGTAAGGCTTATTGTATTATTTGATATTAGAACTTGGGAAATGTACGTTATCATTTTATTCCAAATCTGTGAATGTCCACTTTGGTGGCCAAATTTCATGTGTGACTATTTAAATTTAAATTAGTTGAAAATAAATTAAATTGAAACCTTATGTCTGCCATTACACTAGCCACATTTTCATCACTGAAGAATGTCTCCTAAATGGTGCTGCTCTACATGATTCAGTGCCTTCAGAAGGTTCTACTTAAGTCCTTAAGCTAACTCACAGTCTATATCGCATGCACTTACAAGGCCCACTGGACAGTCTGTTCAGTAACTACTTGGGGTCAAATGATTCTTATAAATAATTTAAATAGTGAATTCATTAGTATCTCTTCTGAGAACATAACCTGGAGTTTTATTTTTTTCTACTCTATGCCTCCCAGATAACCAATTGAAAATACTCAATATTTTTATGAATATATACTGACTGACCCATTCCTGTCTCTCTTGCCAAATTCTATATCATTTCAAAGGTTATCCTAATTAGATATGAAGTAGTTAATGGAGTCAAAGTCAAAGTTGAATTAACAGATTTAGAGAACACAATAAAAGGACAACACTAGACATTTGAGTTGTTACATAAAGATGTCTTCCAAGCATATGACTGAAATAAATTAGCCCCTAGTTTATCAGATTTTTTGTCATTCTGGACAAAGTTAACTTTCCAGGGAGAAAACAAAAAACAAAACAAACAAAACAAAACAACCTAACCTGACCTACATGCTATGAATAAAGTAAAAGGAAAAGAAGAAGAAGGAAAAAAAGTAATTAGCAGTCTCCAAAAGAAATCCAAAGAACAATGGACATGCTGAGACCAGATAACAAAATTCAATATGATTCAGGCAACAGATACATTTCAATGTGAAGTTACACACAGGCATTATTCTACATTTGTGACCATGCTAGATGAATCCAAAACGATGTATCAGCTATATTTGAAATCTAGTTAAGGGACACCTGGGTAGTTAGTTAGGTTTCCAAGTCTTGGTTTCAGCGTACGTCATGATCTCACAGTTTGTGAGTTCTAGTCCTATGTTGGGCTCTGCACTGGCAGTATGGAGCCTGGGTGGGATTCTTTCTACCTCTCTCTGCCCTTTCCCCACTTGCACTGTCTCTGTATCGCTCAAATAAATAAATAAACTTAAAAAATAAATCTACTTAAGTATCAATAGTAAATATCGTACACAAGAAAGACCAGACTTATATGACAAGATTTTGTCCAAAATTACCCTTCTTAAAGCATCTTTGATATCTGTATTTCTAAAACTGTAGATCATGAGATTTAGAGTTGGAGGGGCACCACAGAGTATATAAAAGACAGTCAAAGGTCCAGAAAAGATGAAATTTCTGACTTGAGTCTCAAATAGTGTTCACTGGCAGTTGAGAAAAAATAAGGTTATGGTTAAGAGATGAGGTAGAAGGGTGGAAAATATTTTTTATATACCCTTTGCTGGTAGGGTTCTCAACATGGTCAGAAATACATAAGTATAGGACTATGAAGGGAATAAATTACCTAAGACCTAGAAAATATTACAGTTGTAACAAGTTTTACAATGTGTGGCAAAGCATGACATCTTCATGGAGGAAGAAACATCACAAAAAATTGTTGTAAGAGGAAGCTGGAAAAGGTTAATAAGAAGGTGTACATGACCCCACTTATGTCTCCACTAAACCAAAAGCTGCTGCTAGGTGCACACAGAACTTCCTCTTTATGATGACCTCATAATGTAAGCAATGGCACATGGCCTTATGGTGGTCATAAGTAATCACTGTAAGTAAGACCATTTGTGAACATGACATTTAAAGCAACACAAACTCCTCTGTGACACACAGCAGAAAAGAGATGGCCCTTGGTGGTGTTATTGGATTAATAATAGATTTGGGTACAGTGTCAGATTTAGAAGGTAATCTAAATGTGGGAATTACTTCAGGAAAAAGTACAAAGAATGAAAAGATTGTGGTCAGAGCATTTAGGGTGATGATGAGAGTATTTTCATTAGAGATGTCATCTAGGTCAATAAGAATAGAGTAGCATGTAAGATTTGAAGCTCACAAATCTATGAAAATCCAATGAAGATGAAGTCTGACATATTAGTGGTGTTGGCCATCTCCAATGTGGAGGTTCCTTCAGCTGAAGAAGATAAACTAGGAAAAAGAAATGTGGTACCATCAAGATGAACCAACATCTCAATTAAGATCCCAGTTTAGATAACTTTTTTTGTAAACCAGAAATATCCCATTCCCTTGACAACTGTTCATAATTATTTAACAACTAGAAACCTCAAATTTATTTTGAGACATTTTATATTTTCAGATAAACATACTGTCTGTGTTGAGGAATTTAAGAAACCCCTTATATGAAAAGTCACTTGTTTTTTTATACAGCTTAAAATTTTTTATTTGTATTTTTATTTCTAAGAGAGAGACAGAGAGAGCAGGGGAGGGTCAGAGAGAGGAGGAGAGGGAGACACAGAATCTGAAGCAGGCTCCAGGCTCTGAGCTGTCAACACAGAGCCCTATGTGGGGCTCAGACCCATGAACCATGAGATCATGACCTGAGCCGAAGTTGGATGCTTAACCGACTGAGCCACCCAGGCACCCCTATACAGGTTAATTTTTTAAGTTTTTGGTTACTCTCCATTAACTATTCCAGTTCAACAAATACTTAAAGACATGCAGAAAAGACTTGAAAGAATGTTGTTTTATGTTTAATCTCAATGGAAGAAGCCTATATGTGACATGGAATTCCCTTCAAACTCTCATTTACACTTCTATCAATCTGTTCTTGTGAACAATAAACGTGCATCTAAAACATTTGTCTACTACAAAAACAACGATTTGAATCTCTAGGTATATCCTGTATGGGGGTATTTACAATTTTTCAAAACTTAAAATCACGTATTTTATCAAATGTAGAAAAAGTTGCTTTTTATTTTTTTCAAATATTCTGCCTGGCCATCTCTCTCTCCCTCTCTCTTTTCCCCTCGGTTCTTATAATGTGTAGACTGGTCTACTTGATAGAATTTCATAGATTGCTGTGTCTCTAATCATTTCTCTACATTTTTCATTCTGGTACCCAGATTCAGTTATTTCAATGATCTTATCTTCATGTTTTCAGATTCTTTCTTCTGTCCAAATCTACCATTGAACTTACTACTGAATTATTGATTTCAGTTTTTATGCTTTTCACCTCTAGAATTTCATTTGATTCAATTTCATAATTGCATAATTTCATTCGTATAATTTTATGCATATATCATTGTTCTGATTTATTTTTCCATATTTTTGTTACAATTTGATCATGTTTTGGGTTTGTTGCTTTTTAATTTTTTTAATGTTTTATTTATTTCTGAGAGAGAGAGAGAGAGAGCATGAGCAGGGGAGGGTCAGAGAAAGGGAGACACAGTATCTGAAACATCCTCCAGGCTCTGAGCTAGGTGTCAGCACAGAGCCCGACTCGGGACTCGAACCCACAAACCGTGAGAGCTTGACCTGAGCCGAAGTTGGACGCTTAACTGACTGAGCCACCCAGGCGCCCTGGGTTTGTTGCTTTTAAGTCTCTGTCTCATCACTTCATATCTTATGCTCTTTCAAAAATAACTTATGTCAATTATTTTGTTCCTTTCAGATATACTTTCCTGTTTTTTTCTTGTGTGTCATTATTTGTGTGTGACTATTGAACGTTTTGTTATTATAATGTGTAACTGGAAATTATATGTTTACCCATCTCTAAATTTAGCTATTTTTACATTTCTACAGACTCTAGAAAGTTGTTTAGTGCCAACCTAATCTATCTTGGAAATATTTCTTATCTTTAGTGGGTTTTCCTTTAGTTCACTTTAGTTTGTATTATGCTAATATCTTGAAAAAGTTTTATTTGAATTACAGGAGCTAGAAGATTCAAAAACTGAAAAAAAAAAGTAACATACAACAGCTCACTCAGTTTTTACATATTGACGTTATGCTTGGATAATTTTTCTACACTTTGAGAGTATTGTACTGGGGATCAGCCTTTGGGAAAGCCTTGAATATTTACAGTGTTTTCTGAATTTATCTTACTGTGAGCATGCATGTGGAATTCTAAATTCTTCTGTATGCATCTCTACTTCTGAATATCTTAAATTCCCATTGAATATCTTTCATCTTTTTGTTGTGGGCCTTTGATAATCTTTGTATATATTGACTAACATTTTTTTCCTCAGGCATCTGTGGTTTATCAGTTCTTATTGCAGCATTTTTTAGCAACAATGTCCGTGCTCTCTGTCAGTGTTCTGAGTTATGTATATAAGACCTGCACCTTGTATCGTTTTCTTTCAGGTGGCCCCCAGACCAGTTAGAAGAGTACTCTATTCCATCTATAACCAGGGGCACAAGTTCCATAATAGTAATATGGCATATCACTACATTTAGACTGTTGCTGTTCTAAGACTTTATTGCTAATAACACTACCAAACCTATTGAGAATGAGATTTAAAAAGGTTGAAAACATACCACATAGCGTCTCAGTGCATTCAAGTCATCATTTTTTCTTTGTTTCTTTGAGCACTCTATACTTTTGTAAAATTCTGTTTTCCAGATTCTGTTACATTGGGTCTGAAAGTTTTTGCTTAATTTTAATATTATGTGGGAAATGAACGCTTGACAATGCTTACTCTTCCTATGTCTCTGATCAATTCCTATTCTCTGACATCACAGATTAGGGATTTCTCTGTCACCTTAAAAAATGATTCTAAACTTTTCTTTCTTTCCCTTCCTTCCTTCCTTCCTTCCTTCCTTCCTTCCTTCCTTCCTTTCTTCTTTCTCTTTCTTTCTTTCTTTCTTTCTTTCTTTCTTTCTTTCTTTCGAAGGGCAGAGAAGAATGGAGAATGGCAGGAGGAGATAGAGTAGGAGAATATTGGGCAGTTCCGTGCACAGCACATAAACCAACTCAGGGCTCAATCTCATGACCATGAGATAATGACCTGAGCCAAAACCAAAAGTCAGACACTTAGCCCACTGAACCACTCAAGAAACCCTAAATTTCTTTTTTTTAACTTGTTAATGATCAGTTCCCCATAAGTGGATTTTGTAGATTATAAATTATTTATAATGACCATACTTTTACTTTTTTATGTTAATATTAGTGAATAAAAATAATTTCTAAAACTGGACAATGCATTTCTAAAATTTAACATATACATATTTTTCACTTTATATTTCATTTGGTAGTTTTGTGTATATGCTAATGAATACGCTGGCCTGTAAATTTACCTTTCCGTTTTCTATTGACCGTGTTAAAATGTGCTGAACTATGAATTTGTTTCAAAGGCAAAATTTTTGTTCTGTAATTCAGAATGACCTGTGTAATGTTACAATAATTTCCTGTTCATATATTTAGTAAAATATGCTGAAAAAATTATATGTGTCCACAAATGTTATAAAAACATACACAAAGGGGAACTTTTATTTTATCTGTGCATACTTCTATTGAAGTTTTTTGGCTTTTTAAGTTTTTATTTTAACTTCATTAGTTAACATACAAGATTATATTAGTTTCAGGTGTAAAATATAGTGATTCAGCAACTCTATACATTACTGAGTCTTCATTACAATAAGAGTATTCTTACACCCCTTCACATATTTCACCAATCCCATACCCACCTCCTCTGGTAACATTCAATTCTGTATCTATATTTATGTTTCCTTTTCTTTGTTTGTTTTCTATTTTGTCTTTGTGCATTTGTTTAGTTTCTTATATTTCACATATAACAGAAATCATATGATATTTGTCTTTCTCTAACTTACTTTATTTATAATGATAAATTATTGATCCATCCATGTTTTTAAAATGGCAAGCTTTCATTCTTTTTTATGGTTCAATACTATCCCGCTGTGTGAATATCTGACATCTATTTTATCCATTCATCTAACAATGGACACGGGTTGCTTCCATAATTTGGCTACTGAAAATAGTTATGAAATAAACACAAGGATGCATATATCTTTTAAAATTAGTGTTTACTTATTCTTAAGGTAAATGTCCAGTGGAATTGATGGATCATATGGTAATTCTATTTTTAATTTTTTTATTTTTTAATATAATTTATTGACAAATGGTTTCCATACAACATCCAGTGCTCATCTGAACAAGTGCTCTCCTCAATGCCCATCCTCCACTTTCCCTTCTCCCCCAACCCCCATCAACCTTAAACTTATTATTTGACTGTCTCTTGTGGTTTACCTCCCTCCCTGTAACTTTTTCCCCCATCCCTCCCCCATGGTCTTCTGTTAAGTTTCTCAAGATCGACATATGAGTGAAAACATATTGTATCTGTCTTTCTCTGGCTGACTTATTTCACTTAGCATAATACCCTCCAATTTCATCCACATTGCAACAAATGGCCAGATTTTATTCTTTCTCATTGCCACACTTGGCATTATATATCCATTATATATCTAAACTACATCTTTATCCATTCATCATTGGATGTACATTTAAGCTCCTTCTGTAAATTGACTATTCTCGAAAGTGTTGCTATAAACGTTGGGGTACATGTGCCCCTATGTGTCAGCACTCCTGTATCCTCTGGGTAAATTCCTAGCAGTGCTATTGCTGGGTCATAGGGGAGTTCTATTGTGAATTTTTTGAGGAACCTCCACACTGTTTTCCAGAGGTGCTGCACCAGTTTGCATTCCTACAAACAGTACAAGAAGGTTCCCATTTCTCCACATCCTCGCCAGCATCTATAGTCTCCTGTTTTGTTGACTTTAGCCACTCTGACTGGCTTGAAGTGGCATCTCAGTTTGATTTTGATTTATATTTCTCTGACGATGAGTGACGTTGCACATCTTTTCATACGTCTCTTGGCCATCTTGATGTCTTCTTTTGAAAAAATGTCTATTCATGTCTTCTGTCCCTTTCTTCACTGGATTATTTTTTGGGTGTATTGACAAAAACAGACATATAGACCAATGGAATATAATAGAGAACCCAGAATTGGACTCACAAATGTATGGCTAACTAATCTTTGACAAAGCAGGAAAGAATATCCAATGGAAAAAAGACAGCCTCTTTAACAGATGGTGCTGGGAGAACTGGACAGCAACACGCAGAAGAATTAAAGTAAAACATTTTCTTATACCACACACAAAAATAAACTAAAAATGGATGATGGATCTGAATGTGAGACAGGAAACCATCAAAACCCTAGTGGAGAAAGAAGGAAACAATCTCTTTTACCTCAACCACAGCAATTTCTTACTCGACACATCTCCAAAGGCAAGGAAATCAAAAACCAAAATGAAATATTGGGACCTCATCAAGTTAAATGCTTCTGCACTGCAAAGGAAACAATCGACAAAACTAAAAGGCAACCAACAGGATGGGGAAAGATAGTAATTTTTTGGAGAAACTCCATAGTTTTGGTCATATTGGCTTCACCAATTTGCATTCTCACCAAAAGTGCATGAGTGTACTGTATTCCCCACATCATTGACAACAGTTGTCCATTCTTGTGCTTCTCAATTCAGTAATTCTGAACCTTGTCAGGTGATATCTCATTGCAGTTTTTATTTCATTTTCTTGATGATGAGTGATTTTGAGCATCTTTCCATTTCTGTTGGCCATCTGTAAGTCTTCTTTGGAAAAATGTCCATTTCACTCTTTGCAGATGACATGATACTCTACATAGAAAACCCGACAGACTCCACCAGAAGCCTACTAGAACTGATCCAAGAATTCAGCCAAGTTGCAGGGTACAAAATCAACGTACAGAAATCGGTTGCATTTTTATACACCAACAATGAAGCAACAGAAGGAGAAATCAAGAAACTGATCCCATTCACAATTGCACAAAAAAACATAAAATACCTAGGAATAAACCTAACCAAGGATACAAGAGATCTATATGATGAAAACGATAGAAAACTTATGAAGGAAATTGAAGAAGACACAAAGAAATGGAAAAACATTCCATGCTTAGGAATAATGCATAGGATATGATAGGAAGAATAAATATAGTTAAGATGTCATTACTACCCAAAGCTATCTACACATTCAATGCAATTCCAATCAAAATTGCACCAGCATACTTCTCAAAACTAGAACAAACTATCCTAAAATTTGTATGGAACCACAAAAGATCCCAAATAGCCAAAGTAATACTGAAAAATAAAACCAAAACGGGAGGGATCACCATCCCAGACTTTAGCCTCTACTACAAAGCTGTCATCATGAAGACAGTATGGTATTGGCACAAAGTCTTCTTCCCGTTTTTAAAAAATGGATTATTTGTTTTTTGGGTGTTGAATGTGATAAGTACCATTTATTTCTAACACTTTATCAGATATATTATTTTCAAATATCTTCTCCCATTCTGTTCTGTAGTTGCCTTTTAGTTTTATTGATTTTTTTCACTATGCAAAAGCTTTTTATATTGATGAAGTCCCACTAGCTTATTTTGCTTTTGTTTTTGTGTCTTAGAAAACATCTAGTAAGAAGTTGCTGTAGTCAATGTCAAAAGTTACTTTCTCTACAAATTTAAGGGTTTCCTATTTATATTAAGGCCTTTAAGCCCTTTTGATTTTATTCTTGTTTGTGGTGTAAGAAATTCATCCAGTTTCACTCTTTTGCATGTTGCCATCCAGTTTTCCCATCACCATTTGTTGAAGACACTGTCTTTTTCTCATTGGATATCTTTCCTGCTTGGTCAAATATAATTGACCATATAGTTGTGGGTTCATTTCTGCACTTTCTATTTTGACATAAGGAAAACGCACATTACAGAAGATGAAGTTGTCTTGGAGACTTCTAGGGAAGATGGCAGAGTAGGAGGATCCTAAATTCACGTCGTCCCATGACACAATAAGAGGACACTACATTAGTGGAAACAATACAGAAAATGACGCGAAGACTAGTCTCACAACATCCACAACTAAATGTAGAGAAGAGGCCATATCATAAAGGGTAGGAAGAGGATGAGGAGAGAAAGTAGACAATGTAGACCACAGAGGGTTGGAGAGGGAAACAACAGGGGAGAGAAACAGACTCTTCAACCTGGGAGCCCCAAGGGCAAGGGAAAGTCCCATACTGTTTGGCTTTGAAAATCAAAGAGGCCAAATTTCATGGGTGCTTACAACTACCTGGACTTAGAGCCCATAACTTCTAAAAATCAGTAGGCCGGGCTATGGGAGAGTTAGGCAATAGGAAGCTGAGTCCCCAGCCTTAAAACGATAGCACAGCAAACAGGCCACAAAATTACAGCTTGGATGGAGCAGTTTGAAAGGAGCCTGGGGAGGAACAGTTAGTTACTGAAATCAGAATTCACTGAAGGACTTCTGCAGAAGTGAAGGCGCTGGCAGGCATCAACTCTGCACCCACCCAACAGAAACACACAGCCACCTGCGGAAACCAGTGTCGTTCCTACCTAAATTCCTTACACCACACCCTGACCCTTCTTGCCAGACTTGCCTCAGTCCCTGTTCCGCAGATCTTCTCCTCCAGAGACCCATGCAAACTTTGGGAACACTGGATCTCCCAACCTCCAGTGGACAATGCATCTGTCTTACTAATAACACTGCACTCCCATGTGAGTGTTCTTTGTGAACAACTCCAGCCATTCTAGTCACCATGGTGGCGGCTTATACACTGTGGAAGTGGATCAGTGTGTACAGCTTGTGGCACCATGCCTCTTACCTGTTCACTTTGTGGACCAGCACCTCTTAGAGAAAAGTATGTTTCCCGTGAACTACTCTCAATACCAAGAGACCTAGCTAACTTTCTATTTTTTTCATGTTTATTTATTTTTGAGAGAGAGAGACAGATAACAAGCAGGAAGGAGCAGAGAGGGAGACATAGAATCCAGGCTAGGCTTTAGACTCTGATCTGTCAGCACAGAGCCCAACGTGGGGCTCAAATTAAGGAACTGTGTGATCATGACGAGAACCGAAGTTGGACACTTAACCAACTGAGCCACCCAAGTGACTCCCTGTGACTTTCTTAACACATAGTAATAGACAAAGAGAATTAAGCAAAATGAGGTGACAGAGGGATGTGTCACAAATGAAAGAACAAGACAAAACCATAGCAGGAGACCAAAGTGAAACAGATATAAGTAAAATGTCTGATAGAGAATATAATATTTTTTAATTTAAGGTGTAGAATTTGATGATTCATCATTTACATACAACATCCAGTGCTCATGACAACAAATGCCCAACTTAACATACATCAAGCATTTAATGCATCCACCTGCCCACCTCCCTTCCTGGTACCCTCAGTTTGTTCTTTATAGTTGAGTGTTTCTTATTTACCTCTTTCATTGTTGTTACCCTATGTCAGTCTGTTACATTTCTTAACATCCAGACATAAATGAAATCATATAGTACTTGTCTTTCACTGACTGAATTTTTTTCAATTAGTATAATACTCTCTAGCTCCATTCACAACAAATGGTAAGATTTCACTCTTTTCTTAGGGCTAATATTCCATTGTGTATATTTATATATTTTATATATTTTACACAGTATGTATACATATAAACCACATTTTCTTTATTCAGTCTTCAGTCAACAGACATTTCAGCTCTTTCTAGTTTGGCTATTGCTGATATAAAGATGCTATACACATTAGGGTTTATGTATCCCTTTCAATAAGTACTTTTCTATCCTTTGGGTACATACTTAGTAGTGTAGCACAATTGCTGGATCATAGGGTATTCTATTTTTAACTTTTTGAGGATTTATCTACAGTTTTCCATAGTGACTACACCATTTTGTGTACCTACTAACAGGATAAGAAGGATCCTCATTTTCCTCTTCTTCACCCACACCTCGTTTCCTGTGTTATTAATTTGAACCATTTTGAAAGGTGCAAGATGAATTATCACTGTAGTTTTGAATTTTATTTGCCTAATGATGAGACATGATGAGCATCATTTCGTGTGACTGTTAGCCATCCAATATCTTCCTAGGAAAAAAGTCAATTCAGGTCTTCTGCCCATTTTTAACTGCATTTTTTACTTGTTAGGTGTTGAGTGGTATAGTTCTTTATATATTTTGGATTCTAACCATATATCAGATATGTCATTTGCAAATACCTTCTCCAATTCTGAAGTTTGTCTTTTAGTTTTGCTAACTGTTTCCTTCACTGTCCAGAAGATTTTATATCTTCATAGAGTCCCAATAGTTTATTTTTGCTTGTCTTTCCTTGGCCTCAGGAAATGTATCTTTCAAGAAGTTGCTACAGTTGATGTCAAAGGTCACTTCCTGTGTTCTTCTCTAGGACTTTGATGATTTCCTAACTCACATTTAGTTCTATCACCCATTTCGACTCATTTTTGTGTATGATATAAGAAGGTGGTCAGTTTAATTCTTTTCCATATTGCTATCCAGTTTTCACAACACCATTTTTTAAAGAAATTGTCTTTTTTTCTATTGAATATCTTTTCCTGCTTCATTGAAGATTAGTTGACCGTATAGTTGAGGGCCCATTTCTGGGTTTTTGAGTTTTTCTATTATTTTCAATGATTTATATGTATATTTTTATGCCTATACCATACTGTCTTCATAACTATAGATTTATAATATAACTTGAAGACCAGAATTGTGATGGCTACCAGCTTTGCTTTTCATTTTCAAGATTACTTTGGTTATTTGGGGTCTTTTTCAGTTCCATACAAATTTTAGGATTGTTTGTTCTAGCTCTGTAAAAATATGTTGTTGGTATTTTGATAGAGATTGCATTAGATGTGTAGATTTTGGGGGCCATATAAACATTTTAACAATATTCTTCTTGGGGCACCTGGTGGCTCAGTTGGTTAAGCGTCTTACTTTTGCTCATGTCATTATCTTACCGCTTGTCAGTTCAAGCCCTGCATCGGGCTCTGTGCTGACAACTCAGAGCCTGGAGCCTGCTTCAGATTCTGTGTGTCCCTCTCTCTCTGCTCTTCCCCCACTCGCAGTCTATCTCTCTCTGAAAAATGAATAAATGTTAAAAAAACTTTAAAAAATATCTTCTTTGCACATTTAGTAGAACTTCCCGGCAAAGCCATCAAGCCCTGAAGTGTCGTTTGTTGGGTAATATTTGATTGTTAATTCAATTTCCTTCGTAGCTACTGGCTTTCCAAGTTTTCTATTTCTTTCTGTTTCAGTTTTGGTGTTTATATATTTGTAGTAATTTATTCATTTCTTCCAAATGATCCAATTTATTGCCAAATAATTTTTCATAATACTCTCTTATAATTGTTTTATTTCTGTCATGTTGATTGTTAGTTATCATCTCTCATTTGTGATTTTATTCATTGGATCCTTTTCCTTTTCTTTTGGATGATTCTGGATATGGATTTGTCAATTGTACTATTTTTTTCAAAGAACCACCTCCTGGTTTAATTGATCTGTTTTACTAGGGTTTTTTTTTTTTTGCTTGGTTGTTTTTTCTATAATATTTATTTCTGTTCTTATTTTTATTTTTTTCCTTCTTCTGCTGGGTTTAGGCTTTATTTGCTGTTCTTTTCCTAGTTCCTTTAGGTGAAGTGTTAGGTTGCTTTTTTGAGATTTTTCTTGCTTCTTGAGATAGGTCTGTATTGTTATTATATACTTCCTTCTTATGACTGCTTTTGCTGCATCCTAAAGGTTTTGGATCAATGTGTTTTCCTTTTCATTTCTTTCCATGTATTTTTTTAAATTCCTCAATTTACCGGCTGCCTCATTCATTCTTTAGTAGGATTTTTTTTTAACTTCCATGTGTTTATTTATTGTCTTTCCAATTTCTTTTTTCTTGTGTTTGACTTGAAGCTTCATAGTGCTGTGATGTGAAAATATGCACGGAATTATTTCAATATTTTTGTACTTTTTGAGGCCTAAATTGTGACCTACTATGTGATCAGATCTAGAGAATGTCCTGGGTGCACTTGAAAAGACTGTGTATTCTATTGCTTTAGGATGAAATGTTCTGAATATATCTGCTAAGGGCATCTGGCCCAGTGTGTTATTCAAAGATATTATGTACTGCTTGATTTTCTGCTTAGATAATCTGTCCATTGTTGCAAGTGATGTGAGTCCCCTGCTATTACTGGATTTATTATCAATTAGTTTATTTGTGTTCACCATTAATTGGTTTCATGTATTTAGGTGCTTTCATGTTGGGTGCTTAAAAATTTACAGTTGTTCAATCTTCTTGTTGGATAGACCATTCATTATGATATACTGCCCTTCTTCATCTTTTATCACAGTATTTGGTTTAAATTGTAGTTCTGTGATACAAATATTACCAGCCTGGCTTTTGTTTGACATTTGCTTTTAGCATGGATATTTCTCCATCTCCTTATGTTCTATCTGCCAATGTCTTTAGTTCTAAAATGAGTTTCTTCTGGGCAGTATACATATAGATAGCTTTATTTTTATCCATTCTGACAAGCTATGCCTGTTAACATGTTTTATTGTTTATTTTTAGAGAGAGAGGAAACATGAGTGGGAAAGGAGCAGAGAGAAGAGGGGAGAATCCCAACCAGGCTTCACACTGTCAACCCAGAGCCTGATGCAGGGATTAAACTCATAAACCATGAGATCATGATCTGAGCTGAAATCAAGAGTTGGATGCTTAACTGACTGAGCCACCCAGGAGCCTCTATGCCTACTGGATTGAAGTGTCTGTATCCTTACCCAGGTTAGGGAATTCTTCAGCTATAATTTCCTCAAATAGGCCCGCTGCCCCTTTTTCTCTCGGTTCTTCTTCTAAGATACAAATGTTATATTTGATCGGGTTGCTAAATTTCCTAAATATTTTGTGACCCAAGATTTTTCTTTCTCTCTCTTGTTCAGCTTTGTTATTTTCCATAATTCTGTCTTCTATATCACTAATTTGTCTCTCTTCTTCTTTCACCCATGGTCATTACATGAAGTCAGCTTCACATCTCCGTTATTACATTTTTCAATATGTCCTTACTGGTCTCAAACTCTTTTATGTCTAAGGTAAGGATATCACTGATGTCTTCTGTGTTTTTTCAAGCACAGCTAGTATCCTTATGATTGTTACTTTAAATTCTGGATCAGGCATATTACTTATATCTTCTTTTTTATTAGATCCTTAGATACAATATTTTCTTGTTCTTTCTTTGGGATAAATTCCTCTATCTTGACATTTTATCTAGGTTACTGTCTTCTTCTCTATGTTAGGAGAGCCTATTATGCTTCCTGCTCCTGAGATTTGTGTCTTTCTGAAGACAAGGTCATATAATGTCCAGGGACTGGCTCCTCAGGAGGTATCTCTAAGGTATGCTGCAGGCACTCTGCTGCTGTTGTGGCTCCTCTATCCTCAGGTCAGTCAACTTCAGAATTTATCCTTGCCTACAGTGGGGAATGTTTGAACCTTGGCCAGAAAATGGCAAGCTTTAGCGATGTGTACTCTGGACTGTTTGTTAAATAAGGGCTGATGCTATTTCCACTAGAACTGCAGATTTGTAGAGCAATATGGTCAGGAGATGTGGTGCCTGCAAGGGTTTGATCTGGTTTTCTAGAGGAGGGGCCCACTGCTCTTTTTCTTAGGCATACCTCCTGAGAAAACTAGTACCAGCATAGTGCAAAGAGGTGGGACTTGGTGTAAGCAGGTTAGGCAGCTAGCGCTGACACTTCACTGTTTACTGAAGGTAGTTAATGCTGAAGGTCAGGAGAAAGAAGTGATGCTAGCCAGCTCCTTTAGCCTTGGAGTGGGGATATTTCAAGGGAACAGAAGAGTGAATATTTTCCCTTTTGCTTCCTAGGTGTTTATCAGATTGCCATTTTCACACTGTCTGTTTCTCAGTTGCTTGCTTGCCTGAAGCAATGCAATGCACTTTGGGCTGTATCTCACCAAGGTCAGCTCAGTAAAACTCCAAATTTAGGGACTTACTGTGGTGGGTACCTGTACTGATCGTCTGGGGGAGGTCGTTGCCACACTGAATTTGATGCAGGTTTGACTCAGAAATGCAGTCACACCAGAGCACAGGAGCATGATATTTGAAGCAATGCACACTAAGCAGCAAATGTCTGGGTTAGCTGTCCTCAGCAAGTGTCACTGCATTGAAGATTAGGGGAAGGGGAGGGAAATGTCAACCACCAGCTGTTTTGCCCCTGGAAAAGCAAATCCACCTCACTCACTGTGCTCCAAAAAGAGGGAACAGTTTAGTGCGATGAGATGATCCTGAGATGACAATATCTACCACTGGGTTACCTGCCTTCATTTACAGGAGCAGTACAGAGTTCTCAGGGCTCTATACCGGCCATGCTAGGGACCGAGGAAACTCGTCTCTGAGTCCTGCTGGTTGCAAACACTCACAAAAATAAGCCACTCTCCTTTTCCCCATCAATGGCTGTGGGGAAGTATTCTATTTGTGGTTTCACCTGTGTGCTCCTCTCTCTTGCCTTTCTCCATGACCATGGCTCCCTCCTCATTGTAACACCTATCTGATTTTTTCCCAAGACTTATAGCTATACTTTCTAACTTCCAAAATGTGTCCTCTTCTCTCCTCTACTTATGCAATTTGTTCTGTCAGTCTTCAGATAAATTTCTTTCATATTCAGAATGGTTAGATATTTAGGTGTGTTCAAGGGGTGAGGCAAGCCTGGGATCCTCCTACTGCTCCACCACCATATCTCCTCTTTGATAGAAAACTTAAAATAAAGATCATAAAGGAAGCATCTAGGTGTCCGACCTAGGCTCAGGTCATGATCTCATGGTTTGTGAGTTTGAGCACCACATCAGGCTCTGTACTGACAGCTCAGAACCTGCAACCTGCTTCAGATTATGTGTCTCCTTCTCTCTCTTCCCCTCCCTCATTCATGCTCTATCTCTATTTGTCTCTAAAAACAATAAATAAGTGTTAAAATGTTTAAAATAATCATAAAGATATTCAATGACCTAAGGAAAGATTGGAGGATATCAGTAAGGTCCTTAACACAGAACTAAAAATAAGGGAACCAATCAGAGATGAAGAACACAATAAATGAAACTAAGAATATATCTGAAGGAATAAGTCAGAGGCTGAGAGTAGCAAAGGACTGAATCAATGAAATAAATGTCAGTGTATTGGAGAGTAATCAAGCTAAATAAATGAGAGAAAAAACATATGCAAGTGAAAATAGATTTGAGAAACTCGCTGACTCCATCAAGCATAATATCATTTCCATTAAATAGATCCCAGAATAACAAGAGAGAGAAAATGGGGCAGAAACTTTATTTATAGAAATATTAGCTTAAAACTTCCCTATGTGGGAGAAGAAACATATATCCAGATCCAGAAAACTCAGAGATCCCCAGAAAAAAAAATCAGCTCAAGGAGATGGTATGTTGATTTTTCATCAGAAACTTTGCAGGCCGATGGAGAGGGCAAGATGGCTGAAAAGTAAGGAGCTCCGTACTTGCACTCGCGCCCATACATCACACAGAAAAGATCTGAAGCCATTGGAAACCTTACAAAACCTGAGAGATTGGGAGAAAAAAGACGCAGAATCCACTGAGAGAGCCTTCTAATGTGAGTGTGAACTGGGGAAGATAAAATTGGGCAGGGATCGCAGACTCCAGGGTAGGAGGCGATCCCCCTCTACCCTCTACGAGGAGTGAGAGGGGATAAAGAGAGAGTCTGAAACAGAAAAACCGCCCCTCAGGGGGAGAAACCTCCGCTCGGTGCATAGAAAGACCGTACTTGCCAAATACCTGCACACCAGGTCCCCTCGCGCCAACTGGTCCCGGGGGGGG
>NW_027527822.1:1209969-1211096 GCF_008692635.1 Crocuta crocuta
CCCCGGGCCCCCCGGTCCCGGGGGGGGGGGGGGGCTGAGCACACAGACTGCTGCTTTGTGCTGCTCCTGGAGGCTGGACTTCAGAGCAGCGGCGCGCCTGCCGCCATTGTCCTCCAGGGCGGCTGGGGCCCCAGAAAGAGCCACGCGGACACCGGGTGTCCGCGCTCCTTGCTGGTTGGGGCTCTGGAGGGAAGGCAGAGAGCTGAAAACTGGGAAATTTGCCTGTGAGTTCGTGTTTCGGGTGACGAGGCCTAGAGCGACCTGGTTTTCCTCACTCCAGCGGGCTCGGGCTCAGCCCACTCGGCAGGCAAGCCCGGTCCCGTGCTAGCCAGCCTGACCCAGAGAAGGAAGCAACGATACTGACTCCACCCCCAGAGATCTGCAGGGGGCCTGGAATTGCCCCGAGGGGGTTGTCTGGGAAGCTGTGTCTAAGGCAATTTCAGCGGGGCGCACGGACTGGGATTTGGAGATTGGAACTGGCCTGGGTTGAAGAGTGCAACCAACTTTGGCTGCGCCCCCGGTATGGGGAGTTTACACGCCCAAAAAAGCGAGGTGCAGCGATTGGTTCAAGGGACTAGAGCACCGTCACTCTCCTCCCCACAAATGCCAAGGCAGAACTCCCGCCTGAGGCATTTGATCACACCACGCCCATCCCTGCCTGGGAGGTGCCCTCCTCCCTTTTTTTTTTTTTTTCCTTTTTTTCTTCTTCTTTCTCTTTCCTCTCTTTTTTCCCCAGAACACTGACCTGATTAACTCTGGTCGCCAGCTTGCTTAAACAATCACAACAAGTCCATTCTGTAAATGTAAATTCTACACCTACCGACATTTTCATTTCTTTCTCTCAGGAGTAATTAGACTATATAGTTTCTCTGGATAATTCCAGCATCCTTCTCTCACCTATCCAACCATATTCTACCCTTTACTTCTTTGGAAAAAGCTTCTTATCCCTTCTGCCTGTTCATTCTATTTCCAATTTTGCCTCATCCCGCCCTGCCTTCTCTCTCTTTCTCTATGCTCTTCAACCAGCACTGCATACACACGGCTATTTAACTGTAGCTGGGAAATCCAGGTATTTGCTTTAAACCGTTCTTTGTCCATTGGTTTTCTTCTTTTTTCCTTTTCTTTTC
>NW_027527822.1:1211286-1249740 GCF_008692635.1 Crocuta crocuta
GGGATGGGCATGGAGGAGGACACTTGTGGGGATGAGCACTGAGTGTTATGTGGAAACTAATTTGACAATAAACTATTTGTAAAAAAGAAAAAAAATTTCCCACATAAAAAAAAATAAATAAATAAAAAATAAATAAATAAAACAATAATTTGGTGGCCAAAAAAAAAATATTACTCTCCATTATCTAATTGGAATTTAATTTAAAACTTGAAATGTAAATATATAAATACTTTAAATGTAACAATAAAATAAAATAAGATGGTATCAAACAGCATCACACACACACACACACAAAAAGAAACTTTGCAGGCCTAAAGGCAGTATCATGATATGGTCAATGGTGAAAGGAAAACAAGCAAGCACAAACTACAACCAATACTTTATACTGCAAGATTACCATTCCGAATTCACGAAAAGATAAAGATTTTCCCAGCCAAAGAACAGTTAAAAGACCTTATCATTACTAAGCCAGACTTATAAGAAATGTTAAACAGATTTCTTCAAGCGGAAAGGAGGTTACAAATAGATGTAACTGCATAGATGTATGACAGCATATATACATAAGATGTAGAGCAAAGCATTATAAAAAGGAAGCTTTTAAGTAATATGTTTGAACTTAAATGTTTGCCAACTTAATGTAGACTTCTTAAGGCGACTTATGCCTGTTATATATAAACCTCCTGATAACGTCAAATATAAAACCTATATTTATGTAAAGTGAAGATTATAAAAGCCAAACTAACACTATAGAAACACATCAATCACAAAAAAGCAGAGCAAGACAAGAAAAAAGAAACAGAAAACTACAAAACAACCAGAAAATAATTTTTAAAAATAGCAATAAATATGTACTTAATAATTATTTTAAATGTTAATGGCCTAAATTCCGCAATAAAAAAACATAAGACAGTGAAATGCATAAGAGCACAACCCATCTAAATGTTTCCTGCAAGACTAGCTTCATACCTAAAGACATACAGGGGCGCCTGGGTGGCTTAATCGGTTAAGCGTCCGACTTTGCTTAGGTCATGATCTCGCGGTTTGTGGGTTCGAGCCCTGCGTTGGGCTCTGTGCTGACTGCCAGCTCAGAGCCTGGAGCCTGTTTCAGTCTGTGACTCCCTCTCTCTCTGACCCTCCCCTGCTCACGTTGTCTCTCTCTCTCTCTCTCCTAGAAATAAATAAAACAGTAAAAAAACTAATAAAGACACATACAGACTGAAAGCGAAGATGTGGAAGAACATTTACTATGTATTTTTGTTTATAACGTTTTAAAATGTTTTTTATTTATTTCTGAGAGAGATAGAGAGAGACAGAATGAGCAGGGGAGGGTCAGAGATAGGGAGATACAGAATCTGAAACAGGCCCCAGGCTCTGAGTTAGCTGTCAACACAGAGACCAATACGGGGCTGGAACCCACTAATTGTGAGATCATTACCTGATCTGAAGTCGGATGATTAACCGCCTGAGCCAGCCAGGTGCCCCTAAAATTTACTGTGTAAATAGAGGCAAGCAAACAAAGAAAATGTCTGGAGTGGTAATATTTATATCAGAAAAATAGACTTTAAAAGAATACTGTAACAAGAGATTGAGTGTCATTACGTAATAATAAATCAACTAATTCAACAAAAAGATTTAAGTTTTAAATATTTGTAGTCTCAATATTGGAGCACGTAATTACATAAAGAAAATATTAACATTCATAATGTGAGAAATTGATGATAACACAATAAAATAGGGAACTTTAAACCACCCTTACACCAATGGATAAATCATCCAGACAGAAAATCAATAAGAATGACTAACAAATCGAATGACTTGTTAGCCCCGATGGACATTAATGATACATACAGAATGTTCAATCCAAAAACAATAGAATATATGATCTTTTCATGTGTACATATAAGATTCTCCAGAATAGATCACATTAGGCAGCAAAACAGGTTTCAATAAATTTAAGATAATTGAGGTCATGCCATTCATATTTTCGGACGACAACAGTATGAAAATAGAAATCATACACAAACAAACAAACATGTGAAAGTTAAATAGTAATATGATACCAATCGCCACTGGATCAATGAAGAAATTAAATAAAATATCAAAACATACATGAAGATGAATAAAATATAAATAAAACTGTCAAAAATATTTGGGACAAAGCAAAAGCAGTGTAAGAGGGAAATACAAAGTGATACAAACCTACTCACAGCTGCTATATTGTCCAATAATCTTTTACAAAGTAAGAAAGAATATCCAAAGGAAAGTAGACAGTCTCTTCAACAAATGGGATATGGAAAACTGGACTGATATGCAGAAGAATGAACCTGGACCACTTTCTTACACCATATACAAAAATAAATTAAAAATGAATGAAATTTGTTTCACTAAATGTGAAACAAGAAAACATCAAAATCCTAGGGGAGAACACTGGCAACAATCTCTTTAACATTGGCCACAGCAACTTCTTACTAGACACATCTCTGGAAGGAAGGGGAACAAAACCAAAATGAACTATTGGGACCTCATAAAGATAAAAAGCTCCTACACAGTAAAGGAAACTATCAAGAAAACTAAAAGGCAGCCTATGGAATGGGAGAAAATATTAGTAATGGACATATGGATAAAGAGTTGGTATCCAAAATCTATAAAGAATTTATCAAGCTCAACATCCAAAAATCACAAAACCCAGTTATGAAATGGAGAGAAGACATGAATAGATAAGTTCCCAAAGAAGACATCCAGATGGATAACACACACATGAAACATGATGAACATCATTCATCATCAGGGAAATACAAATCAAAACCACAGTGAGATACCACCTCACAACTTTGAGAATGGCTAAAACTAACAACACAGGAAACAGCAGATGTTGTCAAGAATGCAGAGAATAGTAACCCTTTTGCACTGCTGATGGGAATGTACATTAGTGCAGCATTCTGGTAAACAGTATGGGGGTTCCTCAAAATTTAAAAATAGAAATATTATACGACCCAGAAATATCCTATGCACTACTAGGTATTTATCCAAAGTGGACAATATTATAGATTCAAAAGGGTACATGCAACCCAATGTTTATGGAAGCATTATCAACAATAGCCAACAATGGAAAGACCCCAAATGTCCATCGAGTAATGAAAGGATAAAGAAGATATGGAGTATATTTCATGCATAACGGAATATTACTTGGTGATCAAAAAGAATGAAACCTTTCCATTTATAATGATGTAGATGGAGCTACAGTATTAATGCTAAGTGAAATAAGTCAGTCGGAGAAAGACAATATATGATTTCACTCAAATGTGGAATTTAATAAGAAAAACAGATGAGGATATGGGAAGGAGAGAAAAAAAGAGGCAATGAAACCATACTAGACTCAACCATAGAGACCTGGAGATAAGTGGTGGGGGACGACTAAATAGGTCATGGGTATTAAGGACGGCACTTGTGATGTGGGTGACACTGGGTGTCATATGTGAGTTTTAAATCATTATATCCTACTCCTTTAACCAATATTACACTATATGTTAAATAAGAAAAATTCATTAAAAATTTGAAAAAATTCCCAAAACAATCTACAAATAAACTAAGAAGTCAGCTCAGCAAATTACCAAGATAAAGGTCAATAATATGTATACAACACATAAAATTGCAATATTACTTCAAATTGAAAAGAAAAAAAGAACCCTGGATAGAGAAGGAGCCAATATGGTGGAGAAGTGGGGGGATCTGTGCTTCCCACATCTCTCAAACAAAGATGGCTGAACCCTAAGAGTCTGGGAGGAAAGGAGACGGAGTCTACTAGGAAGATAATGGGAAAACTGGATTCCTCATAGGTGCATGATTGTGAACCGGGGGAGATAAAATGGGCCTGACCACAGAGGTGCAGATCCTCTTCTGCAGAGAGACAAGGGGAAGAGAAAGAGCAGCTGGGGAAATGTAAGACTGTATCTGGACAGGAAAAAAAAAACCTTACACTGGGACAGAGAGGGATCCTATCATCCCATCTCGAACTGCAGGGCTTTTGGAGTGAGGTCCGATTTCTAACTGCAGTGCTTTCTTCGCATAGGAGCTGGTTGCCCTGTTCTCATTCCTGGGGAGGAGTGGAACCCCTCTGAGTTCAATGATTCCTCAGGGGAGCAGTTGACAGTAGGAGGAACCAGTCTCCATCCCTGAAGTGCTGCCACTCTCAGGACTACATTTCATGCTGCATCATTAACACGCGCGGTATAGGAGTTTAAAACTCAGCTAAGTGTGAGTCATAGGAGGCTGCAGAGTGAGACAGTAGGATTGATCGAAAGGAGTGATGGGAAAACTGGTCCATGATGAAGGGACTTGGGGGTCACCATCTTTCTCCCTATAACCACCAAGGCAGGGACTCAGGGATCAACTGAGGGGCCCACAGTGGCGGTGGGACCCTCCTACACCAAACTGTGCCCCCCTGCCCTGGGGAGCTGTTTATCTACTGGAGCTGGATAGACTCTGTGGAACAAGCACTGCGACATTGCCTGGATTAACTCTAGGTCAATTCTTATTATTTAGATATATTCTCCCTTTTCTCCTTATCTCTTCCCTCCTCCAGGCTGAATACTCTGGTTATTGGTTTCCTTAAACAGAAACATTTAATCCATTCTCTAGATGCATGCTCTACACCTCCTTCTTTACTTTCCTTTTTCTCTGGAATAATCAGGCCATATAGTTTCTCTGTGTAACATTATCTTCATTTCTTTTTCCTTGCCTCTCCTATTCTCCTTTCTCTCTCTGGATTAACCCTTTTAGTCTCTCTGCCTGGAAATGTTCATTTTCTTTTTCTCCCTGCCCCTCTCATTTCTCTTTTTGTATATGCTCTTCCATCAACACCACCTCAACTCCACTTTTTACTTGTAGCTGGTGCTTCTGTTTTTATGCTTTTAGACTGTCTTTTTTGTTGTTTTTTTTCTCCACTTGCTCGTATGTTCTATTTGTTTGTGTACTTGTGTGTTTTTGATCCCTGTTTGATTGTCTATTTTCCTTTTCAGAACTACTTCAAGCAGAAAACCAAAGCACACATGGTGGAGAGTCTAAAACATCACTATGAGTAGGGAAATAAAATAATCAAAGTCACAATAACAGAGAGCAAGTAACACTTACCACAAAAAAGACCTCCTGCATGGCCAAGACCTGGACATTGTATGAACTCCCTTTAGTATAATAGTATACTTGCAGATGCAGAGCAAATTAAAAGCATTTAAAACTTACGAGAGATAAAAACTAGCCAAAATTATGAAACGGAGGATTCTCCTCAAAAGAAATTCTAGAAAGAAGTGTCAGCTAAAGAATTGATCAAAACAGATACATAAAACAAAACTGAATAAGAATTTAGAATAATGGTCATAAAAGTAGTTGCTGGGCTTGAAAAAGGCTTCAAAGACAGGAGAGACTCCATTGCTGCAGAGATCAAGGATCTTAAAAATAGTCATGATGAATTTAAAAATGCTATAAATGAGATGCAAAATAAAAAGGAGACGGCAACAGTATAAATTGAAGAGGCGGGGGAAAATATGCAAATTAGAAGATAAAATAAAAAGAGGAAGATGAGAAAAAAAAAAAAGATAAATTGATCCGGAAGCATGAAAGGAGAATTCGAGAACTGAGTTATGGAATCGAAGGGAACAATATCCACATCACAGGAATTCCATAAGAAGAAGAAGAAGAGAGAAATGGCCTGAAGGGGCACTTGAACAAAGAATAGAGGAGAACTTCCCCAACCTGGGGAAGGAAACGGACATTGAAATCCAAGAGGCACCGAGAACTCCCCTCAGACGTAACTTGAATTGATCTGCACATATATCATAGTGAAACTGGCAAAATGTAAGGATAAAGAGAGAATTCTGAAAGCAGGTAGGGATAAAAGGGCCCTAACATACAAAGGTAGACACATAGGAGTTATAGCAGACCTAACTACTGAAACTTGGCAGGCAGGAAGGGAATGGGAGAAAATCTTCAGTGTGATAAACAGGAAAAATATGCAGCAAAGAATCATGTATCCATCAAGCCTGCCACTCAGAATAGAAGGAAAGATAAAGGTTTTACCAACAAAACAAAGCAAAACAAAACAAAAAACAAACAAACAAAAAACATCTGAAGGAATTCATCACCACTAAACCAGCCCTACAAGAAATCCTAAGGGGAACTCTAAGAGGGAAATGTTACCAGGAACACAAAGTACCAGAGACACCACTACACGCATGAATCCCACAGAGAACAGAATAACTCTAAACCCATATTTTTAAAATGATAACACTGAATGTAAACGAACTAAATGCTCCAATCAAAAGACATAGGGTAGCAGAATGGATACAAAAACAAGACCCATCTATTTGCTGTCTACAAGAGACTCATATTACACATGAGGACACCTACAGATTGAAAGTGAGGGGTGGAGAACTATCTATCATGGTACTGGAAGTAAAAAGAAAGTTGAAGTAACCATATCTATATCAGACAATCTAGACTTTATAGTAAAGGTGCTAACAATAGATGAACAAGGGCATTATATAAGAATTACATGGTCTATCCATCAGGAAGAGCTAACAATTATAAATGCCTACACATGGAATTAGGGAGAACACAAATATATAAAATAATCACAAACATAAGCATTCTTATTAATATGAATGTGCTAACTGCAGGAAGTTTAATACTCCACTTACAATGATAGATGGATCAACTAGACAGTGAATCATTAAAGAAAGAACGGCCCTGAATGTCACATTGGACCAGATGGTAGACATATTTAGAACTCTACATCCTAAAGCTGAAGAATTCACTTTCTTCTCGAGTGCATTCTCCAAGATAGATCACATACTGGGTCACAAAGAAGCCCTCAATAAATATAAAAAAGTTAATATCATACCATGAACACTTTCAAATCACAATTCTATGAAACATGAAATCAATCACAGGAAAAAGTCTGGAAAACATACAAAAAGATGGAAGTTAAAGAACACCATACTAAAGAACGAATGGATCAGGTCAACCAGGCAATTAGAGAAGAAATTTAAAAATATATGGAAACAAATGAAAATGAAAATACAACAATCCACATCCTTTTGGATGCAGCAAAGGCAATCCTAAGAGGAAAATACATTGCAATCCAGGCCTATCTCAAGAAACAGGAAAAATCCCAAATACAAAATCTAACAGTAGACCTAAAGGAACTAGAAGCAGAACAACAAAGATATCCCAGACCTAGCAGAAGAAGACAAACAATAAAGGTCAAGCCAGAAATAAACAATTAGAATACAAAAACAAAACAAAACAAAACAAACTGTAGGACAGATCAAAGAAACCAAGAGTTGGCTTTTTGAAAAAAATAAACAAAATTGATTAATCTCTAGCCAGGCTTCTCCAAAAGAAAAGAGAAAGGACCCAAATACATAAAATCACGAATGAAAATGGATTTACTACAAACAATCCTCAGAAATACAAGCAGTTATCAGGGAATACTATGAAAAATTATATGCCAACAAACTAGCATATATAGAATGGACAAATTCCTAGACAAGCACTCACTACTATAACTCAAACAGGAAGAAATAGAAAATCTGAAAAATACCAAAACTAGTGAAGAAATTGAATCAGTTATTAAAAATCTCCCCCCAAAATTAGAGTCCTGGACCAGATGGCTTCCATGGGGAATTCTAGCAGCCACTTAAAACAGAGTTAATACCTATCCTTCTCAATCTCTTCCAAAAAATAGAAATGGAGGAAATCTTTCAGACTCATTCTATGAAGCAAGCATCACTTTGATTCCCAAAACAGACAGAGATCTAGTTAAAAAAAAAAAATTGAGAACTACAGACCAATATCCATGATGAATATGGATGCAAAAATTCTCAACCAGATACTGGCAAATTGAATTCAACATCATATGAAAAGAATTATCCACCACAATGAAGTGGGATTCATTCCTGGGTTACAGGGCTGATTTGATATTTGCAAATCAGTCAATGTGATACATCACATTAACAAAAGAAAAGAAGTATATGATGCTGTCGATAGATGCAGAAAAAGCATTTGACAAAATACAGCAGGTTTCATAATAAAAATCCTTGAGAAATTTGGGATAGAAAGAAGTTACTTAACTATCATAAAAGCCATTTAGTAAAAGCCCACAGCTATTATCATCATCAATGGGGGAAAACTTAGAGCTTTCCCCCTGAAGCCAGGAACATGACAAAGATGTCCATACTCACAACTGTTGTTTAACAGAAGCAGAAGCAGGGCAGAGAATGTGAAGAACAGCAAAGAGAGCTGTGGTGATATTGCCTTGTCACTCTTCACTGTGGACTGAGCGTTGCCTGGCTTTTCTAACCGCTCTGATTCATCACAATGATTTCTTGTGACCTTAGCACAAATTCTGGCCAATCATCAGTGCTCTTTCTGATTGCCCTTGTTCAGGTGGCCAATCACCAGGGAGTTCAGCTGACCAATCACAGATGGCTTTCTCATTGGCCCTGCTGAATCATTGCCTGGACAACATGTTTTAAAGGAAAACATGTTTACTTTCTTTAAGTTGAGAAATTAACATTTGGGATGCATTTATAGTATGGTCATGGTGAGGTTGAAAGTCTCAACTGGCACAAAGTGAAATGTGTACCTTAGACTCACCATTCACTATAGCAAACCAAAATGAATCAATGCATGGGCCATGAAATTCCATCAAAGGTCACATGTCAGTGGTATATCTAACAACATGGCAGTAGAGCAAATGCCACTCTCAACTCGTCCATCAGAGCTTAAAAAGAAGCCTAAAAATGCTAAATATCGTGTATTGCACATCTTCCAATATAAAAACAGGTAAACCTGAAGAAGATGGAGCTGAGTCAGAGTCATTAAAAGGTTGTCAAAACCACATTCAGCAGTCATCAGAGGGGATAACAAAATCCAGACTTCCAAAATATTCAAAGTGTCATGCCCAGCCTCCGATTAAAAAAACAAAACAAAACAAAACCTCAATATCCAAAGAAGCATGAAAACGGAACACAGAAGTAGAAGAAAAAAAATTCCCAGCAATAGACCTCCCCCCCAAATGACAGTTGACAATATATAGAGAGACATCATAAACAGCAGTTCTTCAGGCAAACAATGGTAGCAGATGGGCACTGTAATCTAGAAAGAAATGAAGAAAAGATAAGTAAATGGAAAAATATGAGTCTTTCATCAACTCATTTAAAATTTTCTTCTACAAGATACTAGAGTGTTGAAGGAAACATAAAAATATTAAACTGTTGGGTCTACAGCAAGTATCAAGTAAAATATAGGACAGGACTGGCACGTATGTCAAAAAGGGAAAATGGAACTCAATGTTTTGAGTGTGTATATTGTTCATGTAGTTAAGTAAATTATATATTTGAGGAAATATTATTTGATGGCAGAGGATAACATACTAAACAAAGACTCAAGTTTTAAAGCCTCAAGCAAACACTAAGACATATCAGCACTCCACTTAAAAAAGAAGGATATTCAGTAAAGTATTACTAGATATTGCAGAGGAAATGCCAAAATAACACTCATGAGTCACAATAAACATAGGGGTGCCTGGGTGGCTTAGTCAGTTTAGGGTCCAACTCTTACTTTAGGCGCAGGTCATAATTTCATGGTTTGTGAGATTGAGCCCCACACAGGGACAGCACAGAACTGACTTGAGATTCTCCCTCTTTCTGCTCTTCCCCTGCTCACACTCTCTCTCTCTCAAAATAAATATACATTAAAAAGAAAACTTAAGAAATAAAAGGAAAAAATATGTAAAACAGAACAGTTGTGACCAACAGAAATAACATCAACACGAGAGATTGACTCACAGTTTCATTTAATGTAAATGATCTAACTGGCCCTCAAAAATCAGACTGGGAATGTCTCTGCTATGTCAAAAAGAGCTCTTTAAGAAGATGGAACAGTAGGTGACAAGTAAAGAAAAGGACTAAAATAGACTATGCAACATGTGCCATAAGAGCAATGAAATGTGCATAATTTTACGAAATAGACTTCAAGAGAAGGAATGTTTCATACACGAACTAAGAGCCAATTCAACTAGAAAACACAATCATCCTAAAAGTGTATTAACCTCATCAATAACTTTGGTTTTAGATAAAATGAAAATGATAGAACCAAAAGGAAATACAAAAATTGATAATTTAAAATTGAGATTTCAATACTCTTCTCTCACTAATAGAGGGCACACAGGAAAAGTTAGAAATTGCAAGACTGGAACACTACCACCCAACTTGACCAAAGAGTCATGCATACAACACTCCACCCCACGCCAGCAAATCCATGTTCTAGTTCAAGTCCACATGGACCATTCCTGGAGATAGACCATGTTTGGGCCATATGGCAAAATTAATGACAGAATCTGTCTTTGACCACAAAGGACTGAATTTAAAATGCATAACAGCTATCTGGAAAGGTCCCAAATATTAAGCAACATGTTTTAAGGTGACAAAAATAAAAAACTGGGAGAGAAATTGAGAAAATCATTCACATCCACACCTTTATGGTTTCAATGAGAAAGCAGAGCCCTGGGATGGTCTGGGGTGAGTTATTTCAGGTTTTGTCATGAGTTGCTCCCCCAGGCACAGCACTGCTTACACTGACTTGACTCTGGGTGTTGGAGCTCTGTCTTGTCCTGATATCCTTCTGTGGGTTACTTGTGGGAGTGGCTGTTTCCTGAACCTCTTCCCTGCTCAACACATGGAGCACCCACTCAAAACACAGTCACTGGGCAGGACATAAAGAGTGGTTTCCTGAGGACCCAAAGTCTGCAGTTCAAAGCCACAGTGATGAGTGTTCTCTATATCACACAGGCAGATGGGAAGTGTTCGTGGCTCTAGACTCAAGCCTGATTCACATTTAACTCTGTTATCTCCTGGCTAAGTGACACTCAAAATCCAGAATGTCCTGGGATCCTCATTTCTGATATCAGGAAAGAGGTCTTGCCTACAGGATGAAATAATGATTGGATGATAGAATGGAGGGTTTTCATTTCTTCTGGGTGCCCAGCATCTGAGCTCCCTCCCACCACAGAGACTGACAGCATCAGTACCACTCACTCAGACTCCCTTGAACCAGGACAAAGCCATGTGACTGAGTCTCCACTGCATGTTGTGCACAGAGCTGAGGATTTACACACAACAACAAACTGAATCCACACAACAATTTCTCAAATAATTCCCTTCATTCTACAAAGCACCATTGAGAGTTTCAGCGACCTGCCTGTGCTCACATAGCTGGTGGAAGATTCAGGATTGGGGCCAGGAGTGATTGGGTGTTTTACCTTTCTGAGACATATTTACTGAGTACCTCCTCCTCTTCTCCACCATGCACCACATTCCTCAGTGCTCTACCTTCCAGCAAAAGCTCAAAGCTGATAATACACGGTCTTGCTTTATAAAGAGGGTTTCCAGTCATCATTAGAGCACCACCTATGTCATAACACTGTTTATTCATACTTCATTTTTGCTCAAATCTCCTAGGTTTCCATGGTTTTCTTAGAAGACATGGGAAATGAGGCTTAGAAGTGCAGAAGGCTGCACACTTTGGTGGAAAATTGGAGTAGTCTTTAGAGGCTTAGAATCGTCTCCCACATTGCAATCCACTGCTTACCAGCCTACACCTACCCTGTCCCTATTGTGGCCCAGACAGTGTGACTTTGTATTTTCACATAGATTACTTCATGTACCTTCTAGCAGCTCCTATGTGAGGTGCTGGAAGTATGCCCTTCACACATGAAGTCACAAGGAAATGCAAGATTTCCCTCTGAGGGACCCAGATCCAGCAACTCACTGTGCTCACCAAGCTAGAGGGTAGCAGCAGTGTGGTTTGATTCCATAGCGTGGTTCAGACCTGACTGTTCACAGCATGTAGCACAATATACTATAGAGTTCCTACAAGCATATCTTTGGTATTCGTAGGACACTTCACTTTATCCACCACTGGAAAAGGGTCATTCCAATAGTGTACCTGTGACACAGGATTAGACATGCCAGCCTAAATAACAGTGATGTTGAAATAATGCTGCGTTTGCTGTGAGTGGGAACACATAGTAGGAAACCTAAGCTGGGTCAAGTTTCTCAGAAGCCCATCACAAATGCTGAAAGAATTGTTACACTTGTCTCCTAGTTTCAAATGCCAGCAAGTTGGCTGCGACATTGCAACCACACACTAGATCCTGGAAACATGAGACATGCTGCTCCCACGTGTCCACTCTTACTTGGGGAGAAGTTTATGCCCAACACTCATTCCATCAAGGAGTCCTGTGATTTCCCCTTCCCCAGGGTGGGGACAGACACTGCCAGTGTTTCTGGGCCTGCTTCAGACACAGACTCTTCATAGCAAAGTTTGTGTCCTGCTCTGGATGGAGACTGCCACCTTCCATGTCATCCCATTCCCTAGGACACAATTCTCTGAAATTATGCCCACCCTCATGTCATCTGCAAGTGTAAGTTACATCATCATTTGAAGTATCTTTGGCCTTGACCATGGGTTTGAAGCCATCTTGCCGTGGGGTCCCATTCTGCAATATGATCATTCTGCCCAGCCCTTCAGGATGGCATGCGTCCCTACTCCATGTCCTTCTGGCCCTCAGATGGTCAAGGTGGTGACTATCATCTTGGCTCAAACATACACCAGAGTTCAAACAGGTTCCCTGTTCTCCTGAAGCTTGTCATCTTCACAAACTGCTTTCACTGTGCTCTCCTCACGTTTAGACAAATGCTGAACACAGGATATATGCACATTCAGAGGACTTCAATGGACAGGATAAGATAAAAAATAAATATAACTAGCGTGGCTCAATGTGTTCCTCACAGTGATCAAGAAGCATTCATGCCCTCCTTTTGAGACCACTGCTTCACCCACGTTGCACACTTCTGGTTCCAACTAGAACGTCTCCTCCTCCTCACTTTTCCACCCCAGGGAGAGTCAATCTTCTCTGGACGTGAGGTTCCTCTGCTGTGTGTGTACCCCATGGTTCAAAGTGTGCTCTGGGCTATAAGTCATTCACCCATCAGCTCCCTGGAGGCAGAGCCTGTGTTGTGCACCTTTGTTGTATCTTCCAGTGTCAAGGAAAACACACTGTAGGATTCAAGAACTTTCCAATGTGGTAGAGTCTAGTGGGAGGCACTTTGGAGTCAGATATTCTGAGATACAAACATCAGTTCTATCAGTAACCAGAGGCCTTTAGCTGGACACCTAAGCTTCCTCAGTGTGTCTTCTTCATCTGGACCTTGGAAGATACTAGGGGCACGTATCTCAAGGAAATATTGGAAAGACCAGTAAGGTATCTGTGTGACATGATGTTACAAGTAGAAAGTGCGCCCTAAGTGTGGAGAAAAACCAGTGCTGAGCAGCTTGGGCATTTGGTTGGACTTGTTAAGAAGTACTTGGGAACAAGTGGGGCCCTCTAGGTATTCCCCTGTAAAGATACAGATTGTGACAACTCCACATGTCAGATCCCCATGTCCTACAATAATTGACCTCACCCTCTAGGTCATCAGGTTCGACAGTCCTACGTCTCCACACTGCTGCCGCCATGGCCACAAACCTGCAAGCCGCCTCTCGCCAACCTGAAAGCTGACATTTTTGTAAAGTGTGCGTTCCAATACATCTCCCTGGTTTCCTGTGCCACGTGACATTCCTGCAGCATTGGTCTATCTTTGCCAGCAGTCAGCTAGTTCCCAAGATGATTTTCAGTATTTTCCACTTCTGAGTTCCCCTGCCCAGCCTACTTAAATTTCACATCCAGGCAGAACGTTCTCATTTCTCTGGGGTCAAATAGGTGTGGACAAATCTTATTTGCACACAATTGACATCAGATCTGATATCCGCTTTAGTGCATAGCATAAACTGTCTTCTTTAGAATTTGGTGGCTCCAGGTTGACCAAATAAGACTCATCCACTGACTGGCTGTGTGGCCCTGGGTGGAAAGTTATTTCACTGACCCACAGGGAGGAGGAAATGGGATAAAATGTCTGGGAAAGAAAATTTCTCAGGGAGAATGAGAAGCATGAACTGTTGAGACTTTTAGAGACAGGGCTGTGGGGCTCACAGAACTGACCTGCCCATATCCTGACCCTCCCCAAAAGTCACATTCCAAAGATTTTAGGACAGATAAATGGTAATGAAAGGAGCAGAGGCTTCAGCATGAGACTGAAACCAAACCTGAATAGCTGAGCGCACAGTCAGGTTAGTCCTTGAGCTTCTCAAAACTGGTATTTTCTTCTCCTGTGTAAACTGTAAGTGTCGAGGCTCTCTGAGGTCAGGTACCAGGGTCAGCTCACTATGTGTCTCATGAGCACAGAGTCAAGCCTGTCACAGAGTAGGTGTTGAAAACCAGGGGCCATGTTTATGATCCCATTTGAAAGATATCATGAGACATTGCTTTACCTGAGTCCTTTACTTCAGCTTCTGGGCATCCTTCTTCAGATTGCTTTCCTTATAGACTCTACGTTCTACATCCTTTACAAGATTCCTGATTTCAGCCTGTAGGGCAAGCACCAGGTCCTGGAAGCTCTTGCAGACAGAACTCTCTCCTGCTCCTGCTATGGCCCCAGGGCCTCACTTACAAACGGCTGTGTCACCTCAAAGACAGCCTAGCCCTCCTGCTTCTTGTTGGCCTGAACTCCTCAGCCTCATCTTGAGTTGTGCTCAGGACATAAATCATCTGCAAAAGTCCCAGAGTTCAGTTAATGGAAGCAGTACAGGTGTGTGTTTGGGGGGAGGCATGTGACCAAAGATGATTCTGTGCAGTGGAGACAGAGTTTGACCCCTCAAGCCACACTGAGGAGAGGACTTTTCTGGAAGTGATTTATTAGTAATCATCTCTAGGAGAAACCAGTGAGGAGGTGAAGGAGTGGGGGCAAGTAGTGTTGGCAGCAATGCAGGGTGTGATGATGTATACAGACCCACAGAGGGGCTCTGGGGCAGAGTTAAACATGGGAGCCCTAGACTGCCACGAGAATTGAGTGAGGGGGATTAGGTTCTAGCTCATTCAAATAGAACCCTGATGGGCATGTCTGAACAAGGGTCAGGTGCCTGTTGGACTCCTGCAGATGCTTTTGGCTCTTCCAGGTGAGGAACTCACTCAGAGCTCTGGATTCTACTTCTAGAAATGCTGCCTCAAGAAAGAAGGCAAAGTACACATGATGGAGTGTCCCAAATATCATTACGAGTTGAGACCAAAGTCTCAACAAGAGAGAACAAGGTACATCTTTAAAAGAAAACTTCCTGAATGGACAGGCTCTGGACAGTCTAGTACCCTCCTTTAATATAGCAGTACTTGCAGGTGCAGAGTGAATAACAAGTTTAAAAATATACAAGAGACAGAAAGCTAGTCAGAATGATGAAACGGAAGAACTCTTCTCTAAAGAAACTCCAGGAAGAAGTGACAGCTACATAATTGGTCAAAACAGATAAAAGCAACATAACTGACCGAGAATTTAGAACATTTGTCATAAAATTAATTACTGGGCTTGAAAAAGGCATGGAAGACACCAGAGACACTATTGCTACAAAGACTGTGACCTTAAAAATACTTGTGATGAATTAAATAATTCTATAAAAGAGGTGAATAATAAAATGGTGGAGACCACTGCATGGATTGAAGAGGTAGAGAGGAGAATAGGTGAATAGGAATACACAATTATATAAAAAAAAAGAAGAAGAAGAAGAAGAAGAAGCCGAGAAAAAGACAGATAAACTGATCCAGGATCACGAAAAGAGAATTTGAGAACTGTGTGATGCAATCAAATGGAACAATGTCCAAATCATAGGAATTCCAGAAAAAGAAGAAGAGAAGTAGAAAGGGACTCAAAGGGTATTTGAACAAATTATACCCAGGAACTTGCCCAATCTGGGGAAGGAAACAGACATTGAAATACAAGAGACACAGAGAACTCCCTTTGGATGTAACTTGAATGGATCTTCCGCCTGACATATCATAGTGAAACTGGCAAAATATAAGGATAAAGAGAGAATTATGAAAGCATCAAGGGATAAAAGAACCCTAAGATACAAAAAGAGACCTATCAGAATAGATGCAGACCTATATACTGAAACTTGGCATGCCAGAAAGCAATAGCTGGACATCTTCAATGTGATGAACAGGAAAAAAAAAAAATGCAGCCAGGAATCCTTTATACAGTATGCCTGTCATTCAGAATAGATTGAGAGATAAAAGTTTTACCAAACAAACAAAAATTGAAGTAATTCATCACCACTAAACCAGCCCTACAAGAAATCCTAAGGGGGACTCTAGGAGGGAAATGTCGCAAGAAATGTAAGGTACCAGAGACACCACCACAAGCATGAATCCTACAGAAAACACACTGACTCTAAACCCATATTTTTCAATAATAACACTGAATGTAAATTGACAAAATGCTCCAATCAAAAGACACAGGGTAGCATAGCAAAATGGATAGAAAACAAAATTAATCTATTTACTGTCTACAAGAGACTCATTTTAGACATGAGGACACCTTCAGATTGAATGTGAGCCAATGGAGAAATATCTATCATGCTACTGAAAATCAAAAGAAAGGTGGGGTAGCCATATTTCTATGAGACAAAATAGACTTTAAAGTTAAGGCAGTAACAAGAGATGAAAAATGGCATTATATAATAATTAGAGGGTCTATCCATCAGGAAGAGCTAACGATTATAAATATATACTCCTGAATTCGAAAGCACCCAAGTACATAAAACAATCACAAAGAGAAACAATCCTTTTTTTTAAATGTTTTAAAAATATTTTAATGTTTTTTTTTTTTATTTCTGAAAAAGAGACAGCATGAGCAGTGGACGGTCAGACAGAGAAGGAGATACAGAATCTGAGGCAGGCTCCAGGCTCTGAGCTAGATGTCAACACAGAGCCCGATGCATGGCTCGAACCCACGAACTGTGAGATCATAATCCTGATCTGAAGTCGGATGCTTAACCAACTGAACCACCCAGGCGCCCCAAAGAGAAACAATCTTATTGATAAAAATTTGACTTTATTACTCCACTTACAGCAATGGATAGGTCAACTAGACAGTAAATCACTAAAGAATCAATGGACCTGATGGCACATTGAACCAGTTGGATCTGACAGATATACTTAGAACTCTACATTCGGAGGTTATGAAATTCACTTACTTCTTGACTGCACATGGTACATTCTCCAAGATAGATCACATACTGGGTTATAAAGCTGCCATCAATAAATATAAAAGAATTGGGGTGCCTGGGTGGCTTAGTCGGTTAAGCGTCCGACTTTCGCTTGGGTCATGATCTCGCGGTTCGTGGGTTCGAGCCCCGCGTCAGGCTCTGTGCTGACTGCCAGCTCAGAGCCTGGAGCCTGTTTCAGTCTGTGACTCCCTCTGTCTCTGAACCTCCCCTGTTCACGCTGTCTCTCTCTCTCTCCTAGAAATAAATAAAACATTTAAAAAAATAAATAAATATAAAAGAATTGAGATCATACCATGCACACTTTCAGATCACAATGTTATGAAACTTGAAATCAATCACAGGAAAATATCTGGAAAACTGCTGAAAACATGGAGGTTAAAGAACACCCTGCTAAAGAACAACTGGGCCAATCAGGCATTTAGAGAAGAAATTTAAAAAAATATATATGGAAACAAATGAAAATGAAAATACAACAATCCAAATTCTTTAGGGGTACAGTAAAGGCAGTCCTAGGAGGAATAGGCTTACATTGCACTTCAGGCCTATTTCAAGAAACTAGAAAAAGCACAAATACAAAATCTAGCAACACACCTAAAGGAACTTGAAGCTGAGCAGCACGAACACCCCAAATCCAGTAGAAGAAAAGAAATAATAAAGATGAGGGAAGAAATAAACAATAGAGCATCCAAAAAACAAAACAAAACAAAACAAAACAGTTGAACAGATCATGAAATCAAGAGTTGGTTTATTGAAAAAATAAACAACATTGATAAACCTCCAGCCAGGCTTATCAAAAAGAAAAGTGACAGCAACCAAATAGACAAAATCTCAAATGAAAAAGGAGTTATTACAACCAAACCCTCAGAAATAAAAGTAATTATCAGAGAGTACTATGAAAAATTATATGCCGACAAACTGGACAACCTAAAAGAGATGGACAATTTCCTAAACACCACTCACTACCAAAATTCAAACGGGAAGATATAGAAAATCTGAATAGACACATAAGTAGTGAAGAAAATGAATCAGTTATCAAAAATCTTCCAACAAATAAGAGCCCTGGACCAGATACCTTCCCTGAGGAATTCTATCAGACATGTAAATCAGAGTCAATATGCATTTTTCTCAAGCTCTTCCCCAAAACAGAAATGAAAGGAAAACTTCTGGACTCATTCTACGAACCCAGCATCACTTTGATTCCCAAACCAGACAGAGACCCAGCAAAAAAAGAGAGAGCTACAGGCTAATATCCTTCATGAATATGAATGCAAAAATCTTCCACAAGATACCAGCAAATCGAATTCAATAACACATAAAAATAATTATCCACCATGATCAAGTGCGATTCATTCCTGGGTTACAGGGCTAGTTCAATATTCGCAAATCAATCAATGTGATACATCACATTAAGAAAAGAAAAGATAAAAACAATATGATCCTGTCGATAGATGCAGGAGAAGTATTTGACAAAATACAACATCCTTTCTTAATAAAGACCCTCGAGAAAGTCGGGATTGAAGGAACTTACTTAACCATAATAAAAGCCATTTATTAAAAGCCCACAACTAATATCATCATCAATGGGGGAAAACTGAGAGCTTTCCCCCTGAGATCAGGAACACAATTGGGATGCCCACTCTCACCACTGTTGTTTCATATAGTGCTGGAAGTCCTAGCATCAGCAATTAGACAACCAAAGAAAAAAAAGACATCAGAATTGACCAAAGATAAAGTCAAACTTTCACTTTTCACAGATGACATGTTACTCTACATGGAAAACACAACAGACTCCACCAGAAGCCTACTAGAACTGATGCATGAATTCAGCAAACTCACAGGGTACAAAATCAACGTATAGAAGTCAGGTGCTTTTTTATACACCAATAATGAAGCAACAGAAAGAGAAATAAGAAACTGATCCCATTCACAACTGTGCAAAAATACATACATACATACATACATACATACCTAGGAATAAACCTAACCAAAGATGTAAAAGATATGTATGCTGGAAACTATAGGAAGCTTATGAAGGAAATTGAAGAAGACACAAAGAAAATGGAAAAAACATTCCATACACATGGATCAGAAGAATAAAGATTGTTAAAATGTCAATACTATCCAAAGCAATCTACACATTCAATGCATTCCCAATCAAAATCGCACTAGCATTCCTCTCAAAGCTAGAACAATCAATCCTAAAATTTATATGGAACCAGAAAACACTCCCAATAGCCAACATAATATTGAAAAAGAAAGCCAAAGTGGGAGCCATCACAATCCTAGATTTTAACCTCTACTACAAAGCTGTCATCAAGACGGTATGGAGGCAGCACAAAAACAGACACATAGACCAAGGAAATAGAAATGTATTCTATCTACAAATGTATGGCCAACTAATCTTGACAAAGTAGTAAAGAGTATCCAATGGGAAAAAGACAGCCTTTTTAAATCGATGGTGCTAGGAGAACTGGAGGGCAACATGCAGAAGAACGAAACCAGGCCACTGTCTTACACCATATCCTAAAATAAACCCAAAATTGATGAAGGACCTGACTGACACAGGAAACCATCAAAAAACCCTAGAGGAGAAATCAGGAAACAACCTCTTTGACCTCAGCCGCAACAATTTCTTACTCAACACATCTCCAGAAACAAAGGAATCAAAAGCAAAAGTGAACTATTGGGATCTCATCAAGATAAAAAGCTTCTGAATGGCAAAGGAAACAATCAATACAACTAGTAGGAACCGATAGAATGGGAAAAGATAGTTGCAAATGACATATCGGATAAAGGGCTAGTATCCAAAATCTATAAGAAACTCACCAAACTCCACACCAAAAAAACAAATAATTAAGTAAAGAAATGGGCAGAAAACATGGTGATGGGCATTGAGGAGGGCACGTGTTGAGATGAACGCTGAGTGTTGCATGGTAACCAAACTGACAATAAACTATTTTAAAAAATAAAATTGCAAAAAAAAACCCCACTTAGATGTAAATCTAATGAAACTTAGAGAACTGATATTTTGAAAATCCAAAGGCACTTATCAAGACAGTATGGTGTGGCACAAAAACACACATAGATCAATGGCTGATAATAGAAAACCCAGAAATAGACACACAACTCTATGGTCAACTAATCCTCACCAAAATAGAATAAATTAAGAATAATAATAAGATGGATAAGAATATTCCATCGAAAAAAGACAGTCTCTTCAACCAATGGTGTTGGAAAAACTGTATGGAAACATGGAAAACAATGAAACTGGATGATTTTCGTACACCATATAAAAATTAAATGTAAAATGGATTAAAGACTTAAATGTAATACATGAAAATATCAAAGACCTAGTGTAGAACACAAGCAGAAACATCTTTGACCTCAGCTGTATCAACTTAGTAGACACATCGCTGAAGGCGGACTATGAAATAGGAGAAGATATTTGCAAATGACATATTGGATAAAGGGTTAGTATCCAAAATCTATAGAGAACTTATCAAACTCAACATCCAAAAACAAACAAAAACAAATAACCCAGTTAAGAAATGGGAAGAAGACATGAAGAGACACTTTCCCAAAGAAAACATCCAGATGGCTAACAGACAGATGAGAAGATGCTTCACATGACTCATTCTCAGGGAAATACAAATCAAAGCTATGATAAGATACCACCACACACGTGTCAGATGTGATTATGAACATTTAAATATAGGAATTAACATACCTAATGAGGTGTATATTAGAATACTCAATATAGCTAAATGAAATTGGTATAGAGATTTAAAGCAATTGAGTTCTGGGGCGCCTGGGTGGCTTAGTCGGTTAAGCGTCCGACTTTCGCTTGGGTCATGATCTCGCGGTTCGTGGGTTCGAGCCCCGCGTCGGGCTCTGTGCTGACTGCCAGCTCAGAGCCTGGAGCCTGTTTCAGTCTGTGACTCCCTCTGTCTCTGACCCTCCGCTGCTCACGCTGTCTCTCTCTCTCTCTCCTAGAAATAAATTTAAAAAAATTAAAAAAATAAATAAATAAAGCAATTGAGTTCAAATCTTCCTGTTTTCTTGTGTATATGGATAAAATTATGATAAAATTTCTTAGGAGAGATAAAGAACTGGAATAGCAAAAAAAATTATTTTTAAGAATAAGAGTAACAAGAATTATTGTACACAAATGCTAAGTTGTCATACCGTTATGGAAATAAAGACTGCCACATTAGTGGAAGTCTAGACATATAACACTTTGAAACATAATTGAGAGTCTGGATCTAAACTCAAACAAATATGTCCAACTGATATTTGACAAGAATACAAAAGCAATTCAACATATTGGGTGTGTATAGGGAGATAACGTTCCCTTCCTTGAGTACTGTTGGAAGAAGGTATAATGCCCACTTCCAAGGACAAAAGACCTTTCAGGGGCCAGATATATCAGCAGGGCAGAGGGTTGCTACCCCAGAACCAGGTCTGCATGGTGTGAGATTCCTTAAGACATCAGATTTTGGGAGCACTTGGGTGACTCAGTTGATTAAGTGTCAACTTTGGCTTAGGTCATGATCTCACAGTTCGTGAGTTTGAGCCTCATATCAGGTTCTGTGCTGACAGCTCAAAGCCTGGATTTGGATTCTATGTTTCCCTCTCTTTCTGCTCCTCCCCTGCTTGCACTCTGTTCCCTCATTCAAAAATAAATAAATATTTTCTAAAAATTAAGCAAGAAATCAGGTTTTGAATCCCAGCTGAGCGCCTAGATGGTGCAGGATATTGTGGAGCAGGACATGCCAACCTCTCTCCATTTTACTCTGTGAGGACTGCCGGAACAGCATGCTTGTTGACAGTCTGGGGAGGAGAGATTGAGTGTCACCATTTTTCTCTTCATCTCCAACAGAGTGGGACTTTAGGAAACAGGGCAGAGGCCGCCAGTGGAGGAGGGACCTGCTTACACCAAACCCCACCTCTCCATGTCCAGCAACTGCTTATCTACGAAGCAGGACTAACAATGAGCTGAGCAGACCACTCTCCTCTAGACCACAGCACAGCCACAGGTCCCAGGCACCAATATACAGCTGTCCTGCAGTTTGTACGTCAGTCTATTAGTCTATTTTCCCCTCTTTCTTTTCTTTTCCTTCCCTTCCCTTCCCTTCCCTTCCCTTCCCTTCCCTTCCCTTCCCTTCCCTTCCCTTCCTTTCCTTTCCCTTCCCTTCCCTTCCCTCTCCTTTTCTTTTCTTCTGTTTTTCTTTCTTTCTATCCTCTTCTTTTATTCCTTTGGAATCATGATTATAGTTTCTAATTTGATTTCTGGTGACTTATTATAGAGAGTATATACTCTCTCTTTTCTGCTTTCTTTGTTTAAACAGTCATTATTATTCTATTCTTTTTACACCTTTTTAAAACCTTTTTCTTTTTTTATATATTTTATTTATTTTTGAGAGAGAGAGAGAGACAGCATGAGGAGGGGAGGGTCAGAGAGAGAGGGAGACACAGAATCTGAAGCAGGCTCCAGGATCTGAACTAGCTGTCAGCACAGAGCCGGATATGGGGCTCGAACCCACGAACGGTGAGATCATGACCTGAGCCGAAGTCAGACGCTTAACCGACTGAGCCACCCAGGCGCCCCTTTTTAAACCTTTTTCTATATCTCCTTTTTAAAAAAAAAATTTTCCTTTCTCTATCTCTGGATTAAGCCATATAGTTTCTTGGAGTCTCTGGTTGGTCTTTTTTTTTCTGCCCCTTTCATTTTTTTTTTCTTGGTATGAGATCAAGTCCTCTTCCTGTTTCTTTTTTACAGGGTGACTTCATTAAAAAAATAAATAAAAGCAAACCTGGTGGAAGGTCTAAACAATCCACCACTACCAGTAAGGAAGACATTTGTAGAGGACTAACCAGTGAGATGGACCAGCCAAATACACAACAAGAGAGTGCATGCAACACATTCCAAAAACATTTCCTGAAGTGCCAGGCCCTGGACAGTGTATGACCCACTTTTAATATGGTAGTTCTCACAGGTGCAGGACATGTAAAAAGCTATTAAAACAACGTAAAAAACAGAAACTTGGTCAAAATGACAAAACAGAAGAATTGTCCTCAAAAGAAATTCCAGGAAGAAATGACGGCCAGAGATCTGTTTCAAAAAGATATAAAACACATATCAGAACAAAAATTTAGAATATCAGTCATAAGACTAATACCTGGGCTTTAAGAAGTATATAAAACAGCAAAGAATCTATTGCTGCAGGGATCAAAGACCTAAGGAATAACCATAACGAAGTAAGAAACACTACAAATGAGATACAAAATAAACTACGTGCCATGGCAGTAAAGATGGAAGAAGCAGAGGAGAAGATAAGTAAAATAAAAGATAAAATTATGGAAAATGATGAAGCTCAGAAGAGAGAGAAAGGAAATTACTAGACCATGAAATGAGAACAAGAGACCTAAGCTATTCAATAAAATGAAATAAAATCTGTAACGTAGGAGTTCCAGAAGAATAAGGGGGGCCAGGTGTAGAAGAATTATTCGACCAAATTACAGTTGAAAACTTCCTTAATACGGGGAAGGAAATAGGCATCTAAATACAAGAGGCACAGAAAACTCTCTGCAAAATGTACAAAAACAGGTCAACACCAAAACATATCATATCTTTATCATAAAGGATAAAGAGAGAATTCTGAAAGCAGCTAGGGACAAATGGGCCTTAACCCACAAGAGTAGGCACATAAAGGTAATAGCACACTTGTCCACTGAAACGTGGCAGGCCATAAGGGAAGGGCAGGAAATATTCAATGTGCTGAATAAGAAAAATATGCAGCCAAGAATGCCTTACCCAGCAAGGCTGTCATTCAAAATAGAAGGATAGATAAAGGCTTTCCCAGAGAAACAAAAACTAAATGAGTTCAAGACCACTAAATCAGCCCTAAAGGAGATCCTAAGGGGGATTCTGTGAATAGAAAGCAGCAAAGACTACAGAGAAACAGAGACATCATCACAAGCATGAAACCTACAGATAACACAATGATACTAAATCCATATCTTTTCATAATCACTCTGAATGTAAAACACCCAAATCAAAAGACACAGAGTATCAGAAGGAAAACAAAACAAAACAAAACAAAACACAATTACCGAGATCTATGTATATGCTGCCTACAAGAGACTCACTTAGGACCTGACGACACCTGAAGATTGAAAGTGAGAGGACAGAGAACCATCTATCATGCTACTGGAGGTTTAAAGAAAGCCAGAGTAGTCATACTTACATCAGAAAAACTAGATTTAAAACAAAGACTGTAACAAGAGATGAATGAGGGCATTATGTCATAATTAAGGGGTCTATCTATTCTGAATTTTTCTTAATGTTTTATATATTTCTGAGAGAGAAGAGAGACAGTGTGAGCAGGGGAGGGTCAGAGAGAGAGAGATACAGGATCTGAAACAGTCTCCAGGTTCTGAGCTAGCTGTCAGCGGGGCTCGAACCCATGAACTGTAAGATCCTGACCTGAGCTGAAGTCGGACACTTAACCGACTGAGCCACCCAGATGCCCAGGGGTCTATCCATTTTGAAGAGGTAACAATTGTAAATGTTTATGGGCCCAACCTGGTAACCCCCAAATATATAAATCAATTAATCAGAAACATAAATAAATGAATAGGTAATGCCATGAATGTAAAGGACTTTAATACTCCACTTACAGTAATGAACAGATCATCCAGGAAGGAAAACCAAAAGGAAATAATGGCTCAAAATGACATATTGGACAAGGTGGACTTAACAGATATGTTCAGAATTTTTCATCCCAAAGCAGCAGAATAGACATTCTATTTGAGTACACATGGAACATTCTCCAAAATAGATCACATACTGGGTCACAAAACATCCCTCAGCAAATATAAAAGGATTGAGATCTTGTCATGCATATTTTCAGATCAAAACAGAGATTATATATCATGCTAATAAACAATGAATGTGCAACCAGGTAATAACATAAGAATTTTTAATAGTACATGGAAAAAATCATGAAAACATAGCAGTCAAAAACATTTGGGATGAAGCAAAAGTGGTGTTAAGTGGGAAGTACATAGCAATACAGGCCTACACCACGAAGCAATAAAAATCTCAAATAAACAACATAACCTTACACCAGAACTAGAAAAAGAAAACTAACAAAATCTAAAATCAGCAGAGGGAAAGAAATAATAAAGAATTAATCAGAAATAAATGATATAAAGGGACACCTGCATGGGTCAGTTAGTTAGCTGTCTATCTTTGGCTCAGGTCATGATCTTGTGGTTCATGGGTTCAAGCCTTGCATTGGGTTCTGTGTTAACATCTCAGAGACTGGAGCCTGCTTCAGATTCTGTCTCCTTCGCTCTCTGTCCCTGTCACACTTGTACGCTGTCTCTCTTTCTTAAAAAATAAGGAGGGAGGCAAACCATGAGAAACTCTTAAATGTTAAGAACAAACTGAGGACTGATGGGTATGGGGGAGAAGGGAAGGGAGGTGATGAGCATGGAGGAGGGCACTTGCGGGGATGAGCACTGGGTGCTATATGGAAACCAACTTGACAATAAACTATTAAAAATAAAATAAAATAAACATTAAAACAATTTTTCAAAATAAATAAATGATATAGACATTTAAAAACATAGTACACATCAAAGAAACAAGGAGATACTTCTTTGAAATAAAATTAATAAAACTGACAAATCTCTAGCCAGATTTATCAAGAAAAAAGGGGAAAAAAAGTTCAAATTTAAAAAATCGCAAATGAGAGAGAAAAAATAACAAACAATACCACAGAAATACAAACAATTATAAGTGAATGTTATGGAAAAGGATATGCCAACTAATTGGATAACCTGGAAGAAATGGATAAATTACTAGAAACATAAACTACTCAAACTGAAACAGTCAAAAATAGAAATTTGAACAGATCAATAACCAGTAAATAAATTGAATCAGTAAAAAAAAACAAACAAAACCAAACCAACAAAAAAACACCAAAAAACAACAAAAAACTCTGAACAATCAAAAGTCCAGGGCCAGATGGCTTTATAAGTGAATTCTACCAAATATTTAAAGAAGAATTAATACCAATTATTCTCAAACTATTCCAAAAATATAGGAGAAAAAAGGAAAGCTTCCAAATTTGTTCCTTGAGCGAACATTACTGTGATATCAAAACCAGATAAAGACACCACTAAAAAGAGAACTACAGGCCAATATCCCTGATTAGCATAGATGCAAAAATTCTAAACAAATTAGAAGCAAACTGATTTCAATAGTACATTAAATTAAAAAAAAATTCAATGCCATCATTGAAATTTATTCCTGGGTTGCAATCTTTATAAACCAATCAATGTGATATAGCACATAAATAGTAGAAAGGATAAGATCCATATGATAATTTCAATAGATGTCAAAAAACAAAACAAAACCAAAATAAATAGCAAATGAAGGCCCCTCCAAAGACTTTCAGCTTATGTGGTTTACCATATCAATAATTATGATATTAAAATTAAAAGTGATATTTCAAAAAATAAGGGAGAAACCAGCTTACAAAAAAGATGATATTGGTTAGAAGATGATTTTGGGGGGCTCCTGGGTGGCTCATCAGTTAAGCTTCCAAATTCAGCTCAAGTCATAATCTCACAGTTCATGGGTTCAAGCCCCATGTCGGGCTCTGTGCTGACAGCTCAGAGCCTGGAGCCTGCTTTGGATTCTGTGTGTGTGCGTGTGTCCTTCTCTCTCTGCCCCTCTCTTCTTGCATGCTGTCTATCTGTCTGTCTGTCTGTCTGTCTCCCTATAATAAATAAGCATTAAAGAAAAAAAGATGATGAATTTAGAACTTTGTATAGTCTCCAGTGTGCTGACCTCAAGGGATAAAATGGTATCCTGGTCAAGGTCTGCCCCTTGAATTGTATAAATAAATAAATTTTAACAAGAAAATACTTCCATTGTGTTACACTATAATTGAATATAGAGAGAAACATGTTTATCTATATCTCATTACTCTCTCCTTTTTCAACCTTGACTAGGAATCTAAATGAATCCTCAGGTAGGGTATATATAATGGGTAGGAAAATTGTTGATTGGCAAAGGTCTCAAGGAAGAAGGTATGTACTGATAGCTTTTAAAGATTTTTGCAGAGGTGCCTGGGTGGTTCAGTGGTTTAAGTGTTTAACTCTGGCTCAGGTCAAAATCAAGCCCTGCCTTGGACTCTGTGCTGACAGCCTGGAGCCTACTTGGGCTTCTCTCTCTCCCTCTAACTCTGCCCCTCCCTTGCTTTCATACTCTGTCTCTCAAAATAAATTAAAAAAACTTTTTTTTTCAAAAAGAAGTTATTATTCAGAAAATTTTCATTTTTGTTTGGGGGAAGAAACTATTCTTTCTTGAAAAAGTTTAGATTCTTATGCCCAACATGTCTTTGTGAATATATATACAGTATCATAAGCACAAGATATAATTGGTGAAGAAAGGAAATTTAGATGGTACTTTACTACACACACACACACACACACACACACACACAATTTAATATTTTCCTTTCCTAGATTTCCTTGTTTCCTAGATGGAAACAAGAAATCGAACAGTTATCAAGGAATTTGTTTCTAGGACTTTCTGGATCAACAGAGCAGCAACATTTCCTATCTATGCTCTTCCTCTGTATGTACTTAATCACTATATCAGGCAACAAAGAGTGGTAGCATGTTATATAATCTCTATATTTTTGTGGTAGTTCCAAAATTTTTCTCGTGGTTCACTTTCAGTTTCATACCATTGTGGCCAGATAAAATGCATGGCATGACTCTGATCTTTTTGAATTTGTTGAAACATGTTTTGTGTTCTAATATGGACTCTATTCTGGACTATCTCACGTGCATTTGAAAACAATGTTTATTATGCTCTTTTAGGATGGAATGTCCCGAATATATTTGTTAAATCCGCTTGTTAGAATGTGTCATTTGAAGAAACTGTTTCCTTGTTCTGTTTAGAAATCTGTCTATTGATGTGACTGGGTGGTAGTGCTCACTTCGGCAGCTCATATACTAAAATTGAAATGATGTAAGCGAGGTGTTAAAATTCCCTACTGTCATTCTATTACTATTACTTTCTTTATGTTTGTTATGAACTGTTTTATTATGTATTTGGGTGCTTCTAGAAGTGTTGAATGCATAAATATTTACAATTGTTATATCTTCTTGATAGATTGTCCCATTTATAATTTTATAGAGCCCTTCTTCATTTTTTTGTTACTGTTTTTGTTTTAAAATCAAGGTTTTTTCTGATATAATATTGTCACGTCAGCTTTTTAAAAAAATACTTATTTATTTTTGTGAGAGAAAGGGGAAGGGGAGAGAGAGAGGGAAACAGGATCTGAAGCAGATTCTGTGCTGTCTACAAAGAGCGTGACGTGGGGCTTGAACTCACAAAGAGTGAGCCATGACCTGAGCTGATATTAGATGCTTAACCAACTGAGCTATCCAGGTCCCTAACCACTTCAGCTTTCCTTTGGCTTCCATTTGGATGGTAAATGTTTATTCATCCTCACTTTCAATCTGCAGGTGTCGTTATGTCTAAAATGAGTCTCTTGTAGGCACAGTATAGATGGGTCATTTTTTTCCCTCTGATTAGTTCTTTAAACCTATGCCTATTGATTGATTAAAGCATTTAGTTCATTTACATTTAAAGTAATTATTGATAAGTATGTATTTATTGCTAGTTTATTATTTGTTGTGCAGTTGTTTCTCAAGACTTTCTCTGATCCTTTCTGGTCTTTCTCTTTTTCATGTTACGCTGATTTCTTTAGTGGTATATTTGTATTTCTTTCTCTTTATTCTTTCCATATTATTAGTGGTCTTTGATATCATTAAGTTTGTATACAACGACTTCTACATATAGTCTATATTAAGTTGATAGCCATTTAACTTTGAATCCTTTCTTTTCTCCTCTCCTCATATTTTAGGTACATGTTATTATTTTTCATATCCTTTTTTGTCAGTTCATTGATATTTCTGTGTGTGTGTGGAAATATTCATGTTTACTGTTTTTCTTTATTACCTTTATACTGAGAGACTTTTGTTCTCCCCTTTCCACTCAAAGAATCCTTTTTTTTTTTTTTTCATGTCTTGCAGAGATGGTTTAATGATCACAAACTCCTTTACTTTTTGATCATCCGGGGAATTCTTTATCTGTCCTTATATTATATATCATATTAATATAATATATGGTACTATATATCATGCCCTTGCTAGATAAATTATTCTTGTTTCTAGATTTTTTCCAACAGTTGGGATATATATCATGGCTTGCAAGCTCTCTGTTGAAAAATCTGTTGCTAGATTATGAATTTTTCCTTGTAAAATAATGATGTATTTTATCTTGCTGCTTTCATTTTTTTCTTTTTCACTATATTTGGTCATTTTAATTACAATGTGTTTTGATTTGGTTTGCTTTTGTTGATTCTTCTGGGAGTTCTTTTTGTTTCCTGGACGGGGAAATCTATTTTATTCCCCAGATTAGGGAAGTTTTCAGCTACTATCTCTTCAAATAAGTTTTCTCCCCCTTTCCTCTCTCTTCTTCTGCCGGGACTCCTAAAATGTGGATGTCATTATGTTTGATCAAGTCACTGAGTTCTCTAAACCAATTCCCATTTTGCATAATTATCTTCTCCTTTGCATGTGTGTGCGTGTGTGTGTGTGTATCCTATGACCTAGTTGTGGAACCCCAGGTAAGTTGTGTACTCAGGACTTGTAATAAGTCTTGTTTTTTCAAAGTTCCCTGATGGTTGTTGTTGAAGCATATCTTACAATCCTTGTAAGAATCACAAGGACTATTGGTTCCAGTTGGGGAAGTATCTGTGGGGGCTTTCCACAAGTACTATGAGCTCAGCTGAATGTCCCAGGCATTCCTAGACATTACTATTAATAGACTGAGACAACATAAAACAGAAAACAGTACTCAGAGAAGCTATGTCAGAATGGGATACCTGAATGTGGACTGTGTTTGCATGTACTGGTCATTAGTGCATGTTGAACCTTATAAAAGCATTTACATAATACTTGATTACCTTTGAAAAGATAAAATATCTTCAAGTCTCTAAAATACAAAATTTGATTTGCCTTTAACTTATACCTAAGCAAAAAAAAATGGGATGATGTCTGTATTAACAATTTGGTGTCCAGGCTGAACACTAGTTTGATATCATCTCTGTCTTGTAGATGTATGTGCGTGTTCATGTGTATGTGTACACATGTATGAGTGTGTGTGTGTGTCAGGGAGTAGATATTGGAAATTAGAATGTATTCTGGGTCTAGTAGTGAGAAATAAGAATTATAAACTGGATAGGGAAGACATGACTGCAGAACACCAAACCTACGTTTGTAGGTGATTCCAAAAATTACCTTGCTTCAGGCCATGCAACAAGGATGTTAGAATGACAAGCACATACTGTAATACTATATAATGTTTAATTATAATATATTAAACATATATGAATATATATTATCATAAAATAATATTTTATATTAACAGTTCAAGACATTAGTGTGGAGAGACACATACACAAAATATAGAATTGTTTAAGGTAGTGAAGTACAAAATCTGTTGGTTTATGAGAATGCATGTGGCTGTGTTTTGTAGAGGAAACACTATGATTGAGGACATAATACTGACTTAGATGAACTAATCGACACATTGGCAGAGGGAAGAGAAGCAAGGGAAGACATGATGCTGAGTATAAAAGAATGGGAGAGGACTTGTTGAACAAAATATTTTTAATAGAAATAATTAATGCATGGGCATGGAGGAGGGCACTTGTGGGGATGAGCACTGGGTGTTGTATGGAAACCAACTTGACAATAAACTATTTGTAAAAAAAAAAAAAAGAAATAATTAATTTAGAGTTAGTGGGGGGAATACTTGGATTAAATTTGATTTTAATTAAAAATTAAATAACATCAATTTAAAAATATTTTCAAAATGAATTTGAATTTAAAAACTATGTATGTGGTTTCTGGATGGCTCAGTTGTTTGAGTGTCTCATTCTTGATTTCGGCTTAGGTCATGATCCCAGGGTCGTGGGATCAATCCCTGCATTGAGCTCTGTGTTGAGCATAAACCCTGATTAATTGCTTAACATTCTCTCTCTCTCTCTCCTCCTCCTCCTCCTTCCCTCCTCCTCCTCCTCCTTCTTCTTCTTCTTCTTCTTCTTCTTCTTCTTCTTCTTCTTCTTCTTCTTCTTCTTCTTCTTCTTTTCTTCTTCTTCTTCTTCTTCCTTCTCCTTCTCCTCCTCCTCCTCCTCCTCCCAGTTCTGCTGCTGCTGCTGCTTCCACTTCGCTGATTCCTCTCTTCCTTGGGATCTCTATCTTAAAACCAAATCAAACTAAACAAAATCAAACAAAAAAATATCTGAAATATCTCAAACTGAGAAAAATCTTCTCACCTTTAAGCTTACCCCTCCAGTTGAAAATGCAAAAGGTCTACTTTATAGTAATATTTTACATTGTCCTATAAGAAACATATTACAGTAGCTTCTAATACAAAAATCCAGTCACCGCTCTAAGATGTTTTTATGCAAAATATAATAGCATTTATGGATCCTAGAAAATATAAAATATAAGCTTGAAATGCTATTTTCCAGGAGTATATGGACACTCATATTTTAATTAAATAATTATTTTCAATTCATAAAGATTGCTGAAACATCCTATATCATGGGCATATATTAAGCATAAAATAAACTGTTGTGCTGTTTAATTTTTATTATACTACTTTGTTTTGATAACCAGACTCATTTAGTGGCACATCACACTCATGTTTTGAGACTTACTTAAAAAGCCAAATTCCTCTTTGAGTTCACTGGATCACTTCCTGTTTATGAATGAATTTCCCCACCTCCATGTTCTTTAATCTTAAGGCACTTTATAATTATATTTATATCATGTGATTTCACTCATATGTGGAATTTGAGAAACTCAACAGATGAGCATAAGGTAAGGGAAATAAAAATAAGATAAAAACAGAGGGAGGTAAGCCATAAGAAACTGTTAAATACAGACAACAAACTGAGAGTTGCTTGATGGAAGGTGGGGGTGGGGGCATGTTTTAAATGGGTGATGGAAAATAAGGAGGGCAATTGTGATGAACATTGGGTGTCATATGTAAGAGATGAATCACTGGGTTCTACTCCTGACAACAAGACTACACTATATGTCAACTAACTTGAATTTAAATCAATCAATCAATAAAATCATTAAAAATCGCCCTGTACTGAATAGATCAGCAACTATTATATGACTTTATAGACTTATTTTTATTAATATAGCTTTTATGAATTATCATCTAAGTGAACTATGTCACTTGCTGCTATATATTATAATGGTATTTCATTATCTTACACAAGGTGTATATTTCCAAAATTTAAAAAAAAGTAAGCCGAAAAGTTCCATTTATAGACAAATGTCATGCAGAGGATTAGAGGAGTTACATAAGCTGACTGAAATTTTATAGGAGAAACATTTAAACCCAGGTATGTCTGGCTCAAGGACCATGATGAACAGCAATATTCAAGATGGGGACCAAGTAACAGTCTCAATCACTGGGTGACCAGGATGATGAGTCCTACACCCCCATTTCAGCTCATCAGGTACATATAAACTGAGCAAAACCATACTTATGGCATGATGTCACACTGATTGTGGGTTAGTAACCAGGCCATTCTGATAGATCCATTTCCTCACAGAGCTTTTGTGAAAATTAAATGAGTTGCTCCATGGAAACTGCTTTGAACATTCTCCGCAGCAGTCAGAACTATATAAATATGTCACTTATATCTTTTTGTTAAAATTAGGTCATATTTATTTTGTTTTTCTTTTACCAACATAAGAATTTAGGGACTGTAGAGTCAGTGATTGGTCACTCAGAAGTGAGTAGGTTCAAGTCTAGGTATATATTTTTAGGGAAAAATGAAAAGGTACAGTCATTTGTTCTAAAAATAGTAAAAACAAGTGACATTTAAGGTATCAATGCATAAAGACTTTTCTCATTTTGTGTGCTGACCTCTCAGGAATTTGGTAATATATTTGTGTTGTAATGTCCTTAAAATTAAAATTTTAAATTTTAGCCTGAATTTCATTATTTATCTTAACTATTTTCACAGTGATTATAAAGCTGTATTTCTATTTTTTAACTTTTTATTTTAATTTCAGCTAGTGAACATACAGTGTTATATTAGTTTCAGGAGTATGTTATAGTGATTCAAAATTTCCATATATCATCTAGTGCTCATCATAATAAGTGCACTCCTTAATTTTCCCTTATCACCTATTTAACCCAACCATCCATCTCATCTCCACTCTGATAACCATTTTTATATATATATGTATATTTATAATATATCATATATTTTGATATGATATTTGATATATCATATATATAAAAACATATATGTTTCCTGTGTTGTTGATTTTAGCCATTCTGACAGATGTGAAGTTACATCACATTGTAATTTTGATTTGCTTTTCCCTAATGATGAGTGAGGTTGAACATCGTTTCATGTATCTGTGGGCCATCTGGATGTCTTCTGTGGAGAATTGTCTGTTCATGTCTTCTGCCCTTTTTGAATTGGATTATTTGTTTATCATTGTTTATGTATATGTCTCTCATTGTTTATGAGATAGAGAGATAGAGAGAGTGCATGAGTGGGAGAGAGGGAGATAGAGAAGGAGACAGAGAATCACAAGCAGGCTCTGCTGTCAGAGCCCCATGCAGGGCTCAAACTCACTATGTGATCATGTCCTGAGCTGAAATAAATACTCAGATACTCAACGGCCTGAGCCACCCAGGTTCCCCTCATTGTTCACTTTTATAAGTTCTTTATATACTATCTAAATTAACCCTTCCTTAGCTATAACACTGGGAAATATTTTCTCTCATTCCCAAGGTTACCTTTAAATTTTGTACATTATTTCATTTGCTGTGCAGAAGCTTTTTATTTTGATGTAGTCACAATAGTTTATTGTTGCTCTTGATTCCCTTGCCTCAGGGGATCTATCTAGAAAAATGTTGCTGTGACCAATGTCATAGGAATGACTGTCTATGTTCTTCTCAAAGATTTCTATGGTTTTGAGTTTCACATTCCTTAAAGTAGTTTGAATTCATTTTTATGCATGGTGTAAAAAAATGGTCCAGTGTCACTTTTCAATAGTTACAGTGCAATTTTACCAACACCATTTGTTGAAGAGACTGTTATTTTTCCATTAGATATTCTTTCTCAGTTTGTGGTTGATTAATTGATCATATAGTTTTGTGTTTTCTATTCTGTTCTGTTGAGCTGTGTGTATATTTTTGTGCCAAATATGTAACAGTATATAATGAACATATAAATGTATATATAAATGTTTAACAGTATATAATATATAATAACAGTATATGTATAACATTAGATAGATGATTGATAGATAGATAGATAGATAGATAGATAGATAGATAGATAGATAGATAGATAGATAGATAGATATCCCAGTACCATACATACTGTTTTGGTCACTAGGCTTTGTGGTGTAACATGAAGTCTGAAATTGTGATGCTTACACCTTCGCTTTTATTTTACAAAATTGGTTTAGTTTTTCAAGGGTGCATTGTGGTTCCATACAAAATTTAGGATTGTTTGTTCTATCTCTGTAAAAAATGTTTTCTGTATTTTGATAGACATTGCATTAAATGTGTACATTGCTTTGGGTAATATAGACATCTTAACAACATTTGTTGTTCCAATTCATGGCCATGGAATGTTTTTCCATTTCTTTTTGTCATCTTCAATTTCTTTCATTGGTGTTTTATAGTTTTTAGACTACAGTTCTTTTATTTCTTTTGTTACAATTATACTCAAGTATGCCATTATTTTCAGTGCAAACATAAGTGGAATTGTTTTCTTAATTTTTTTCTTTCTACTGCTTCATTGTTAGGGTATAGAAAAGCAACAGATTTCTGTACGTTGATTTTGTGTCCTGTGATTTTAGTGAATTCACTTAACAGTTTTAGCAGTTCTTTGGTGGAGTTTTTTGAGTTTTCTACATTGAGTATCATGTGAACTGCAAGTAGTAAAATTTTACTTATGTCTTGCTGATTTGGCTGTGTTTCATTTCTTTTTCGTTGTCTGCTGTGGCGAGGACTTCTAGTATTATGTTGAATAAATAATGGAAGTGGACATGCTTGTCTTCTTCCTGATTTTAGGGAAAAGAGCTCTGTTGTTCCCCATTAAGGATGATATTAGCTGAGATTTTCTTCTATATTTGGCCTTTATTATGTTGATGTATGTTCTTTCTAAATCTATGTTGTTTCAAGGATTTTTCATATTGGATGTTTTACTATGTCAAATGCTTTTACTGCCTCTTGAGATGATCATATGTTTTACATTCTTTCTCTTAATGATGTGATATATCTCCTTAATGATCTCCCAATATTAAACCACACCTAGGAATAAATCTCACTTGATTGTGATGAATGATTGTTGTTGATGTACTGTTGGATTTCGTTTGCTAGTACTTTGTTGAGGATTTTGGCATCTATGTCCATCAGAGATTTTGGCTCTTACTTGTTATTGGTCTGTATCTGGGTTTGGTAGCACGGTAATGTTGGCCTCATAGAAACTATTTTTGGAATACTTTGAGAAGAATAGGCATTCTTTTTTAAGTGTTTGGTAAAATTCACCTGTAAAGCCATCTGGCCCTGGATTTTTGTTCATTGGGAATTTTTTTAATTACTGATTCAATTTCTTTATTAATTATTGGTCTGTTCAAATTATCTATTATTTTCCTGTTTCAGTGTTGGTTGTTTACATTTCTATTTCTTCCAGGTTGTCCAATTTATTTGAATTTAGGTTTTCATAACATTATCTTGTAATTGTCTGCATTTCTGTGGTGTGGTTTTTATTCCTCATCGTTCATTTGTGATTTTCTTTTTTGGGTCCTGTCTCTTTACTTTTAGATACATATGGGTAGAGGTTAGTCGATTTAAGTTATTTATTTATTCAAAAAACCAGCTCCTGGTTTCATTGGTTTATTCTATTGCTTTGTTGTTTGTATATCACTTACTTCTGCTCTTATCTATATTATTTTCTTCCATGTACTGGCTTTATCCTTTGTTTGTTCTTATTCTAGCTCTTATAGGTATAAGGTTAGGTTGTGTACTTGAGATTTTTCTTGCTTTGGAGGTAAGCCTCTATTGGTGTAAACTTTCCTCTTATAAATACTTTTGTTTCATCCTACAATTTTGAACTGTTTTCTTTATATTTTCATTTATTTCTGTGTACTTTTTTTCCTCATTTGATTTTCTGCTTAACCCATCCATTGCTTAGTAGTGTATTGTTTAGTCTATATATATATTTGTGGTCTTTCTGTAATTTTTCTGGAGGTTGACATCTAGTTTCATAGCTTTCTGTTCAGAAAAGTTGTATGGTAAGATTCGGTATTTTTCTAGTTGTTGAATCTTGTTTTGTGGCCTAATATGTGATTTGTTCTGGAGAATGTTCCATATTCACTTGGAAAGAATGGGTATTATGTTGTGTTAGAATAAAACATTCTCAATATATCTGTTACATCCATTTCATGCAGTTTTGAGTATCACAAAGTTTGTATCATTCCATTGTTTCTTTGTTGATCTTCTGCTTAATAATTTGTGTATTGATGTAAGTGAGGTGTTAATGTTCCCTAATTAATATCATATTACCATGCATTAGTTATTTTAAATTTGTTACTAAATGTTTTTCCTCCATGTTGGGTGCATATATATTTACAAATGTTATATCATCTTGTTAGGTTGTCCCCTTTATTATTACACAAAATACTTCTTTATATCTTATTACAGTACTTGTTTTAGAATATTTTATCAGATATAAGTATTTCTCTGCTTGTTTACTTCTGACACTAATTTGAATGATAAATACATTTTCATCCCCTCTCTTTCAATCTGAAGGATACTTTAGGTCTGAAATGAGTCTCTTCAAAGGAGCATACAGATTAATCTTCTTTCCTTTTATTTTTTAAAATTTAGTTTGATATAGAGAGAATGTGCAAATGGGGGAGGGAAAGAAAGAGACTGAGAGGGAAAGAGATTGAGAGAGACAGAGAGAGAGAGAGAATCCCAGACAGGACCTGCACTGTCAGGGAGGAGCCCAACGCAGGGATCAAACCCACAAACCATGAGACTGTGACTTGAGCTAAAGTCAAGAGTCAGATGCTCAACAAACTGAACCACCCATGTACCCCTAGATTGTTCTTGCTTTTTTATCCATTCTGTCAGCATATGTTTTTTGTTTGGAGTGATTAGGCCATTTATATTCAAAGTATTTGTTAATAGATATGCATTTATTGCAATTTTATCACATGTTTTATGTTTTAATCTAAAGTTTTCCCTTATCTTGTCTCTCTTTCATTGTCTACTTGTTTTCTGTAGTGGTATATTCATATTTCTTTCACTTGATTCTTTGCACATTTATCAGTGTCTTTTCCATTGTGGTTCCCATTAAGTTTGTGTATAGCCTCATGTCACTTCTTTCTGCATTTGAAAATTTCTGCTGAAAGGCAGAAAGGAAGGTGCCCCTGTTTTTCTTTTTTTAAGTTTATTTATTTTGAGAGAGAGAGAAATAGGGAGAGAGAGAAAAGGAAGGGTCAGAGAGAGGATAGAGAGAATACAAGGAGGTGTCACGCTGTCAGTGCAGAGCTCAACATGGAGCTTGAGCATATAGTCTGTGAGATCATGACCTGAACTGAAATCAAGAGTCAGACTCTTGGGGCACCTGGGTGGCTCAGTCAGTTAAGCGTCCGACTTCGGCTCAGGTCATGATCTCACAGTTCGTGGGTTCGAGCCCCGCATCAGGTTCTGTGCTGACAGCTAGCTCAGAGCCTGGAGCTTGCTTCAGATTCTGTGTCTCCCTCTCTCTCTGACCCTCCCCTGCTCACGCTGTCTCTCTCTCTCTCAGAAATAAACATTAAAAAAAAAAAGAGTCAGACTCTTAACTGACTAAGCCACCTAGTTGCCCCTAGAATATATTAATAACTATATTTTGTAATTTTCTTTACTTTTATTTTTTATTTTATTTATTATTTTATTTTCATCCAAATTTTTATTTATATTCCAGTTAACATAAAGTGTAATATTACTTTCAGGTGGAGAATTTAGTGACTTATCACTTACATACAACACCCAGTGTTCACACTTAATTAACTCATTCCCTCACTCATCTCCTCTCCATT
>NW_027527822.1:1249764-1250129 GCF_008692635.1 Crocuta crocuta
TTTGTTCCCTATAGTTAAGAGTCTGTTTCTGGGTTTGCTTCTCTTTTTTCTCCCATCTTAATTTGTTTTCTCTCTTAAATTCTACATATGAGTGAAATCATATAGTATTTGTCTTTTTCTAACTTACTTATTTCATTTAGCATAATAATATTTAGCTGCATCCAGGTCATTGCAAATGGCAAGATTTCATTCATTTTTATGGCTGAGTAATGTTCATTGTATATATATGTATATATATACACATATATATGATGTATGTATTTGAGAAATGATAATATAGCATTACGTTTATTATCTATAAATTATGTGGCATTATATATAATGTCATGCAAAATGATATGTACTACACAAATATTAATTGATAT
>NW_027527822.1:1254354-1338447 GCF_008692635.1 Crocuta crocuta
TTTGTTCCCTATAGTTAAGAGTCTGTTTCTGGGTTTGCTTCTCTTTTTTCTCCCATCTTAATTTGTTTTCTCTCTTAAATTCTACATATGAGTGAAATCATATAGTATTTGTCTTTTTCTAACTTACTTATTTCATTTAGCATAATAATATTTAGCTGCATCCAGGTCATTGCAAATGGCAAGATTTCATTCATTTTTATGGCTGAGTAATGTTCATTGTATATATATGTATATATATACACATATATATNATTAATTAATAATATAATGTTTAATATAATATATTGTACACTGTTACTATTATATTTTGCATAGTATATATAATATAAAAATATTATGTATTAATACATGTTATCCATTGATTAATAATGTATTATATAAAATTAATTTACATTATATTGTAATAAATTACGTATCTATCTATATCTATATCTGTATCTATATAGTCACATTTTCCTTACCCATTCATCAGTTGATGGACATTTGGGCTCTTTCTATAATTTGTTTATTGTTGATAATGGTGCTATAAACATCAGGGTGCATGTATCCCTTTGAATCAGCAGTTTTGTAAATACCTAGTAGTGCAGTTGTTGGTTGATAGGGTAGTTCTATTATTAACTTTTTGAGGAACCTCCATACTGTTTTGCAATGTGGCTTCACCAGCTAGCATTATCACCAACAGTGTAGGAGGGTTCTCTTTTCCCTGCATCCTCATCAACCCCAATTATTTCTTGTGTTGTTAACTATAGCTGTTATGACAGGCGAGAGGTGACATCTCATTGTACTTTTGATTTGAATTTCACTGATGATGAGTGATGTTGATCATCTTTTCATATGTCTGNGTTCATTGTATATATATGTATATATATACACATATATATGATGTATGTATTTGAGAAATGATAATATAGCATTACGTTTATTATCTATAAATTATGTGGCATTATATATAATGTCATGCAAAATGATATGTACTACATAAATATTAATTGNAGGAACCTCCATACTGTTTTGCAATGTGGCTTCACCAGCTAGCATTATCACCAACAGTGTAGGAGGGTTCTCTTTTCCCTGCATCCTCATCAACCCCAATTATTTCTTGTGTTGTTAACTATAGCTGTTATGACAGGCGAGAGGTGACATCTCATTGTACTTTTGATTTGAATTTCACTGATGATGAGTGATGTTGATCATCTTTTCATATGTCTGTTAGCCATCTGGATTTTTTTAAAATGTCTATTCATGTCTTCTGCCCAATATTTAATGGGATTATTTGTTTTCTGGTTATGAGTTTTATAAATGCTTTGTATATTTTGGATATTATTCTTGTATTAGATATGTCATTCGTAATTATCTTTTCCCATTCCATACATTGCCTCTTAGTTTTGTTGATTGTTTCTTTTGCCATGTGGAAGCTGTTCATTTTGATGAGGCCCCACTAGTTTATTTTTGTCTTCTTTCTCTAGTTAGAAGTTGCTATGGCTGATTTCAAAGACACCACTATTTGTTCTCCACTAGGATTTTGATTTGATGGTTTCCTGTCTGACATTTAGGTCTTTAATTCATTTTCAATTTATTTTTTGTGCATGGCGTAAGAAAAGTGGTTCAATGTCATTCTTTTGCATGTAGTTGTCCAGATTGCCCAACACCATTTTTTGAAGAGATGTTCTTGTTTTTCCATTGGATGTTCTTACTCACTTTGTCCAGATTCTGTGGGGTTTTTCCTTTGTTTTGTTTTCTATTCTGTTTTAATGACGTGTCTTTTTGTGTGTATCAGTAACACACTGCCTTGACCACTAAAGCTTTGTAATGTAGGTTAAAGTCTGCAATTGTAATGCCTTTAGTCTTGCGTTTCTTTTTCAAAATTAATTTTTCTAATTAGGGATTTTGTGGTGTGTCAAATTAATGAAATTTTGTTCTAGTTCTTTGAAAAATGCTAGTGTTATTTTTATTATTATTGAATGAAATGTGTAGATTCTTTGAATAATAGAGACATTTTAACAATCCTTTTTATTTCCTTCAAATCAATGAACATGGAAAGATTTTTCCATTTCTTTGAGTCATCTTCAATATTTATCATCAGTATCTTACAGTGTTTAGAGTTAAAATCTTTAACTCTGGTTAGGTTCAGTTCTAACTACAAAACAAAATATCAACGACTGAGCAGCTTAAGTAACATAAATTTGTTTTCTCACGGTTCTGGAGACCAGAAGTTAAAGATCAAAGTGTCAGTAAGGTTGTTTTATTTTGAGCCCTCTCTTCTTGGCTTGTAGATGCCTGTTTTCTCCCTATGTTTTCACATGGTGTTTCGTGTGTGTGTGTGTGTGTGTGTGTGTGTGTGTGTGTGTTTGTCTGGATTCTAATCTCTTCTTTTTTAAAATATTTTTTAAATTTAAATTCAGGTATAATTTTATTAGTTGTTCAATTTTGCATTATAGGCACTATATATGACCCGTGGGTACTCCATATTTTTTCCAACCTTAAATCTTGCAATTTTATTTCTTTAATCTCACAGTTACATTTATTTTAGGTCTCTCAGTTTCTCAAAAGATTCATACTGCATTTGATCTCTGCACTTTTGGGTGATACTAACCAGATGCACTGTAATTAATTTAGAGAAGGATACCCAGGAGATAGAACTATAAGAATTCCAAGAGATTATCAGTCATCTTGTTAGCCTAACAAGGCCCATGATGATTATTCAGATACATAATTTTCAAAAAGTTGTATTAGACTAAGAAATCTTACCTCATTATTTCAATTATTAACATCTCTCTCTCTCTTTTTTTTTTTTTCTTCTCTTCCAAATTATTGTGTGGTGTTTTAATTATGCCCAAATGTGTATGTGTCCGTTGGGGACAATAAGTGCTCTTAACTCAAGTTGCCTATGTGATTCCACAATGGGAATAACATAGCCAGAATGGAATATTACTAACTGTCCCATAAGAAAAACCATGTATTAGTGATTCAGTTGGATTTATTTTAAAAGGAATGAAATTTACTTTTACCTGTTTGAACTAAATGTCCATTGGGACACATACTGCCCATGGATACTGAAGTATGATGATATGAGGCCAACTTAAATGTCATGCAGCAACTAATGCTAACAGTCCCTGAAAAGTACATCTAATGAAAGTCTTTTTGTATTGGATGAATGCAGTTTTTCCACACTAGAGGGAAACCTCAACACTACATGTTAAGCTAAAGTAGCTCAGTGAAATCCTTTCTATGTAAGATATATGTTAGCTCTAATAAAACTGGAAAAAATAACCTTCAATAATATTTATACAGGTTTTGGAGTCACAAAAGTTGATTAACGCAATACTTTCCAGAAGCTTCTCTTCAAGTTTAAAGTTTTAATTCTTAAAAAAATTTATTATACTAAATAAACTAATATATCAGAATTACAAATACTATTGCTCCCATTGGTAAATAGTATGTATGCTTTCTGAAGAAATCCAAAAATTAAATTCCAGTTATGTCATAGCATACATATGTAACATTAACAAGAATTTTTTTCCCTTTTAGTGAAACTTCGAGATTGTGGTTCCTGAGCAACGTTTCTAGAAAGCACACATATTAACAGAACTTCCATTAGGTATTTTCTGGAAGACCAGGTCTCAAAAAAGAATAAAAATGCAATTGTATTATTCACCTTGTCTATTTTATTCTTCTTTTTGACATGTTTTATGTGCAAAATTTCATTGCAGTTTATTTTGTCAACTCTAATCAATAAAATAATTTATCACTACTACTTTTATACACAATATTCAAATATATTTCATAGTTTTTACTTCATTCATGAATTTATTGAAATCACTTTTAATATTCACCTCTCAAGTAAAAATTATCCCTTCACTTCAGTCTTGTACCTTGAGAAGTTGGGATTTACTAAGGATAACATTTATACTGAACTGGGACAGAAACTCAACTGGTGTGAATAACCCAGTTTTTAAAATATAGGAAGATTCTCATGCTAGTTTGTAAATAGTTAATAGCACTTCAAATGTTACCTAAAATCCCTGACTTTTGACCATGATTTAACTCGTCAGAGAGTCTCCATCACCCTGCTCCATGCAGCTACAATGTCCATTCTGATTTAGCAGGTCTGTGCCAGTCCTTCTTCCAAAAGTCCTGCCTCCTAGCAACACCACTGGGTCTCCAAAGACAAAATATTATTTTAGAATTAATAACATTGATAAATCTATACCAAACTTATCAAAATGAAGATAACTGACCCAAATACAAAAATCACAAATACAAGAGAAGAGATGGTAAACAACACAACAGAAACATAAAAACAATCAGAAGAGCATATTATGAAAAGTTATATGCCAACAAATCAAGAATTTTTCAATAAATGGATAAATTCCTAGAAATGTATAAACTAAGAAAGCTAAAACAGGAAGAATTAGAAAATTTGAACCAGCAAATAAATTGAATTGGTTATTAAAATTTCTCAACAAACAAAAATCCAAGACCAAATGGTTTTCCAAGGGAAGGCTATTAAATATTTTAAAATGAGTTAATATTTATCCTTCTCAAGCTGTTCCAAAAAATGGAAATAGAAGAAACTTCCAAGCTAATTGCACATGGCCAGAATTATCTTAATTTCAAAATCATACATTCATCTCCCTAAAAAAAAAAAAAAGAGTTACAGGCCAATATCCTTGATGAACACCGGTGTAAAAGTTCACAAGACACTAATGTAAAAGTACATTAAAAGAATCATTCACCACTATCTAGTGGGATGTATTCCTGAGTTACAAGAATGGTCCAATATGTGCAAATCAACCACACATCACATTAATAAAAGAAAGGATAATAAACAGATGATCCTCTAAACAGATTCAGAAAAAAAAAAAAAGGATTGGGCAAAGTAGAGTACCCATTTTTTATTAAAAAAAAAAAAAAACCTCCACAAAGTAGGGATAGAGAGAACATACCTTAACACGATAAATGCCATAAATGAAAGACTCACAGCTAATATCATCCTCAATGGGGAGAATCTGAGAGCTTTTCCTCTATAGTCAGAACAAGACAGGGATGTTTACTCTCACGACCGTTATTTATTTATTTTCTCAATGATAACATTTTTATTTTATTTCATTTTATTTTAATATAATTTATTGTCAAATTGGTTTCCATACAACATCCAGTGCTCATCCCAACAAGTGCCCTCCTCAATGCCCATCACTTACTTTCCCCTCTCCTCCACACCCCATCAAGCCTCAGTTTGTACTCAATCTTTAAAAGTCTCTTATGATTTGCCTCCCTCCCTCTCTGTAAATTTTTCCCCCTTTTCCTCCCCCATGGTCTTCTGTTAAGTTTCTCAAGATCCATATATGAGTGAAAATATGGCATCCGTCATTCTCTGACTGACTTATTTCACTTAGCATAATACCCTCCAGTTCCATCGACGTTGTTGCAAACAGCCAGATTTCATTCTTTCTCATTGCCAAGTAGTATTCCATTGTATAAATAAACCACATCTTTTTTACCCATTTATCAGTCAATGGACATTTAGTGTTTTTCCATAAGTTGACTATTGCTGAGAGTGCTGCTATGAACATTGGAGTACTTGTGACCCTATGCATCAGCACTCCTGTATCCCTTGGGTAAATACCTAGCAGTACTATTACTGGGTCATAGGGGAGTTCTATTTTAATTATTTGAGGGACCTCCACACTGTTTCCAGAGTGACTGCACCAGTTTTCATTCCCACCAACAGTGCAAGATAATTCCCATTTCTCCACATCCTTGCCAGCATCTATAGTTTCCTGATATGTTAATTTTAGCCACTCTGACTGGACTGAAGTGATATCTTAGTGTGGCTTTGATTTGTGTTTCCCTGATGATGACGGATGTTGAGCATCGTCTCATGTGTCTGTTGCCCATCTGAATGTCTTCTTTGAAAAAGTGTCTGTTCATGTCTTCTGCTCATTTCTTCATTGAATTATTTGTTATTTTGGGTGTGAAGTTTGGTGAGTTCTTTATAGATTTTGGATACTAGCCCTTTTTACAATATGTCATTTGCAAATATCTTTCCCGTACCATTGGTTGCCTTTTGGTTTTGTTGATTGTTTCTTTGCAGTGCAGAAGCTTTTAATATTACTTAGGTCCCAATAGTTCATTTTTGCTCTTGACTCCCATGCCTTTGGAGATGTGTTGGCTAAGAAATTGCTCCAGCTGAGGTCAAAGAGGTTGTTTCTGCTTTATCTTCTAGGGATTGGATGGTGTCCTGTCTCACAGTCAGGTCTTTCATCCATTTTGAGTTTATTGTGTATGGTGTAAGAAAGTGGTCTAGTTTCATTCTTCTGCGTGTTGCTATCCAGTTTTCACGACACCATTTGTTAAAGAGACTCTCTTCTTCCATTGGATACTCTTTCCTGCTTTGTCAAATATTAGCTGGTCATATATTTGTAGGTCCAGTTCTGAGCTCTGTATTCTATTCCATTTGGTCTATTTTGTTTTGTTTTTGTTTTTGTTTATTTTTTGTTTTTTTTGTTTGTTTGTTTTGCCAATACCATATTGTCTTGATGATTACAGCTTTGTAGTAAAAGCTAAAGTCTGGGAATGTGATGCCCCTCATTTTGGTTTTCTTCTTTAATTTCACGTAGGCTATTCAGAGTCTTTTATGGTTCCATTCAAATTTTAGAATTGTTTGTTCTAGCTTTTTTTAATGTTTCATTTATTTCTGAGAGAGGGAGAGAGAGAGACAACTTGAGCAGGGGAGGGTCAGAGAGAGACGGAGATACAGAATCTGAAACAAGCTCCAGGCTCTGAGCTTGCTGTCAGCACAAGCCTGACGCGAGGCTTGAACCCATGAACCATGAGATCATGACCTGAGCCAAAGTTGGACACTTAACCAACTGAGCCACCTAGGCGCCCCTGTTCTAGCTTTGAAAAGAATGCAGGTGCAGTTTTGATTGGGATTACATTGAATGTGTAGATTGCTTTGGGTAGTATTGACATTTTAACAATATGTATTTGTCCAATCCATAAGCATGGAATATTTTTCCATTTCTTTGTGTCTTCTTCAATTTCCTTCATAAGTTTTCTGTAGTTTTCAGAAAACCAAATCGTTTACATCTGTTGTTAGGTTTATAACTAGGTATTTTATGGTTATTGGTGCAATTGTGAATGGGATCAGTTTCTTTATTTCTCTTTCTGTTGTTTCATTGTTGATGCACAAAATATGCAATCAATTTCTGTACATTGGTTTTGTACCCTGCGACTTTGCTGCATTCATGCATAAGTACTGGAAAACTTTTGGTGGAATATGTCAGGTTTTCCGTGTAAAGTATCATGTTGTCTGTGATAAGCGAAAGTTTGTCTTCTTTGCCAACTTTTCTGCCTTTCATTTCATTTCGATGTCTGATTGCTGATACTAGGACTACCAACAATATGTTAAACAATAGTGGTGAAAATTGACATCCTTGTCATGTTCCTGATCTCAGGGGAGAGTTTTCCCCATTAAAGATGAAATTAGCTGTGGGTTGTTCATAAATGGCTTTTATGATGTTTAAGTATGTTCCTTCTATCTCAATATTCTTGGGATTTTTTATTAAAAAAGGATGCTGTATTTTGTCAAATGCTTTTTTCTGCATCTATTGGCAGTATAATATGGTTCTTATCTTTTCTTTTATTAATGTATCACATGAATTGATCTGGCAATATTGAACCAGACCTGAAGCCCAGAAATGAATTCCACTTAATCATGTGAATTTTTATATGTTGTTGAATTAAATTTGCTAGAATCTTGGTGAGAATTTTTGGATCCATACCCATCAAGAATATTGGCGCAGAGTCCTTCCCTCCCACCCCCGGGTCTCTGTCTGGTTTGGGAATCAAATTATGCTTCAAAGAATGAGTCTGGAAATTTTCTTTCCATTTTTGTTTTTTAAAACAGCTTGAGAAGGATAGGTATTGTTTTATTTTTTTAAAGTTTTATTTATTTTTGAAAGAGAGACAAAGACAGCATGAACAGGGGAGGGTCAGAGAGAGAGGGAGACACAGAATCTGAAGACATGCTCCAGGCTCTGAGCTATCTGTCAGTACAGAGTCCAATGTAGGGCTCAAACCCACAAACCATGAGATCATGACCTGAGCTCAAGTCAGAGGCTTAACCGACTGAGCCACCCAGGTGCCCCAAGAAATTTTTAAACAAACTTAAAAATGTATAATATAAGAAAATATTATGTGATGTTTTTAACACTTATTTTTGTATTAAAAGTAAATTGTTAATGGTCTGTCAATAGGTTAATCTAGTAATTAAAAATAAAATTTAATCGGAAATCAACTTAATCATTGTAATTGTGATTAAAAATTAAAAGCATACATTAGCCATCATTTACTGTTTTATTAACTTATTTAAAATATTTTAAATTGCATTATATAGTCATTTTTAGAAAACATGTTGGCAAGAAATAGCCTTCAAATATATTTCAAATGATCTATGGATGCCTGGGTGGCTCAGTCAGTTGGGCATCCATCTCTTGATTTCAGCTTAGGTCATGATCTTGTGGTTTGTGAGTTTGAGCCCCACACCAGTCTCTGCACTAATAGTGCAGAGCCTGCTGGGATTCACTCTCCTCTCTCTTTGCTCCTCCCCTGCTCTCACTATCTCACTCTTTCAAAATAAATTAATAAACTTTTTAAAAATGTGAAAATGATCTAGTTTATTTTCTAATACAACATATATTGAATTCTTTATTCATTCCATATGTTTTTGGATAATGAAAATGTAATAGTACAACAATTAAAATTACAAAATAAAGTGAGGAGCACTTGGGTGGCTCAGTTGGCTAATGACCTAACTTTAGGTGAGGTTATGATTTCATTGCTTGTGGGTTCTAGCCCCACGTTGGTTTTTGTGCTGAAAGGTCAGAGCCTGGACCCTGCTTCCAATTCTGTGTCTCCCTATCTCTCTGCCACTCTTCTGTTCATGCTCTGTCTCTCTCTCTCTCTCTCTCAAATATAAATATTAAAAAATAATAAAAAATAAAATGATTCATAGGAGAAAAAGTCAATTATTAGTAACATTTACACAACAAATTCAAAAGGTCAAGATTTTATAATGCATTCTATTCATTCATAGATGGTCTCCAAATTTTAGCCTATACCAAAATCAGTATTGGGCTGAAGACAAGGTGAGAGCTGATAGTAACCATGGTGGTATGGACTTTTTGCTAGTCGAGAATGACTCAATATTGTATGATATGTAATTAGACCTAAATTGTTATTATGTAATATTTTGACACTACATTTGCAAATATTTTAATAGAATAGAAAGCAAATCCCTCAGCCCAGTCAGAAATCACAGAGCTTCTGCTTGCGTATGCTTGTGATACAATTTAATGCTTATCTTCAACTGTAAGGCAGAAAACAATACATAACGAGGATTATTTATTTTCCCAATTTTCTATTTTTCTTGAAATTAACTACACTTTTTAAAACTCTAGGAGGAGGCAAGATGGCAGAGAAGTAGAGAGCTCCATACATTTCACTCGCCCCCATCTCTCAAACGAAGAAGGCCTGAGGTCATAGGAACCCATACAGAATCCAGGAGTTTGGGAGGAAAAGGAGACAGAGTCTGCTAAGAAAATCTTATAGTGTGAGTGAGAACTCGGGAAGATAAAAGTGGGCCGGACCAGAGACACGGTGGGGGGGGGGGGGAATCTCCCTTTGCTGGGAGTTGCCATGAGTCTAGGGGAAAAAAGAAAGAGTGGCCGAAACTGCTCAAAACACTGTCCCTGTCGCTGGAGAAGAGAAAAACCTCCGCTTAGGACACAGAGGGATCCGATTTCCTGCTGTCCCGCTGACCCTAGGCGGGACGCACTCATCCCAGGCGACCCTGGGTGAAACTGCTCCCCGCTTGCCAGCTTGACCTGGAGGGGACGTGCAGCGTCCCCGCCTTTGTGCTTCTGGCCTGGCTGGATCCCCAGGGGGAAGGCAAGAGGCTTGAAACTGCTCTAAGGGACTCACCCACTAGTTTATATTTCAGGCGACGGGACACAGAGGGACCCGGTTTCCTGCTGTCCAGCTGACCCTAGGCGGAATGCACTGGTCCCAGGTGACTGTGGGTGAAACTGTTCCTCGCTCTCCAGCCCGACCAAGGAGAGGCTTGAGGGACTTGCCTGGGAATTAATATTTCGGGCAATATCAATGGGGCACGTGACTAAGATCTGGAAATGAGGCCTGGTTTGGGATATAAAGCATGGCCCACCTCGGGGAAGCCCCCAGCACAGGGAGATCAAAACCAAAAGAATGAGTTGGAACGCTTGGTTTCAGAAGGGACTGGAGGCTGCCACTTTTCTCCCCACGATCAGCATGGAACAACCCCTGTGGGATGCACTGGACCCAAACCATGCCTATCCCCACTAGAAAGCTGCCATTTTTTGTTTTGTTTTGTTTTGTTTTGTTTTGTTTTTACCGGAGCCGGGGCAAGACCAACATGGATTCTCTGTCCTGATTAATTCTGCTCACTGGTTTGATAAAACAGTCACATTTAATCAATTCTCTAGATGTAAATTCTACATCTCCATCGCTACCTTTTCATCTCTTTCTCTCTGGACTAATCAGACTATATACTTTCTCTGAGTAGCATCATCGTCATTTCTTTTGCCTCCTCTCCAACCATATTCCACTCTTTCTCTCTTTGAAATAAGCCTCTTACTCTTTCTGCCTGATCATTTCATTTCCAATTTTGCTTCCTCCCCACCCTGTCATTTCTCTCTTTCTTTATGCTCTTCCACCAGCACTCCATACACCCGGCTATGTAATTGTATCTGGGAATTCTGGTTCTATGCTTTAGACAGTCCTTTGTTTATTGGGTTTTTCTTTTCCTTTTTTTTTTCTTCTTTTTTCATTTATATGTATTTCTATTTTTATTATTAGTCTTCCCTCCTTCCTCTTTTCTTTTTTCTTTTTCTTTTTTTTTTGTATGTGTCTCTTTTCTTTAAAATTCATTTTCCCTTTCAGCATGTTTCTTGGATTTTTCTGTGTTTTTGTGTGCCTTTGTTCCCTGTGTGTTTGTCTGTCTGTTTTCTTTTCCAGGGTAACCTCAAGAAACAAGCCAAAGTACACATGGTGGAGAGTCCCAAATACCACTATGAGTAGGGAAATAAAATAACCAAGGGCTCAAGAAGAGAGACCAAGAGATACCATTCAAAGAACACTTTCTGAATGGACAGGATCTACATAGACAATGAGCCTTCTTTGTACGGCAGCACTCACAGTTGCAGAGTGCATAACAAGCTTTTAAAACTGACAAGAGATAGAAAGCTATCCAAAATGATGAAACGGCAGAGCTCTCCTCCAAAGAAATTCCAGGAAGAATTGACAGCTTTCTGTATCCAACGGAAACAAGACAGCCTCTTTAACAGATGGTGTTGGGAGAACTGGAGAGCAACATGCAGAAGAATGAAACTAGATCATTTACTCACACCATACACAAAAATAAACTCAAAATGGATAAAGGACGTGAATGTGAGATAGGAAACCACCAAATTCCTAGAGGAGAAAGCTGGAAACAACCTCCTTGATCTCAACTGCAGCAATTTCTTACTTGACACATCCCCAAAGGCAAAGGAATCACGAGCAAAAATGAACTATTGGGACCTCATCAAGATTAAAACCTTCTGCATGGCAAAGGAAATGATCCATAAAACTGATAAGCAACAGATAGAATGGGAAAAGATAGTCGCAAATGACATATCAGATAAAGGGCTAGTATCCCAAATCTATAAAGATCTCACCAAACTCCACACCCAAAAAATAAACTATCCACTGAAGAAATGGGCAGGAGATATGAACAGAAACTTCTCCAAAGAGGACATCCAGATGGCCAACAGATAAATGAAATGATACTCAGGGTCCCTCATCATCAAGGAAACACAAATCAAAACCACACTGAGATACCACCACATGCTGGTCAGAGTGGCTAAAATGAGTAAATCAGAGGACTCTAGATGCCGGCGAGGATGTGGAGAAATGGGCACCCTCCTACACTGTTGGGTGGAATGTAAACTGGTGCAGCCCCTCTGGAAAACAGTGTGGAGTTTCTTCAAAAAATTCACAGTAAAATTCCCCTATGACCTAGCAATAGCACTGGTAGGAATTTACCCGAGGGTACAGGAGTGCTGATGCATAGGGGCATATGGACCCCAATGTTCATAGCAGCACTCTCAACAAGAGGCAAAACATGGAAAGAGCCTAAATGTCCATCAACTGATGAATGGATCAAGAAGATCTGGTTTATCTATACAATGGAATGCTAAGGAAGTAAGTCAGGCAGATCGACAGATACCATATGTTTGCACGTATGGGAGGATTAGGGGGAACTTAACGGATGACCGTGGGGAGAAGAAAGGAGGAATAATAGTTGGGGAGAGGGAGGGAGGCAAACCATGAGAGACTCTTGAATGCTGAGAACAAACTGAGGACTGATGGGACGAGGGGAGAGAAGGAGGTTGATAAGCATGGAGGAGGCCACTTGTAGGGACGAACACTGGTGTTATATGGAAACCAACTTGTCAGTGAACTATTAAAAAATATTATAATAAAAAGATAAAAAAAATAAAACTCTACACACACTCTATATTAAATGATATTATTTTTTGATACATAAATTCACACTCTTCTCCCATTAAAATGTCTGTATGCTAATGTAAATATTTACTGTCTGATTTATTGTGATGAAATAAAGTATCTCACCAGGACATTTTTCTTAGCTTCCCATGCCCTCCATGTAATTAAATAAATGAAAACAATATATACTTAGAATATATTGTAGTGTTATAAATGTAATTCATTAAATATTTCTGGATATATTAAATTTATATTATAAGCTGCTATTTGTTATTTTGTGTTTTACGAGTGCTAGATTCCCATATTTAGTTCTTATAAGATGGTCTACTTCAAATAACATCTATAATACTTATCGAAATTAGAATGTGATTATGCAGATTCTAACTACAGACAATAGTACATGCCTTATTTATGTACCTGTAGTTCTTAATACTGATTAAATAATGTGACATCCTAAGCTAGTTCATGGTCATTGATGACACAGATACTAAGGGATATCAGAAACATAGACAAGAAGTTATTACCCTTAGAAAAAGAGATAAGGCTGATACCCATTAGAATTACAATTAATTAAAATTAGTATTTCCTGAATGTTGTGGCTTAAACCAAACTTTGTTGCATCTCTAAGTAGATATCAAAATGGGAAATCAACAGGCAAAAAAAATTACATAAATTTCTATTACTTTCCTTTGTATATACAGGTTCAAATAATCCAAGTATTAAAAGAAAAAAAGAGCTAATACAGTATGTAAACATTATATTTAGTCATCTTAAAATATAATTTCAAAGAACATAAGCATATGTGTGTATGTATTACTTTAAAAATGTAGAGAACTATAGTGAATTTTCAAAATAAGAAATTAGTCATAAAGCAATTAATTTATTAACTCTAGAACATTTTTTAAAATATAGGTGTTCTATGTTATTTTTTTAAAAGTATAACTGTGTGAATGGTAAAATTAGTGCTAAATATAATACTTTTCATGACTGAAAACTAAGTCAATTATTTCAAAAGATAAATTTTAAAAAATAAAAATAAAAGCCTAACCAAACAGAACACTTACATCACCACTGCTGGGTTTTTTTCAGTGAATTCTCACTATTGTCTCTTTCTATGAAGATTTAATTACTGTATTTTTCTCTACATTTATAATTTTATGTACATTTATAGCTCATAAACTTAGCTAAATATCAACATATATATTTCAATGTGCAGAGTCATCTGAAAAATTTGACTGATTTTGCTTTGTAGCAGATCTTTCCTCGTTCAGTCACTAGGGCAAAGAATGAATGGACATTCACATAAAGAATACTAACAAACACATCAAAGAATCCCATATAATTTATTTTTTGGTACTTGTCTGGAATAATAAGGAATTAAGAACATTTTCATAATATTGGATAAAAACTAGAGTGTAAAGTGAAATTTAGAAAATAAATAAGGAGGATATTTCTGAAATTATAATTTAAAGTATTAATGAATTCTTACCCCTCTATATTTCATGCCTCCCAAAAATATTGAAATGTTATAAATGCATGAATTTAGTAAATGCAAAACTTCTTGTGGGTATATGGAACTGTTATCTATGAAGAAACAAATCTCCTAGGCAAAGCTGATCACCAATTTTATTCTTCAATGATATATCAATTTGTGGTCAGGAAAGATTTGTTACAGCAAATGGTATAGTGTAGCAAAAGCAAAGAACTATAATGTAATATTAAGGACATTAAACAGAATGAGGCTTAGCTTCTGGGAAACATTTTCAGTCATATGAGACATGCTTCCTCTCTGAAGGAAGGGCACTGGTGAATCCACACTCTCAGTTAAGGAGAAAACTTTTTTGACTGTCTAGTCACATATCCAAAAACAGATCTATAATCTGACTCAATAAACAAAAATCAAAACAGCCTAACAGAAACCAGGTGCAAACTAAGAATGTTTACATTTTCTCTAGCGATGCTCCAAAGTTATATCCGACCTGAATGCACCCTCATTAATACTAGTTTGTATCTTTAACTCCATTTGGCCAAGGATTACAGCCATGGTTCCAGGTTAACTCCAGAGATAAGTACAAATTTGCAACATACTTGCTAGACTGACCCTGTATTTACAAAAATATTCAAAAGAAAACACCACTACTCTTGGAGAAAATTAAGGACATTCTCCTTCTTCAAGGGTCTTCTAGTGATCAGCTTCCCCAAACCTGTCTTCATCGCCTTATTTCTTAGGCTGTAGATGATAGGATTAAGGGAAGGGGGCAACAAAATATAGAAAGAAGATAGAACAAAATCGATGAATGATATACACCCTAAAATAGGTTTCAGGTAAGCAATGGAAGCAGTTGAGAGAAAAAGTATAACAACTGCCAAATGTGGAAGGCAAGTGGAATAGGTTTTCGAGTGCCTTTTCGTGGATGGTATATTTCTGACCGTGGAGAAGATGGAGATGTAGGAGACTGTGATGCAAAAAAAGCAGAAGAAATCCAGGACTGCATTAACAAGAATGAGAACAATTTCTACAGTTATATTCTCTGAGCAAGTAATAGCTAACAACTGGGGAATATCACAAAAGAATTGTCGAATTTCATTGAATCCACAGTAAGATAGGGAGAAAGTTCCTGCTGTATGCATAACAGATATCAAGCCACCAATGAGCCAGGACAGAGCCACCATCTGCACACATGTACCCCTAGTCATGATGGCCTCATAGTGCAGCGGATGGCAAATGGCAGCATAGCGGTCAACAGACATTGCTGTGAGGAGGAACAGCTCTGCCTCTGCTGAAAAAGGCACCAGGAAGACCTGGGTGACACAGCCAAAAAATGAGATAGAATTTCTGTCAGTCAAGGAATTGACAACAGTTTTAGTCACAACAGCTGAAATGAGACAGATATCTAACAGGGACAGATTCCTTAAAAAGAAATACATGGGTGTCTGCAAGCATGGGTCCAAGGATGTTATGGTAATAATGAGGCCATTTCCCATCAGGGCTAACAGGTAAATTACTATAAAAAGCACACATTGTAAGAACTGAAGACTCCATGGGCCAGAAAATCCCAAGATAAGAAATTCTGTCACCAACGAAATATTTTTCATTTTTGATGAAACATTCTGCATTAAAAAAGAAAAGATATGGTTAATGTGGTCATTAATTCTAAGCATATTTATTTTACCTCAATAAAGCTGAAAAAAGCTGTTAATTCTTATCAGATTAGTAAATATGGTGTGTGTGAGAGAAAGTAAAAATAATTTTAAGAAATGCATTTTCTCCATCAATAAATCCACATTTTGTATGTACCTTGTTTCATCAAGTTTTTGTTTCTCTTTTTAAATGTCTGTTATAATGCTATGCAAACATATGTCCAAACTGATTATCAGATTCACAACAAAATGAAACCTTAAAGAGAAGAATCTTAATTTACATGTGAAAGTAAGTGGAGGAATAAATATGAAGTTTCCAACGATCCCATGCCACATCCTCTATCCATTTGCTTGGCAATTTTTGTCTTTATTGAATTAATGATTAGACTGATATTTAATTGCTCCTGTATTTGCCTTAAAAGTAACTTCATAAAACAACAGGAATTCTTCTTTCTACCTTAAATTTCCTTTTTTTCTGTATTACTTTAATATTTTCTTTTATCTTCTGATATTTTGATTACAATTTATAATTGATTAAATGTAATATAGAATTTCTTATTTCATCTATCTGGATTACTATATGTTATTCCTTGTTACACTTAAACTTTTTTAGTTATCTTGTTTTGCAACTTAAGGTCATTTTATGCATTTGTGAAATCCATATGCCTAGACAAATTGATAAATAGAAATAGATTCACAAACATATGTGTTTATCCAATCTTACTTCATTATATTGCTCCACAATTATAAGTATAAAGTAAAACTTCTATTTACGAGTCTATATTTCCTTTCCCTTTATTTTAACTACAATATCCTGTTTCTAATTAACTTATGGACATGATGACTACACATGAATCCTTTTAAAATATTTTACCTAAAATAATCCTATATTAAGTAATAAATGCTGTATACTTTTCTACTTTATTAAAAATCTGCCAACATTTTAAAAGAAAATATTTGAAATGGGTAGAGATAAGTGGAATAGATGATAGATTATTGATATATAGATAGATTATATATATGCATACATAGATATGAATATACACTAAGTATATTTATTTTTTTATATATCACCTATCATTTACATCACCTATAATCTATTATTTACTGTATATTAATCTTACTTCACTGTGTTTCATAGGTTTATTCATTATGTGTCAATATCTGTGACTTATTTTTCTGTCTCAACAATTAGTAATTCTTACTTATTCAATTAAGGATTTAATTACTTAAACATAGTGTAAATAGATAAAGAAAGTGGAGTTGTTTCAAGAAGTATGGTGAACAGATTCAGTGTAAATTTCTGAAATCAACTGACCTCTTCTCTTTTACAAGTCAGGAGTGAGTAGTAGCAATTAATTGATGCAGAGAGTTTGTCACTTTCTTCAGTATACAAGTTTTATAAAAATACTATTTTCTTTAAATTTTATAATTGTGGTAAGATATTTTATTTCCTAGTTTGGCTAAGTGTTCTTATTTTTCCATATATGCATCTTATTTTTATACTTCTAATAATATAGACAACGAAAAAAGTAAATGAATATAAAACTATTGTAATAAAATATTTGGAATGCAATTTATTTCTCTCATCCTTTATTGAAAAGAATCACTTGAAACTAATCATTCCAGCCTATATCCACTTAAGTTATTACATTTAACAAAATGGAAAAAAGAGATATAGCTGAATTACAAATGCATTCTAAAGATTCAAATGCATGAATTTCAAATATTTTCCTTATCTATACTCATATAACACATAATATAATATATTTTTAAAAATTTTTATTGTTTTCTTTCTTTCTGAGAGAGAGACAGCGTGAGCAAGGGAGGGTCAGAGAGAGAAAGAGATAAAGAATCTGAAACAGTCTCCAGGCTCTGAGCTAGCTATCAGCACAGAACCTGACACGGGGCTCAAACCCACGAACNCAACCTAATGTTTCCATAAATTGAAAATAAAGAATGCTAATTAATGATACTGTAGCCTGTAATCCAGTTATTTTAACTACATTTTAGTCATAATGTTTTGCTAACTTAGTCATCAAATTTTGATCTATCATTTCACAATTTTGCTTAATTCCTTTATTACTGTCTGCATAGGACTGAAATAAAAATTTACTTGACATTTTAACTGTTTTTAATTGATTACAGTGAATTCAGCATCCTGTTATGTATTATTTTGAAGTTATGTAAATAACTGTTATGAAGTCCAAAGTGTCCTTGATGTGTGAACTCATTTCAGAACCAGTGTGGCCTGCACTTAGAAAACCTATGTTCTAAAGACCTTAAAATAAACATTTAATAATCCAAGAAACTTGTATCACTAGAATTTTCTAAAATCTTGTTCTAAAATTTTTTATAAATTCATTATTTTCTTACTGAAATTACAATCAACAACCAAAATGAAAGAAAATAAAACTCACTAAAGTATCTGTTCTGTAGAAGATGGAAGAAATCATCAGGCTTTGTGTGTAGTTGCTGATGAAAGTATTCCTTATCATTATTCCAGTAGCTCTGGTTTTCAAATATTAAGAAACTTCTTTCCTAAAAGGCACTTTGCTTCTTGTTCTCTTGACTTTAGCCAATACAGTTGTGTATAAGAACAAACAATGAGGAAGGTGATGATTTTATATTTGTTGCTCATCTCTCAATGGCTTGAGCTCTGAAGTATTCCAATGGGAAATGCTGCCATTCTTGTTGGAACTGACTTATTTAGTCTGTCTCTCACAGTCATAAGAGATATACATTGACACAATGAAATATGTGGAAATAAAGTAGCATGATGAAATGTCCTTTTTAGTGATTAACTTCAAATACTGTGATGAAATGAAGAGTATTCATAAATTCTAAGAAGACACTGAAGAATCATACATATCCAATCATAAAATGAGACCTTATAGAGAAGTGTCTATTTGCCTGACACTTTCCTAGGTGTTGGTTATCCCACTCAAACTACAAATATACCTTTATTCAATAACTTCTTGAAATCACAGTCATATTCTCATTTGTAGTGCTGGGCGGTCCAGTCATATTTTTCTATAGAGCAAATAAGTGGTTTCAATGAGTGAATCACTTAATATCATAAAATATCATTAAAACCTACACATACAGACAGTGAGACATATAATAGGTAATTTAATCAACTAAGCATTCGTTTACTTATAATTTGGTATAAATATATGATTAAGAAACTGGAATTTAATAAGTTTTCCAGTAATTGATAGACTGTTACATAAACAAATTTCCTGAAACTGAGTACAATGCAAGCACATTTTATTGTTATATCTTAAATAATTCCATATCCAGGTGGTAAAAAATGTGAGATTTTAAAAAGAAAATGTTAGCAAATACAATTATTTAACAATATTTAGAAAAGATACAAGAACAATATAAGAAGTTCTTGAACTTTGAATTAAAATAAACTCCTTTGAATTATTCAAGATAAAATAAACTTACTTGAAGATAAATCATATGCAAATCCAAAGGAGATTTAACAAAAACAACAGCAACAACAAAAGAATAAAAAGGGATAAAATCTTTTCCATATGTGGGATTCCACTAAGACAGCTAATATTTTCTGCAAAGGGAAGAGAAAGAGAGTCTGGAGAAGTGTAGGACTGTATCAGGATAAGAGAAAAGCCTCAGAAAGGATGGAGAAAATCCAGTTTCTAACTTCAGGGCTTTCTCTGGACTGGGGGCAACTGCCCTATTCAAACACCTGGGAGGAGGGGAGCCAGTCCTGGACTCGGTAGCTAGTTTATACGTACTGTCTGCAGTGGGAGAAAATAATCCCTTCCATGGAGTGCTGTGGGAAGAAGATATATAGCCATTCAAAGGACAAAGACTGCCCTTACCCACCAGCCAGAGCCCATATATCTGCGACATAGAGTGGCACTTCCCCAGAATGCCACTGAGCGAGATCCTCTAAAACATCCCCATTTAAAACCGAGCTGAGCACCAGGGAGGAGTAGGAGTTGGTGAAGCAGAGCAAACCGCCTTGCTCATGCCCGCAGCAGAGAGGAAGACCTGAACCCAGTGGTTTGGGACATCAAGTCAGTGGAAGAGACACTGCGGTGTCACCATCTTTCTCCCCATCACCACCAAGGTGGTGCTTCTGGGAAAAAACAGGCCACATTGGAAGTGGAACCAGTTTACAATAAACCTCACCCTTCTGCACCTATCCTTCCTTTTTTCCTTTTCTCTTTTTTCTTCTAGTCTGATTATTTTGGTTGTTGGTTTGTTTTTGCAGTCATTTTTAATCTATTTTATTTATACCTGTTCTAAATATATTATTTTAGAATATCTATNTCTCTCTCTCTCTCTCTAGATTAAGCCTTATAGTTACTCTGTCTGGTCTATTTTTTTTTCTTTTATTTTTCCCTGCCCCTGTCATTTATCTCTTTGTATGGGATAAGGCTTTTGCATCAGCACCAACCCCAACCTTTTGTTTACTTATAGCTGGTGTTTCTGCTTTTTGGTTTTTGGATTGTTTGTGTGTTAATTTTTGGGTTTGGTTTATTTGTTTACTTTCCTTTCAGGACTACTTCTACTAGCAAATCAAAATATATGCTGGAAGGGCCCAACCATCAGTAGGAGTAGGGAGATAAGGCAACCAAAGTCACAACAAAAGAAAGTAACACACTGGAAAAAATACCTCCTAAAGTGTCAGACCCTAGACATTGTATGGCCCCTCTTTAATATAGTAGTATTCACAGATGCAAGGCACATAACAAGTTTTTAAAACACGTAAGGGAGAGAAAATTAGCCAGAACAATGAATCAGAAGATTCTTCTCAGAAGAAATTCCAGGAAGAAATGACAGCTAAATCATTGATCAAAACAGATATAAACAATATAACTGAACAAAAATTTAGAATAGTAGTCATAAGATAATTATTGGGCTCAGAAAAAAAAAAGCATAGAAGACAATAGAGAATTTAGTGCTACAGAGATTAAGGAACTAAAAAAGAGTCATGATGAATTTAAAAAATGCTGTAAATGAAGTGAAAAATAAATGAGAGGCAGTGACAGCAAATATTGAAGAGGCAGAGGGGAGAATAAGTAAAATAGAAAATAAAATTAAGGATAAAAGATGCAGCTGAGAAAGAGATTTGAGAAAATATAGACTATGAGGGGGACAATTAGAGAACTAAGTGATTCAATGAAATGTAATAATATGTGTATCATACGAATTCCAGAAGAAGAAGATGAGAGAGAAAGGGGAAGGTGAAGTTGAAGAAATCGTAGCTGAGAACTTGCCGAGTCTGAGGAAGGAAACAGACATTGAAATCCAGGAGGCACAATGGACTCCCTTCAGACATAATAGGAATCAATCTTCTGAATGATACATCATGGTAAAACTGGCAAAATACAAAGATAAGACAGAATTCTGAAAGCTGCCAGGGATAAATAGTCCTTAACCTACAAGGGTAGACACATCAGGGTAGTAGCAGCCTATCTACTGAAACTTGGCAGGCCAGAAGGGAGTGGCAGGAAATATTCGATCTGCTGAATAGGAAACATATGTACACAAGGATTCTTTATGCAACAAGGTTGCCATTCAGACTAAAGGAGAGATAAAGGTTTTCTCAATCAAACAAAAACTGAAGGAGTTTATCACCGCTAAACCAGCCCGACAGGAAATCCTAAGGGAGACTATGTGAGTGGAATGTTGCAAAGACCACAAAGGCCTGGAGACATCACTACAAGCATGAAACCTACAGATAACACAGTGAATCTAAATCAATCTCTTTCAATAATAACACTGAATCTAAATGGACTAAATGCTCCAATAAAAAAAAATATTGGGTGTCAGAATAGATTTAAAAAAGATCCATTTATTTACTGTCTACAAGAGACCAATTTTAGACCTGAGGACACCTTCAGATTGAAAGTGAGGGGGTGGATAACTATCTATCATGTTACTGGAAGCCAGAGAAAGCTGGAGTAGTCTTACTTATACCAGACTAACTAGATTTTAAACTAAACATGGTCACAAGAGATGCAGAAGGACATTATATCATAATTATGGGGTATATCCATCAAGAAGAGATAATCATAAATGTTTATGCACCCAATTCAGAATAAACAAAATATATAGAACCATTAATCACACAAATAAGCAATATTATTGATAAGAATGTGGTAGTTGCAGGGGACTTTAATACTCCACATACAACAATGGACAGATCATCTAGGAAGAATATCAATCAGGAAACAATGACCCCAAATGGTACTCTGGACTTGATGAAATTGATAGTATAATCAGAATTTTTCATCCTAAAGCAGCAGAATACATATTCTTCTCAGGTGCACATGTAACATTCTCCAAGATAGATCACATACAGAGTCACAAAACAGCCCTCAATAAATATAAAATAATTGAGATCATACCATGTATATTTTCAGATCACAACACTATAAAACTTGAAATCAAATGAAAGAAAAACTTTGGAAAACCTCCAAATGCATGGAGGTTAAAGTATATTCTACTGAAGGATGAATGGGTCAACAAGGCAATTAAAGAAGAAATTTAAAAAATACGTGGAAACAAATGAATGTGAAAACATGACAGTCCAAACACTTTGGGATGCAACAAAGGCAGTCTTAAGAGGAAACTACATTGCAATCCAGGTCTATCTCAGGAAACAAGAAAAACCCAAATACAAAAGCTAACAGCACATCTAAAGGAAGTAGAAACAGAATATCAAAGAAACCCTAAGGACAGCAGAAGAGAAATAATAAAGATCAGAGCAGAAATAAACAATATAGAATCCAAAAATAGGGGAAAACACACAAACAAAAAGCAGTAGAACAGATCAATGAAACTAAGAGCTGGGGTTTTGAAAAAATAAACAAAACTGATGAACCCCTACTCAGACTTCTGAAAAATAAAAGAGAGAGGACCGAAACAGATAAAATCATGAATGAAAATGGACTCATAACTACTAATCCATTAGAAATACATACAACTATCAGAGAATACTATGAAAAATTATATGCGAACAAACTGGACAACCTGGAAGAAATGGAGAAATTCCTAAACACTCACATACTACCAAAACTCACAGGGGAAGAAATAGAAAATTTGAACAGACCCATAACTAGTGAAGGAATTGAATCAGTTATCAAAAATCTACCAACAAATTAGAGTCCAGATGGCTTCTCTGGGAATTCTACTACACAGTTAAAGCAGAGTTAACATCTATACTTCTCAAGATGTCCCCCCAGCCCCCCAAAAAAAGAAAGAAAACCGAAAAAGAAAGAAAGAAAGAAAGAAAGAAAGAAAGAAAGAAAGAAAGAAAGAAAGAAAGAAAGAAAGAAAGAAAGAAAGAAAGAAAGAAATGGAAGGAAAACTTCCAGACTCATTCTGTGAAGCCAGCATCACCTAGGTTCCCAAACCAGACAGGGACACAGAAAGAAAAAAACAAAAAACAAACAAGCAAACAAGCAAAAATCTACAGGCCAATATCCCTGGTGAACAAGGATGCAAAAATTCTCAACAAGATACCAGCAAATTGAATTCAACAACATTAAAAAAGAATTATTCACCATGATCAAGTGGGATTCATTCCTGGGTGGCAGGGCTGGTTCAATATTTGCAAATCAATCAATGTGATACATCACATTAATAAAAGAAAAGAACCATATGATCCTGTCAATAGACGCAGAAAAAAATTGACAAAATATAGCATCCTGTCTTAATAAAAACAAAGTTCGAATAGAAAGAACATACTTTTTATGTATTGGGTGTCAGGAGAGATTTATGAACATCCTACAGCTAAGTTCATCCTCAATAGGGAAAAAAAACGGAAAGATTTCCCCTGAGATCAGGGATACACAGTTATTTCCACTCTCACCACTGATATCCAATGAATTCAATCCAATTTATCGTTTAACTTAGCAAACTTCAGTTTGATGTGAGCACAGATTTTGAAACCTATGAAAAAATTTATATATAATTTATTTAACCTACTTGTTTTTTTTTAAGAATTACCCCAAAATTTAGATACTCAATGACTTAAATTCAATTTATCATTTATCTTATCAAAACTTTGAAGTTTGAGGTGACCAAATACTTTGAACCCAATGAAAACCTGTGTGTGTGTGTGTATGTGTGTGTGTGTACCTTTTAATTTATTTAGCTTACTTTTGAAAAAAAATGTTATTTATTTTGGAGAGAGACACAGAGTGTGAGCAGGGTTGGGACAGAAAGAGAGAGACACAGAATCCACAGCAGGCTCTAGGCTCTGAGCTGCCAGCACAGAGACTGATGCGGAGCTCAACCCACAAACTTTGAGATCATGATCCGAGTTGAAGTCAGACGCCCAACAGACTGAGCCACCTTGGAGCCTGAACCTACTTGTTTTATTAATAATTACTCATGAAAAGTTAAGAAAGATGACACTAGCATCATTTCAACTCATCTTTTGCTGACAAACTACAACAAAGATCATATGAGGTTACTTCACATTTAGTAAACCTTGGTAGAAGAAAAGCTTATAATTAATGCTGATAACTCTAAAGACAAGTCTTCCTTAATTAAACTAACAAACCTAAATGAGTTTAAATACTGAACATGCTGAAGCTAGGTCTGCTGAAGTGTCAATCCACTTGTTCCCCATTGTCCATGTTGACCTGGGGCACCTTTGGGTAAATGGGCAGTTGAAGTCCAAGAGAACCCTTGGGCCCTTTCATGTTGATTAGGGACGTGTCCAGTTTGAACCTTATAAGGTGTTGCAACAGCTTGGGGTGATCTTTGCTCCTAGATAACAAGGGAAGGAGGAGCACGAGCCATCGGCACTAGAGTCATGGAGACTAGTGCAGGAGTCAGTTATGTTCACTGCACCACTGGTGGTGCAGAAACAGGAGGAGAGGTAGGTGGAGGCAGAAGAGGTGAGGTATTACCACCAAGGCTGGGGGAGGATAAAACCCAGAGTGCAGACAAGGAGAACTCCCAGTCCTAAAGCTCATTAGCCCAGACAGAGGAAGAGACACACATTTCTTTCCTTCAACATAAAGTGAAAATATTAAGTCCATGTCAAGCTGGGGAACTCAGGGAACCTCCTTGAAACTAAAGAAGTTTTGACTATTCTTTGGGAATATCCCTTAAAGTCCCTGTCCAGAAGCAGCTGAACCAGATAATTTGTTCCAATTAGCATGACCATTCATCTGGTGGATAAATAAGAGGGAAAAATCTACCTACAGCAATACTTAGGCAACATTCTTCCAGGACTCTCAAAATCTATTCCAGATCCAACACACAAAAGAAGAAGCAATCAAGAAGGATACCAGTGACTCAGAAAAAAACACAGGAGACATATATATGATCTTGGCAGCAAGGTGTTTATAAGAGAGACATGAGGAGTTCATAAGCTGAAAACTACACTAAATACACTAAAACTTTTGAGGGCCCCTGTATTAATCTACACTCTCACAATCAGTGCAAAAACCTTCCAAATTTTAGGTATGTGCTTTGTGTGTGTGTGTGTGTGTGTGTGTGTGTGTGTGTTTTAGTTTTTTAGGGGAGAGAACAAAGCTTGTGCATGCAAAATGGCATCACATTTACCTAATTGTCAGTGTGATCTTCCTCATTTATGTTTGGGTGTCATTTTCTATGTTGTATCTCAATGCTTTCTGATAGTTTGTCTATTAGCCTGCTTGCATTTTTCTATATTTCTAGACATTTTAAAACCCGAATGTTTGGATAATACACCTATGCATTTACATGTGCTGTAAATCTCATCAACCAAGTAAGTACTTGACTATTCCTTTATTTATTTTGAAAAAGAGTTGGGGGTGGGAGGCCAAGATAGCAGGAGAAAATCCATGTTGACAGCATGGATCCTGAGACAGGGTTGGATGTCACGAATCTTGAACACATCAAAATTTCATAGCAAGCTAATAACTTCCCCTCAATTGAAAATTTTCATCATCCATTTTAGAAAATATTTTTCAAGATGACACTCATCCACAAAAATGAGAAATTTCACATGATAACTACTGTTTTTGATAGCTTCTATTTTTTTCCTCCCTTCTTACATGGATTATCTGTGGCAATCCTCTTTTTGTAGTAAAATATTTGGATTTGGAGTAAGGTTTGAGGTTAATAAAAAAAAGGTCAGACTAACTAAATTCTTAGTTGATTACAGCTCAAGTTCTGACCTAGCATTCTCTTTTATTTTGGTAACTATTGCAAAAACGAAGGGATTACATATTTTGCTTTTATTTCTTAATTGTTTTTCACATTGTTAAACACCCACTGACCCAACTCTCAGAAGTTGGATCCATCATTTTTCAATTTCATTGGTAATATTACCTTTAGTAAATGTTTTCAACAAGTCTTCTATTCCATAACATGCTTGACTTCTAACCCAGCAATTAAAGCTTCCATAACTTCTGATCTTAATCATTTATCTTTTTAAACCACATGTTTCTAATCAATTTTCCAATGCCAGTGGGTTGTATAATAATTCAATAAAATTTTGACACTAATTACGAAAACTCTGCTGATCCCAGAAGTTAAGGCTTAGTCCCATAAGGCTATCCCAACTTTAGACACCAGCCACCCATGAGACCTTGAGGCTATTCAACATTCTTCCAGGAAGATTAAAAGTTCAGGGTTCCTGAAACTCCCCTCATTTGTGACAATTGTCTAAAACAACTCATAGACCTCAGGAAAGAAATATAGGTACAATCACAGTTTTTATTACAAAGGTTACAACTCAAGAACAGCTGATTGGAAAAGATAAGTGGAGTGAGATATAGGGTAGAATAGGGATACAGAGCTTTCATGCCTCCCTAGACCGGCCACTCTCCTAGGACTTCAATATGTGCACTGACATGAGGTTCTCTTAGCCTCATTGTGTTAGAATGTTTGTGAAACTTTCAAAATATAGGCATGAGTGGTTATACCACTGTCAATTGGTAATTGGATAACTCTAGTCCACTCACCTCCACGGGTCGGGGAGGGAATAAGTTACATAGTTTGAACCCTCCAATCACATGGTTGGTCCTCTGGGGACAACCCCCTACCTTGAATGTATCTAATGTCCCCACCTTGAGTCACCTCAATAGCACAAACTCAGGTATAGTACAAAAGGGCTTGTTAGAAACATCAAGACATTTGTATCACTCGGAAAATTCTAACAGGTTTTAATAGTCTCTTGCATTTCTATACTCAAATAATAAAGCAGAAGAAAGAGAAATTAAGAAATCATTCCCACTTAAAATGGCACCAAAACCCATAAGATACCTAAGAATAAATCTAAGTAAAGAGGTAAAAAAAGAACTTTATTCTGAAAACTATAATACAGTGATGCAAGTAAATGATGTCACAAAAAATGGGAAAAAAACATTCCATGCTTATGGATTGGAAGAATAAATATTGTTATTGAATCTTTGGCAGGCATATTTCCAAGCAGATTTCATTAGATCATCTCCTGAGTTTTTGGGTAGGTAAGAATAATAGTGTGTAAGGAAAAAAATGGCAGAGATCTAACTTGGAACTCTAACATTCAAGTGATGGGAAAGTTTGGTTGGCTGAGGAAAATTTCCTTGTTTTAATTTTCTAAAATCTTGATTTAGCAACCAATTATTTAATTGGGTTTAATATGTGGCTTTGCAAAGTTCTTCGAGCATATAAGTTTACTTTTAAATTGCTATGTCTTCTATGGATTTGAAAAATAATGAATACATCCACGGAAGACTTTATAGAACACAAAACACTTTTTTAAAAAAATGTTTATTTATTTTGAGAGAGAGGGAGAGATAGTGTTACAATACCAGGAACAAAGAAAGAGGGAGACAGAAACTCCCATGTAGATCCTGTGTTGTCAGTACAGAGCCTGAATTGTCGTTGGATCCCACAATCCAATAAATCGTGACTTGAGCTGAAACCAAGAGTTGGATGCTGAACTAACTGAGCCACCAAGGCACCCCAAGAATACACAATTTGATTAAAAAGATGATCATACAGGATAATATATTTGTAGCTACTTGCATTAACACAGGATATTATGACTTCCAGTTCTTTTTCTGAATCAATCACGTTGAATAATCACACTCAGTCCAAGTGAATATTTCTTCTTTTGATAACTATTAACTTTTATTTTATTTATTTCATGCAAACATTTAAAAAAAATTAATGTTTTATTTATTGTTGAGATAGAGACAGAGAGATAGAGCATGAGTGGAGGAGTGGCAGAGAGAGAGAGAGAGAAGCCAAAGCAGGCTCCTGACTTTGAGCTGTCAACGCAGACCTGATGCAGGGCTCGAACTCACAGACTGGGAGATAATGACCTGAGTAAAAGTCAGACACTTAAAGTAATGAATAACCAAGGTGCTCTATATGCAAACATTTTAAAATTAACTTATTGTTTAAAGTCTTAAGCTTCCTCAAATAATTTCCTTAAATAGTCCCATTATCCTTAAATGGAACAAACTTTTACACTGACCAGATGAGAATTTATCTATGTTTATGTGTTACAGTGGTTAATTAGGAAAGAACACTTGGATAAATCGATATATGTATTTAATCGCCTCAACTTCTACATGGAAGATTACCAGATAGTTCCATACCATCAATAATATTTCATTTGCTTATAATTGTGAGGAGATAATAAGCACGAAGTGCAGAATATCAGAGTACAGTTAGTAGTCTTTACTGCCAGACTATTACAAGATAGCCCCTGAATCCTCCACCAGCAGTGAAAGAAAGCCACCCATTCAGCACATGGGACAGTGGATTGAAAATGTACCAATCTTGACCTCCCTTTCTTAGACTATGATTCTGCTGAGATGGTACTTGCCCTTATTATTATGTAATAAACTTATCTTTTCTCCATCAGTAAATTATCCAAGGGATCCTTTTGAGGACTTAAAGATTGTCATCTGGCTAAAATCACATACACTTTCATAATATCTGAGTCAGAAATTCTGGCTCCAAATGGCACATGTGGTGGAGTGTCCAAGTCTATTTGAATAGTCTAACAATCTATTGCAATCTCAGTTATAAGTTGACAATAAAATGTACCACTGAACTCTGAGCCTTATGTAACATTCATTAGTAATATCCTGACTATCTCAGCTGCTACAGTCCCCATGATTCACCTTATGTTTCATTCAGGTTTATACATTAACTGTATTCGAGAAATGCTTCCACTATTTGGTCGACAGCTTGTGCTCCACACCCACCCTACTTATTTCTTAGCAGATTTACCTTGCCTAGTCAGTTTTCACTTCCTGTTTCACTTTCAACTGTCAAGCTGTCCAGTCTTCCATTGTTTATGCAGCACTAACAGTATGGATTAACTATGTGGAGGGACTCATGTAGGAAGGTGAGTAGGGCTTAGACAAAAACAAAAATGACTTATTAACAAATTTAGAGTTGATAGAGTCTTGGCTATGGAAATATGACAAAGTCCTTAAGGAAATACAAAGAAATATCTCCTGACTCAGCACTGACGAGGTGCCCACCAAACCAAGTATGTGGCTATCCCTGGAATCAGCTCCCATGACAATTTCTGACACATACAGCTCATGCTGTTCTTTGTGGTGCATCTTATCCTTTTCAAGAAGCCTTTCCCCTTCTATCAGGTCCCCCTGTTAGCCTTCCCAATAGGTGGCATCAGAATCCTTTCTGATGTAATACATACAGCCATAAAAAGGATATGCTGTAGAGTTCTGTAAAGAACCAATGAAATACTTGACTGCTATTTTCTTACCTTGTATCAGTTTTTTTCATACTTTTGATTATAACGTGACATACTAAATACTGAATAATTAAATTTGAATGGATATATGTTGAAAGAGAAGACATTCTTTTGGTATCTGCTTGATGCCCAATTTGTTTTCTGATGAATCATATGCATTTCTTTATAGTGTCTTCAAAGAAAGAGACTGTATTAGACTTAAATTTTCATGGAGCAAAAAAAAAAAAAAGCAAGTTCTGCAAAGATGGAATTAAATTTTTATGTTTATTTTACTTTGATCAGATAGGTACTTTTGTTACTATCTTTGTATTTCTGACTGTACAAAAATAGATACATTACTTGTACAAAGAAAATCTTGAACTACAAATAAGAAGTAAAGAAATTCAATTAGCCAAATGGAGATACTGTATGGTATTTAATAATTTCTGTTCTCTTGACAGGTTTACAACAAGAAAGTTTTAAATTGTGGGGGTGGACATTGTTGGAATTTGAGGTATTTTATGTATAAGTTTCATTTGCATTCAAAAATAGTAGAGGAAATTTTGATTACTCTTGGGGAAATGTTTAAAAAATAAATTTTCCTGCCAACACAGAACATCTTCTCCACACACATAGAAAAAAACTAAAAAGAAAAAGATTCAGCGGCAAAGGATGATCCTTAACTCATTTCCTCCCATGGGCACAAACAAATCTCTAACCAGATATAGAATAACCCCCTCTAAAGGAGACGTAGAAACTGGTTAACAGAGTCTTCACAAGGGACACCACTGAGCGAGGTAGAAGAGAGAAAGTAACAGTCTTGCAGAGAGAGAGAGAGAAAGACAGAGGGAATGAAGAGGAAAAGGAAAACACCCCTGGCATGGCATTCCATAGTCAGGATGTGTCTCAAATGTATGAAACTTCCAGGAGAAGAAAGAATTTTGAGCTCCACATTAGGGACCCAAACCCTTAAATTCTGCACAGGACAGATAAGCTCCTCAAACTTATGTATTTGAAAAACATTAGGGACTACACCCAGGACAATGACAGAACTATAGGGAGAGGAAAACCTTCTTTTAAAGGTTTTGCACACAAAGATGCTTACCAAATTCAGGAGACGAAGGTATGAACACAGTGAGAATTTCAACAAACATATATAAAATATAAGAAAATACCAATCAGATCCAAAGAATAAAATAACATAAATTTAAAAAGAAATACACTAGTGTCTATAAGCCACAGATTACATGATACAGAAGAATGCTTCACCATTCTGAAAGACAGGGAAGTGGAATTCACCAAACTGAGAAACAAAAAGAAATAAATAATAAGGATAGTTTAAGAGACTTCAGAGATGACATCAAACACATTAAAATTCACATTCTGTATATTCCAAAAGGAAATGAATGAGAGAGAAAAGGGCAGAAAATATACTGGAATAAATAATATCTGAAAACTTCTATAACCTGGGGAGAAAAAAAAAAGACACTGAGGTCCAGGTTACACACAAAATCCCAGAAATGATAAAGTCAAAGAGATATCCACCATCATGGATAATGATCCACCATCATTAAAATGTCAAAAATGAAAGAAAAAGACAGAATCTAAAAAAGCAGTAGGATAATAGTAATTAGTTACATGTAAAGGAATCACTATAACACTATCAGCTACCTTTTTAGCAGACATTGTAGGCCAGAAAAGAGTGGCATGATATATCAAAATGATAAAAGGGGGGGGGAGGGAAGGAAAAAGTTCCAACCAAGTATACTCTACCTGGCAAAATTATCATTCAGAATTTAAGAGATAGTATTCTAGATAAGAAAAATCTAATGGAGATTATCAAATGGAGTTCATCACCACTAAACCAGGTTCATAAGAATTATTCAAAAGAATCCTTTATGCAGATAAGCAAAGATAATAATTAGAAAAGAAAGAATTCAGGAAACAAAATTTCAGTGGTAAAAGCAATAAGATAGCAAGTAGTGGGCCGAGTACATATAATGCTACTAATAAAGTCAAACACATACGTGGTAAAATCAACTATGTCTAGAGTAGTTGAGGGATACATAAACTAAAGAGATGAAAAAATGACATCAAAACAGAAAACATGGAGGAGGAGTTAAAGTTTGTGCTTCTCATGTTCCCACTTAAGTGACACTAAATTAAAATAGTCTGGTAAATACATAGATTGACATATATGAACCTATCTCATGGTAGCCAAAAAGCAAAAGTATAGAAAAGATACATAAACAGTAAAGACAAAGGAATCCAGAGGCACTTGGGTGGCTCAGTCAGCTGAGTGTCTGACCTCAGCCCAGGTCATGATCTCACAGCTGGTGAGTTCCAGCCTTGCATTAAATTTTGTGTTGACAGCTCTGTGCTTGCAGCCTGTGTCAGATTCTGTCTCCCTTTCTCTCTGACCCACCTCTGCTCATGCTTCCTCTCTCTCTCTGTCAAAAATAAAATAAAAAAACGTTAAAACAATAAAGACAAAGAATCCAACTTAATGCTAAGGCAAGTTAGTCATCGAGTTGCAAGGATATATAGCAAGACAAGAAGAAAGGAAAAGAGAAGAATTACAGTAAACATCAAACATTTCATTAAGATCCTAACGAATAATTAGTTTAATTATAAGTGAATTAAAGACACAAATCAAAAGACATAGGATGGTTGCATGAATTAAAAAAAGAGACCCATTTGTGTACTGCTACAAGAGACTTTATTTAGACCTAAAGACACAAAGACTGAAAGGGAAAGCTAAAAAAAATATTCCATGTAAAATGGAAATTAAAAGAAATAAAGAGTAGCAAATATTTGTATTAGATAACTTAGACTGTTTTTAAAGGCTGTAACAAGAGTAAAGAACAAATTACATAATGATGAAAGGATTGATCCAAAAAGAATATATAACAATTGTAAATATTTATTCATCCAATATAGCTTCACTTAATTGTGTATAAACCTAAATTAACATACAGAAAGGAAATAGTGAGAGTAATGCAATAATAATAGTGGGAGACCTTGACAACCCACTCACATCAATGAATTGAACATCCAGATAGAATACTGATAAGGGAAATCTTGGTCTTCAACGACGTGTTAGACTAAATCACTTAATAAATATATTCACAATATTCCACCCCAAGTCAGCAGAATACATATTCTTCACAAGTGCACATGGTACATTCTCCAGGATACATCGTATACTAGGTTGCAAAATAATGTTAAAGAAATGTAAGATTATTTAAATCACACAAAAAGTCTTTGGGAAAAATCCGAAATTTATTGTATGTAGCAAAAGGACTTCTAAGAGGGGGAGTGTGTAGTGATAGAGCTACATCAATAAAAAGATGTAGAGTAAACAACATAGTTTTACATATACAAGACCTGGAACAAAGAAGAACAAATACGGCCCAAAGATAGAAAAAGGAAGGAAATAATTAAAAGGAAAGATAAGTGGACATAAATGAAATAGATACAAAAGCAAACTACTAAGGATCAGTGAAAGTAGTTACTGATTCTTTGCAAAGATCAACAAAATCAGTTCATTGTTAGCCACATTTATCAAGAGAAAAAAAGGAGCCAAAAATATCATAAATGAAAAATAATTCACAACTGATACTGTAGAAATACAAAGGATCATAAAAAACTACAGCAATCATACATCAACAAATAGAACTACCTAGAAGCAATGCATAAATTCTTAAAGTCATAGAGTGTTCCAAGACTGAATCGGGAATAAATAGAAAATATGAACAAACCATTTATGAGTAAGAAAATTAAGCCCATAATAAAATTGTTAACAAACAGAACTCCAAGACCAGATGGCTTCACAGGTGAATTCTACAAAATCTTTTACTTCTTTTTTTTATTTTTTAAAGTTTATTCATTCCTGCGAGACAGAGAGAAAAATAGGATGAGTTGGGGAGGGGCAAATGGAGAGAAGACAGAGAATCCCAAGAGATGTGAGCTAGAACTCGGAAATTGAGATCATGACCTGAGCTAAAGTCAACGGATGGACACTTAACTGCTTCAGCCACCCAGATGCCCCAACAAAAAACCTTTGAAAAAAAATACTCTCAACAAACTCCATACAGAGTTAACATATCTCAACATAGGTTTGTATATGACAAATACAGAACTTACATCACATTCAATGGGACAAAGCTAAATGCTTTGCCTCTAAGATCATAAACAGGACAAGAACACCCAATCTTGCCACTTCCATTTGACATAACATTGTAAGTTTTACCAAAAGCAGTTAAAAAAAAAAGTGCATCCAAATTGGAAAAGAAGTAAAATCGTCATGGTTTGTAAACGACATGAAACTATATATAGAAAAAACTAATTTATCCACCAAAAAACTGTTGGAATTAATACATAAATCGAAGATTCAGTATACAAAATTGGTATACAGAAATATGTTGCATTTCTATACATTAATAATGACTATCAGAAAGAGAAATTCAGTAAACAATCCCATTTACCATTGCATCAAGAATAAAATGCCCAGGAATAAATTTAATCAAGGAGGTAAAAGGCCTGTTCTCTGAAAACTGTTGACATTGTTAAATTTCTATACTACCCAAAGTAATCTACAAGGTCATTGAAATCCCTATGAACTATAAGAAATAATACTAAAATTGGTATAAAATCACAGATGACTCCAAAGCCCTACCCCCAAATAAATGAGAGAAAATCAAAGCTCTCAGGTTTCCTGATTTCAAACTACATTAAAAAGTTATATTAATTTAAAAGGTATAGTATTGGTATAAAAATAGACACAGGGGTGACTGTGTGACTCAGTTATTTGAGTGTCTGACTTTTGGTTTTGGCTCAGGTCCTAATTCCAGGTCAAGGGATGAAACCAAGCACAGGGCTCTGCAGTGAGTGTGGTATCTGCTTAAGAAGATTCTCTCTTGCTCTCTTTCTGCCCCTGTGCCCTGTTCATATTTTCTCTCTGTCTCTCTCTCTAAAAGAAAAAAACAAAAAAAGAAAAAGGCTTCTGACTTCAGCTTAGGAAATTATTTCTCTGTTGTCAGTGCAGATCCCAGTTTGGACCTTCCATATTCCTCTCTCTCTGCCCCTTTCCTGGTCTTTCTCTCTTTCTCAAAAATAAATACATTTTTAAAATTAAAATTTAAATATTTTTAAAAAGATACGTAGATAAGAAAGCCAGAAAATAAACCCCACTTATTTGGCCAATTATTTTATATAAAAGATGCAAGCATATAGAGTGGGAAAAAGTGTCTTATGCTCATATACAATAATAAACTCAAAATATTTATAAACTTAATTGTAATATAGAAAATGACAAAGCTTCTGGAAAAATGTAAATGATAAGCATTGTAATATTAATATTACTGATATTTTTGAATCTGTCTTCTCAGGCAAGGATAAGATAAACAAAAAATAAATTAGACTACTTTAACTTAAAAAAGTTTTGCAAAGAAAAATAATACAACAAAGAAGCAACCTACTGAGTTGAAGATACTCTCAAATGATATATCCAATAATGGATAACTTCCAAATATATGAAAAACTCCTACAACTCAATACATTGGAAATATATGAATTACAAAATGTACAGAGGACCTAGACAGATATTTCCAAAGAAGACATACAGATGTCCAATAGGCATGTGAAAAGATGCTAAAAATCACTCACAATCACAGAAATGCAAATCAAACCCACAATGACATACTAGTTCACACCTGTCAGAATGGGTAGCATCAAAAAGACAAGAAATAGCAAGTATTGGTGAAGATGTGGAGAAAAGAAAGTCTTCAGGCACTGCAGGTGACAATTTAAATGATGAAGCTACTATGGAAAAGAGTATGGATGCTCCTCGGAATATTTAAAAAAATAGAAATCCCATATGATTCAGTAGTATACTTCTAAGAGTTTGATAAAACCACATATTGAAAAAACATATGCATTCTTATATTAGTTGCAGCATTTTTCTTTTACATTTTCCAAATATGGAAACATTTTATGTCTGTTAATAGGTAAATAGATAAAGAAAGAAGTTCTACACACACACACACACACACACACACACACACACACAATGGGATAATACTCAGCCATAAGAAAGAATAAAATCTTGAAACTAATGAAAACATGGATGGAGCCAGATGTTACTATTCTAAGAGATGTAAGTGAGACAGAAAAAGACAAATACCATACAAGTTATAAGTGGAATCTAGGAAACAAAAAACAAAAACAAAACAAAACAAAAAGACCAAACAACCCAGAAACATACTGCTAGTTACAGAGAACAAACTGATGGTTCTCAGCGGATATGAGATGTTTAAATGGATGAAAAATGAAGGAGATTAAGAGGCACCGTATTTCAGTTATAAAAGACATGGGAACATAATTTACAGCAAATGGAATAGGGCCAATTACACATTTTGGTGAACGTTCTTTTATGTATGTAAATATCAAATCAGTATGGTATACATCTGAAATTAATACAACATAGTATGTCAATTATTCCTTAAAAAATAAATTAATAGTTTTATTAACAATTAGCACTAGGTGTGCCTGGGTGACTCAGTTGGTTAAGTGTCCAACTCTTGATCTTGACTCAGGTCATGATCTCAGAGTTCCTGAGATCTAGTTTCTCATTTGACTCTGCCCTGTCAGAGTGGAGCCTTCTTGGGGTCTCTCTCACTGCCTCTCCCATAACTGTGCTCCATTTCTCTCAAAATAAATAAATAAACTTTAAAAAATTATAATAAATAGCAAACCAGATGCAATAACAAGCAATCTATAAGGAACTTGGCCATGTGACAATCAATCAGTAAGATCTCAAGAAACCAGGAAACCTCACACACTTTTCCAACCAAGGTGGATCAATCCATTACATGTACATCTCAAAATATATGAGAAAAACTTGCCTTTAAGTAAAATAATTTGACAGTACTTTGTTTTAAATTCACTAATTATTTGGGTGATTATCTCGGTTAATTGCTTCTATTCAAAGAAAAGTAGAATTTGGGGCGCCTGGGTGGCTTAGTCCGTTAAGCGTCCGACTTTCGCTTANAAAACATTAAAAAAAAGAAAAGTATAATTTTCCTTACATTTCTGACACGTGAGCTCTAGAAATTGGAGCCATGCCTGCATGCCTAGGTTAAACATAAACAGCGACAGAGCAAAAGTGGTGTTATCATTTTTGATGTGTACATTACCAAATGAAAGCCCCTACATCCTAAGAAAGAAATATTTTGGGGGCCCCGGGCTTACTCAGTTATTTAAATGTTTGACTCTTAATTTTCCACTGAGATCATGATCTCATGGTATGGGATTACACATGGAGCCCCACGTCAGGCTCTGTGATGACAGCATGGAGCCTGCTTGGGAGACCCATTCTTCCTCTTTATTTGCCCCTCTCCATTCTCTCTCTGTCTCCCAGAAATGAATAAATAAAGATAAAAAACACACAAATTTGATTTTCAATACTGGAACAAAAGATTATGTAGCCTTTTAAAGGTATAAACCACGTAAAATGTATTCATTCATTCATTCATTCATTTACTATTTTTAAAGTTCCAAATGTATTTTTGAATTAGATAGCATACAGTGTACTCGTGCCTTCAGGAATAGAACCCAATGATTCATCTCTTACATATGACACCCAGAGCTTTCCCCAAAATTGCTCCCCTTAATGCTTGTCATCCATTTTACCCAGGCACCCACTTCAGCAAACCTCAATTTGTTCTCTTATGAAAGCATAAGAGACTCATCTAATCTCATCTCTATTATTATCTTATTTTTCCTTCCCTTCCCTTTCATTCATTTGCTGAGTTTCTCAAATTCCACGTATGAGTGAAATCATATGATAACTATTTATCTCTGACTGGATTATTTCACTTAGCATAATATACTCCAGTTCCATTCCTGTCATTGCAATACTGAAGATTTAATTATTTTTGATCACCAAAGAGTATTTCATTGTGTATATATGTATCACTTCATTTTTATCCATTGATCAGTCAATGAACATTTGGGCTCTTTCTATAATTTGGATCTTGTTGATAGTGTTGCTATCAACATTGAGCTTTATGTGTCTCTTCAAACCTACATTTTTATAACCTTCAAGTAATTACCTAGTAGTACAATGGCTGGGGTGATGCTTATGTAGTTCTATTTTTTAATTGTGATTGATCCCTTGATCACTCTTTCTGTTGCCTCTTTATTGCTGTATAGAAATGCAACCAATTTCTGTACATTTATTTTATATCCTGTGATCTTGCTGAATTCATGTATCAGCTCTAGCAGTTTTTTGATAGATTCTTTTGGGTTCCCATGTAGGATGTCATATCATCTGTGAAGAGTAAAATGTTGACTTCTACTTAAACAATTTGGATGTCTTTTATTTCATATTGCTTCATTTTGTTGTCTGATTCTTGAGGTTAGGACTTCCAACACTATGTTAAAGAACAGTGGTGAGAGTAGATATCCCTGTTGGGTTCCTGATCTTAGGGGGGAAGCTCTCAATTGTCCCCATTGAAGATGATATTAGCTGAGGCCCTTTCATATAAAGCTTTTACTATTTTAAGGAATGTTCTTTCTATCCAGTTTCTTGAGGTTGTTTTTTTTTTTTTCTAAGAAAAAATGTTGTATTGTGTCAAATGTTTTTTTTCTGAATCTATTGACAGGATCTACATATTGATTGACTTGCAGATATTGAACCATCTCTACTGCCCAGGAATGAATCCCACTTGATCATGATGGATAATACTTTTCATATACTATTGAATTTGATTTGTTAGTATCTAGATGAGAATTTTTGCAAATGTTGTGTGCACTGGGTCATTGCATTTCAGCTGCTCTATCCCATTGGTCAGTCATCTGCAGAGCTCGTCCTTGCTTGTCGTGGTAGAGCATTTGGACCTTTAAGCAGGTGTGCTATTATTTTTTTGTTGAAGTTGCCTTGGAGAAAAAAGAAAATGGATGAAAAACCTGATCACGTAAAAAGAAAAAAAAGTGGGAGGGGTGGAGAAAAGAATACCAAAGAATAAAAAACTATAAGTCTAAACCCAGAAAAAGAGAATGGAAAGTAAAGAAAAAAGAGAAAGGGTGGGAAAATAAGAGAATAAAAAATGTCTGATACATATATATTCTGATATATATCAGAAATCATATCAGACTGAGCCTGAATCTAAAAGAAAAGAAAAGAGAAAGAAAAAGAAAAAGAAAAAGAAAAAGAAAAAGAAAAAGAAAAAGAAAAAGAAACAACAAAATAAGCAGTTATCAATTGATGCCTGGGACAGGTGGCTGTGCTTGCTGGAAGAGACCCACTGGTTGGCTTAGTATCAGTTTTGCTGCAGTAGAAAGGCAGTTTCTGTGTGTGGAGGGGGTGTATTTGGTGTCAGTGGTCCCTACTACAAGGGACATAGGGAGGAGGGGAGTGCTTGTACTGTTCTCCCAAGTCGCACAGTGTTGGCGATGGAGAGAAAAGTGGCAACAACCCAACCTCACCTCCCTAGACTGGGTGTCTCAAACCGTGCTGTTCAGGAAGCCCTCACAGAGTAGTGAGGGAGGTCAGTTTGCCCTGCTCCACAGTCCTCCCATGGCTTCTAGGTGCTTGGCTGGGATTGAAACCCAGAACTCTTAAAAGAACCCACACTGCATGGAAGCTGTTCTGCTGTAGAGCCACTCTGCCCTGCTGATGAAAGGCCTTTGTCTGGCACCTGCAGGGTCTTTTGTCCTTGGGGAGGCAATAAACCCTCTTCCTGCAGTACTCAAGGAGGGGTTCTATCCTCTTCCGTTGGGCCCCTGAGATCTGATCCAGTGCTCCGGTGCCAGCTCCCTGCTCCCCCAGAGTGCACACCACTGCTCCCAGCTTCAGCCTGGAGAAAGTCACTCACTTTTGAAATCTCTAAGCCTTAGCTGTTTGCAAAATAGAAACTGGCGCTCTGTATTTCTTCTTTAGTACATAGTCCGGAGAAGATTTCTTTATGTGCTAACTCAATGCTGACTTTTTCCAGCGCTCTCTCTTTCTCTCACTTTTGTCTCTACACAGAAGGGGTCCCCTCTCCTGTGTTGCTGTGCTGTTTTATCTCCCCTAATTCACATATACACATTGTTCCTGCCAAGCTGTCTCTCACTGTGGATATCCTTTTACCACTCCACAGATTGATTTTCTGGGTGTTGCAAGTGATGTGATCTCAGTATAGCTGTGTTTGAGGGTCAAGGAAAATCCAGCACTCTACTTATCCACCATCTTAACTCCCTCAAATTTATTTTTTTATTGATGTGATATTCTAAAAAAATTATGTTGTACACAAGATCTCATACTTATGTTCTAAAATGTGAAATATTATAAATATTGTTTTATTTTTCTCAGTACAAACACTTAATTTTTAATAGTTTCATATTATATTTAATTATTAGTTACATTATATTATTTAGAACATAGTTTAAAGCAAGGAAACATTTAGATGTTACTATTAGCATTCTTAAATAATTTCTTTGTAATTAAATATTTAGTGGCAATTTATCATTTACTCAATTCATTAATCACTGACTCAATTATTAATTATTGACCAACTCAATATTCTCATCTGTTAAGTGAGAATAATATTCTATAACACATGGAGTTTTTATGATATAAACAAGGATATTTATATAATTTGAATTCCAATCCTAGATCCATTCATTAGTTGATGGACACTTAGGCTCTTTCCATGATTTGGTTATTGTTGAAAGTGCTGCTATGAACACTGAGGTACATGTGCCCCTCTGCATCAGGACTCCTGTATCACTTGGGTAACTCCCCTATACTATTGCTGGGTCATAGGGGAGTTCTGTTGTTAATTTTTTGAGGAACCTCCACACTGTTTTCCAGAGGGGCTGCACCAGTTTACATTCCCATCAACAGTGTAGAAGGGTGCCTGTTTCTACACATCCTCACCAATGTCTATAGTCTCCTGATTTGTTCATTTTAGCGACTGTGACCAGCATGAGGTGGTATCTCAGTGCGGTTTTGATTTGAATTTCCCTGATGATGAGTGATGCTGGAAAAGGGAAAACACAATTAAATTGTTGTTAAGACCATATGAGTGTTGCTCATTGGCATCATGTCCTATGTTATCCTTTATACTAATAGTGTATTTGCACATCTTTTTTTTTAATAACTTTTTTTTTCTAGAAGAGAGAGAGAGAGAGAGACAGCATGAGCAGGGGAGGGTCAGAGAGAGAGGGAGTCACAGACTGAAACAGGCTTCAGGCTCTGAGCTGGCAGTCAGCACAGAGCCCGACGCGGGGCTCGAACCCACGAACCGCGAGATCATGACCCAAGCGAAAGTCGGACGCTTAACCGACTAAGCCACCCAGGCGCCCCATGGACATTTTTATATTAAATCTGTTCATTAATTGGCTACAGTTTGCTATGTTAATTAAACTGGTCTAACTTTTTACTGATTAGATGCTCACGACCATGTTGTCACTGTCTCAGTGATGATTTCATTGTTTTAAAACTTGCTTCCAGGGCAATTCCACGTGATAGGACCAAGTGAACCAGTCACTGCCTTGGTTGGGGAGGAGGCTGTGCTGCCCTGTCACCTCAGCCCATCAATGGATGCTCAGAATAAGGAAGTGACATGGTACCGGAATGATCTTTCAGGCCTGGTGCATCAATATAGGACTTCCCAGGATCATTTGGAGCACCAGATGCCAGAGTACCAAGGGAGGACAGAGTTCCTGAAGGAGAATATTACCAAAGGGCTTGTTGCCCTAAGGATCCACCGCATTCTACCTTCAGATAAAGGGGAGTATGGTTGTTTCTTTGAAGGCTCCACATTCTACAATGAAGCACAATGTGAAATGTTGGTCACAGATGAGTCACTGCAATGAAAACTCCTATGCAAATTGCATTATTTTTTCCAGCAGGAGTCTAAAATATTGGTATATATGGATAGAAGTGACTAAATCTATATACAAACACTATGATTGAATGCCAAGAAAATTAAATGCATAAAACAAATCTAATTAGTGTGTCCCATCATTTTTGGGTAATAGTGAAAATCAATTTTCATTTTTCCTTTGTCAACATAATTGTTGTTCAGAAAATTCTTTTCTGAAGAAAAGAAAGAATAGGGATTATAGTATGTTCTATCTGAGAAAAAAATCCAGAAATCTATTTTAGTCTATCTCCTAACTCTCGGAAGGAGCTAAAAAGAACCAGAAAGTTTCTGACCAGCCTGGCATCAGGTAGGTTTTCTGTACCTCACTGCTGCACACTCTGGGAATAAATAGCACAGTCAAATGTGGTCTTGCTCACTCTTAATAGAACATCCTTGTTTGTTCAGATCCTTGCATAATTTGTCCCCTGCGATCTCACTCCTGCCATACATTGAGGCTGAAACAGCATTTTCTCTATAAACAACTTAGGGTTAGGACCTTTTACTGAGCCCAGATGATGAGTTTTTGTATCATCTCTTTTAACAATGGACTTAAGAGAAACTAACTGAACCTAACAAAGGATCCAATAATATTCTTGACCTTCTTCCAAAAGGAAGGACTTTTTTTCCCCTCCAGAACTCCCTGACCTGTGTGCAAATGCTCCTGCCTCCTATTTAGTAGCAATTCTACATATGTATAAGTAACATATAATCAATGTTTATGCAATAAAGCATGTGTTCTTATATAATTCCTCATATATTAAAGGAGGGGAAATTGCAAAGGGACATACCTGCAAACTTTTAAAACCTCTTGGAATAAACATTTTTGTAACCAGACACGTTGATCCACATATCCTCTGGTAATATTTCTGCTGAGTCGTGGAGAGAACACTTGCCTCCTTCTGAGATTCCTTCCTGTGTTATGAGAAAATCTTCTTTAGGCAAGTATGCTGGAGTTCCTCACCACAAGTGTCTGTAAGCAAATAAGTGTAACTGCACTAGAGGCATTTAATCAAGCACTAAATAGGCATGAATGAGGCCAATTATATTCATCCATTCATTAAGTGTTGCCTTTTGAGCAGGGATCTTTCACTCTATTATACTCTATTATAACTTCCTTTTTTAAAACGTTTTATTTATTTCTGAGAGAGAGAGAGACAACGTGAACAGGGGAGGGTCAGAGAGAGAGGGAGACACAGAATCTGAAGACAGGCTCCAGGCTCTGAGCTAGGGGTCAGCACAGAGCCCGACGCGGGGCTCTAACCCACAAACCGTGAGATCATGACCTGAGCTGAAGTCGGATGCTTAACCGACTGAGCCACCCAGGTGCTGTTATAACTTCCTAAGCAACATCATGACAGGTGTTAGACATCCATTTCTAGAAGTCCTACAAACATTTCTTAAACCTTGGGTAAACCCTTACCGAAGGTTTGAATCTGAGAGCTCCTTGCTACTTTGCTTCTTTAATAAAAATATGTCAAAACTTAGGATCATCTCAATTTTCTTTATCTCTGACTTGTACTTTGCGCAGATTAATTCTACCACTGAATAGAAAACAACTTTACACTCTTCTATCTTGAAGCTCTTGACACTAAACCCTGATATCGTGGTGTTCTTGAAATTTTTTGAGCTTCAAAAATGGTTAATTTCTTGACACAATTTTTAGAATCTACTATACAATCTCTTGCATCTCATTGATGAAGTTTTATGATACAGCTCTTCATTGATTTTTCCAAATCATATATGCAAGATAAGTTGTATTCCCTACCCAAGTACATTTTTTTTTAATTAAACTGCTATAAACCCTGTGCTAAGCTCTTTAATTTGCACTGTGGACTTATATTGTAAACAATACCCTTGAATTGTACACATCTTTTTCTGAAGCCCAGAAGTTCTCAAACCAACCAAAAAAATTTGTTTCCCTTTTCTTGTTCCCTGTGGGAGGTAGAAATATCTGGAATTTATATTCCAACCAAATACAATATTTGCAGATACAATCTTTCACATTTGAAATTAATGAAAAGAGATGTACTGCTAAATTCTTAAGAAATTGTAACACCTTGTGGCCTACTATAATATAAGCTTGTATATAAATATTGACATGATAAGTGATCACAAATATGTTTGAAGAACCCAGTTATCCCCTCAAATGACTTTGTGCTTATTAAATGTAAGTGAGTTGCTTTTTTGGAATATTTTGTTGATAATAATGAGAACCATCCCGTTTTTGAGCCTGATATCTCATAAATCAGGCTGTTATAAATCAGAAAAATAAAGTCCTATGCTGATTCAGGGCTCTTACTGCCTCCAGATGAAATATTCATGACTTTCTGTGCTTCTTCCTGGCATGGATTGATTTAAGTGCAATCCTATATATACTGCAATGTAGTGTCTAGTGCTGTGTGGCATTATAGTTTTAATTTGTGACAGATCTTCAGACCAAGTCCTTGATTTTCTCTAGCTGGGTAACTAATATTTTCCTGTGATTTGCTTAGACACTGTGATTTCTGGCATGAACTTCTTTAAAGTGTTTTTCCTTCCTGGAGGAATAACATTGTGTCCATGGTCAGTAATCAGTCCCTGATAGAAATGCGGTCTCTGCAGGCAACTCCATAGTACTGAACTATCTCCTAGAGAAATGATTCCACTATACGTTGAGTCAAAACAACCAACTCATCCCCTTTGCTGTTTCAATATCCATGAGATTGTGGATAACAAGAACACCTACCGTAAATTGTACTTAAAAGTGATAAGCATCACTGCCCTCTACTACTAAACTAGTTTGACACTTGTAGGGTACAGGTAAGGAAATCCATCAGTCAATAACTATTAGGGAAACCACAACTGTAGGTTGGAAACTTATCCAAAATATTTTCTAAGGTATAATAAATAAAATTGAAGGTTTTGATATTAGGTGACACAATCAGATGGTCACATAAAGGTGAAAACTATAGGTTTTCTCTCCCTTCCATGGTCATAAGACAATAAAAATCACAGAGTCTCAAAATAGGCAAAAAAAATATTTAATTAATTAATTAATTAATTAACTTATTTATTTATTTAGGGTAAAAGTATTTTAAAGTCAGGATGTGGTATGTCAGAAACCATGCAGACCTCAAGTATGCCAGTTAGAAACCGGCGATAGTAGGAGAACCATCGTGGCCTGGCTTCCTCTCCTGCTGACAAACTTTTCTCCAATTTGACTCCTCAGTCTTGACTTGGTAATTCCTAACTTAATGAGCAAGGCAACACCATGAATACATGTTTCAAGCCTGTGAAATCATCCATCCGTATTCTATTCTTATTTCCATCTTATTTCCATTCCTATTTTTAATTGATGCTGGACCCAGAGGTTTTGTTCTACCCTTAACCCACACATTTAATAAGGCAACAGAATGGCATAATTTGAAATACAACTTTATTCTTCTGTCTCCAGAAAATCAGAATCAAGTTAAGGATTTATTGCCTTTCTACAAAGACCTGCTAACTATAATCTTGTCTTTAGAAAATACCCATCCACAATCACTTTCCCTTCAACTCTTAGCAGGTATCCTGACTACAAGAAATACAATGGGACAGCCTTTCAAATGGAAGGATCCCAGCAATCAAGACCATCTTTTCTTTGTATCCTTAGTTAACTGACTCTTTACGATAAATAATATGTATTCATTACAACCTTGTAAGCACTTTATATGGAGTAATATTTTATACTGTTCATATGAGTTGAGACTCATTTTATCCTGGTTTAAAAAAACAGTGAATGGAAGCACAGAGAGATTGAGTCATTAGACACACTGGCTACTCAGTTGTGCCACTAAGTACAAGTGTAACCCTTTGACTCTAGAGCTTGTCCTCACAGCCTTGATCCTCTACTGATTTTCAAAGTCATTGTATTCTGAAAATTTCATGCATCAGTACCGGCACTGGATGATACCACTGTGCCAGCTAAGTCATCACTGGTTTTACACACTATTGACCAGTTACCTCTTGCTGTTTCTTCAGGACCTGGCCATCTGTGCAATATCAGATGACATTAGGTAATTTTCCTTCATTAACTTCATAGAAGGACCGTCATAAAAATTATGACAAAGTGGATGGTCCCAAAACAATAGAAATTTATTTTCTCACAATTCTGGAGGCCAAGAGTCCACAATCAAGGTGTCATTAGGGTTATGATCCCATGGAATAATCTGAGGAGAATGCTTCCTTGCCTCTTCCAGCTTCTGGTGGCCTCAGGCACTCCTTGGATTTGATGGTGTCTTTCCAATCTCTGCTTCGGTCATCACAGGGTCCTTTTCCTTGTGTGTCTGTGTCAAAATTCCTTTCTCTTTACATAGTCCATAATCATTTTGGATTAGGACTCACTTATTCCAATATAATTTCATCTTTACTAATTACATGTACAGAAAGGGATCCAAATAGGGGCGCCTGCGTGGCTCAGTTGGTTAAGCGTCCGACTTTGGTTCAGGTCATGATCTCACGGTTCGAGCCCCGCATCAGGCTCTGTGCTGACAGCCAGCTCAGAGCCTGGAGCCTGCTTCAGATTCTGTGTCTCCCTCTCTGTCTGACCCTTCCCTGCTCATGCTGTCTGTCTGTCTGTCTCTCTCTCAGAAATAACTAAAACATTAAAAAATAAAAGAAAAAGAAAGGGATCCAAGTAAAGGCATAGCTATTGTAGTTTCAGAATTTAAAATATCTATCAGAAGACAAAATTCCACCCCAAACAGAAATAGTTTTATACCAGGAAATTTGATTTTTTGGTGTGTGATAGACTGTATTGGTTACTATACATAATACTGTATGGAATGCTACAATACTGTACAATGAACTTCAACACATAGTAGATGAAACCAGTTTATATTCTTCTGAGTTTTATGGAGAAAGGATCTAGAACTGGAAGTGTGAGTGCACACTGTGAAATTTACATATTTCTCTCATCTTGATGTTTGCTGTATCCACAAAATTCACTTTTGAAAATGACTCAAAGACACTTTCTGTACTACAGCCCTTGAGACAGAAAAGAATGAAAGGAGAAAGTGTATATCCTTCTTTTGAGGGAAATATTCTAGAAGGTACACATATCATTTCACTTTCACAACACTTACACCAGCATGTCAAAGCCATTCCTAAATGTAAATGGGAGTGGAACATGCAGCCGTAACATGGGCTGGCATATGTGTAAATAAAACTTACATTATTCCCCAAATTGTACTGTCCAAATTGGTAGCTACTAGCTCCATGTTGCATTTATATTTAAATTTGTTGATATAAACTTAAATGATTGAATTATGAAATCCATTTCATAACAATATTCCAGGTAGCCACCTGAAACTAGTCGATTTGTACTAAATTGACGTTTGTAGCATCCCCAACATTAAAAGAAGTTCTTACCCCTAAAATAACTTCTTTAGGGGTGCCCAGGTGACTCAGTCGGTTAAGCTTCCGACTTCAGCTCTGGTCATGATCTCAAGGTTCGTAGATTCGAGCCCTTCGTCGGGCGCTGTGCTGACAGCTAGCTCAGAGCCTGGAGCCTGTTTCAGATTCTGTATCTCCCTCTCTCTCTGACCCTCCCCTGCTCATGCTGTCTCTCTCTCTCTCTCAGAAATAAATTTAAAAAATTAAAAAAATAGAATAGCTTCTTTAGAATTAGAGATTAAAATATATTTGTAAAATTAATAGCAGTTTGCTACAGAAAACCACAAAGTGTTGTGTTCCTTTAAATTTAGAGGCTGAAAATGAAATCAGAGTGTTCTTCTACCCAAATTTAGGAATCATCAGATAAAATAATAGGTAACATTTCAACTGAGAGGGAGGACAAAGAAAAGTATACATACCTGCTTCGTATGTGGGTACTTTTAAAATGTTGATGCAGCCGATTTGTTTTCTCCAAATTTTTTGGCAACCAGTTATTTTTCTAACTCTTATTTTATAAATAAAAAACCCCTGAGATTCATAGAAGTTAGTTAGAATGTAAATTGGCAAGAAAACTCTTAGAGATACATATGTTCTCTGACTTTTTTGTCTCTCCTACTCTCGGGTACAGCTCCTCATATTCACATTGAGCCTGACAATAAAAGGGACATTAAATTTAACCTACACATCTGTGGGGTGGTATCCAGAGCCTTAGGTACAATGGGAGGACCTTCAAGGACTACACATCTCACCAGCCTTTGAGAAAAAGAAAATAGAAGAAAATGAACTGTTTCATGTGGAATCATCTATCACAATGGATACAAGTTCAAGAGCAGATGTGTCCTGTGTTATAAGAAACCTAATACTCAGTGTGGAGAAGGTGGTGCATATCTCCATGGCAGGTCAGTTTCCTCCAAAGTCAATATTTGAGATGTCACTGCTGATCCGGAAGGTCTTAGTGGCAAAGACCTATGACGGGAAGACCTATTAGAAAATATTCTAGTTTATTCATTTCTAACTCTTAATGTAGAGAAGTTGGAGGAAGTCACATTTTGTCTTGTTTTGTATTTCTTATTGCAATAGAAATGCCATTGTTCTACTTTATAAAAATGAATACATGAGTGCAGAAAAGTATTCATAAGGTAATAAAGCTTTTGTGGAATCTTTCAATGTTCCTCCTAAGCTTCTCCTAATCCCATTGATTAGGGAGAGCCTCTGTTAAAAATTTGGTGTTTTCTCCAATATTTTGAATTGAATTTGAATCCTGGCAGGGTCATTTAGCAGCTCCTTCATGACCTTGGCAAACTATTAAACTGCCTATGCTCAGTTCCCATCAATTTAATTGGGAAAATAATGGTGTCTACCTCATAAAATAGCTATGAATATTAACACATATAATTAATACCACAGGCAGAGAAGAGCTCAGACATTCCAGTAACTACTGAAAGTGATTGTTCAGAGAAATAGTTTGCCCACATGATCTGCTCCAACATCCTGGATATGCAAATGCCCTTATTTTAAGTAACGCAGCCTGTCAACAACACTCTTTATTTCTTGTCCCTTCTTATCTCTCCAGCTTCATCTTTCATCCCTCTCTTCCTTTGTCTCCAAATACTTCTACCCCTCATTAATTATTTAAACATATTCCTATAGTACATCATGTGGTTGTTATTGACACATTTCTTTTATTTTCCTGTAACTAAGAGTATTCTAAGTTCCCTCAATATTTAACCTTAACCTCTCTGGTAGCTACTTTCAACCCATTTTGTGTTAAGTGACTTCTTTACCCACACATTATTTTGATTATATGTTTCACACTTCCCCAGAAATAATACAAACTCCTGATGACACTGTATCTATTTTTAAATATCCCCATTACTTAGAAAAATACCTAGCCACACTATATTTTGTCTACAGTGGGAAAACATTTGTATAACCTTTTATCAACAAGTAAAGTGTCATGTCTATGGTGCTTTAGCTTGGGAAGTAATATAGGTTTACGATAATTAGAATGAGAACTTGAAGTTGAATGTTTGAAGGAAGCAAACACATATACCAAAATGGAGACAAAATCTATATACAAACACATACATATATGTTTTAGACCATCAATTAAGAATTACATAGACATTTTGGGGCATCTGAGTGGCTAGGTCAGTACCTCTTTTGAAATAACAATATTAAATAGAAAACTATCAGGGGCGCTTGGGTGGCTCAGTCGGTTATGTGTCCAACTTTGGCTCAGGTCATGATCTCATGGTTCGTGAGTTTGAGCTCTGAGTAAGGCTCTGTGCTGACAGCTTGGAACCTGAAGCTTTCTTTTTATTCAGTGTCTCCCTCTCTCTCTGCCCTTCCCCCACTGGTACTTTGTGTGTGTGTCTCTCTTTCTAAAATAAATAAAACATTTATTTGTTTTTAAATAGACAACTACCAAAGACTACCTGTCTCTAGAACCTAGACCATGAATCCCGTTTGGTTTATCATCCAAGATGTCACAAGAACTCCTTTAATCTTTAGAGAAGCTGCATATGTTTCTCACTCCTTGACATATTGTAAATCTCACATATATATGTTTATGTAGAAAATAATTGGATCGAAAGGACACATGGCAGGGTGCTGGGTAGGCTCAGTCAGTTCAGCATCTGACTTCAGCACAGGTCATTATCTCCTGAATCACAATTCAGACCCCACACCACGCTCTATGCTAACAGCTCAGAGCCTGGAGCCTTCTTCAGATTCTGTGTGTGTCTCTCCCTCAGCCCCTCCCCTGTTCATGCTTTTTCTCCCTTTCTCAAATACAAATAAACAAAACCACTTAAAGAAAGGACACATGGCAAAGTCAGTGTGGAAAACTATAGGAGAAAAAGAGGATAAAATGATGAAAATAAATATCTAATTGTATTTTTTAGATTGTTATTTATTATAAGATGATTATTTGTGACAGATATAATATTAATGTTTTTAAATATAATTTATTGTCAGGATAGCTAACATACAATGTACAAAGTGTGCTCTTGGTTTCAAGAGTAAATTTCCATGATTCATCGCTTACATTCAACATCGAGTGCTGATTCCAACAACCCTTCCTCGATACTCATCACCTATTTCCTCCTCTCCCCTGCAACCCCCATCAACCCTCAGTTTGTTTTCTGAATTTAAGAGACTCTTATGGTTTGCCTCCCTCTCTGTTTGAAACTATTTTTGTTTCTTTCCCTTCACCTATGGTCTTCAGTTATGTTTCTCAAGTTCCACATATGAGTGAAAATATATAATATCTGTCTTTCTGTGACTGACTTATGTCACTTAGCATAATAACCATCAGTTCAATTTACGTTGTTGCAAATGGGATGATCTCATGGTTTGTGGGTTCGAGCCCTGCCTCAGGCTCCAGAGCCTGTAGCCTGCTTCAGATTCTGTGTCTCCCTCTCTTTCTGACCCTCCTCAACTCATGCTCTGTTTCTCTGTCTAAAAAATAAACATAAAATTTTTAAATGTTTTCTTTCTTTCCATTTATAATTTTCTTCCTTCCAATTATGCTGTTTTCTTTTTTACTTGAAAGTCTCTTTAATATTCTCTTATGGTCTGTTTAATGGTGATAAACTCCTTTAACATGTTTGTCTGAGAAATTCTTTATCTCTCTTTCAATTCTAAATGATATCCTTGCTATCTGGAGTATTGTTGGTGGTAGTTTATTTATTTATTTTTTCCGTTCACAACTTTGAATACATTATATCACTTCCTTATGCTGTACATAGTTTCTGCTAAAAACTCACCTAATAGATTTATGGGGATTGTCGTTGTATGTAACTACGTGTTTCTTTCTTTCTGCTTTCATATTTATTTATTTATTTATTTATTTATTTATTTATTTATTTATTTAGCATGAGTGTGTGAGAGGGACAAAGGGAGAGAGAGAGACAGAGAGAGACAGACAGACAGAGAGAATCTCAAAGAGGCTCCACATTGAAGGTAGAGCCCAGCATGGGGTTTGATCCCACAACTCTGGGGTCATAACCTGAGCCAAAACCTAGAGTCAGATGTTTAACTGACTGAGACACCCAGTGACTTCTCTTTTTGCTTTTAAAATCATCTCTTTATATTTAGTCTTCAACATTTTAATGTTTATTTATTTTTGAGAGAGAGAGAGAAGGAGAGGGAAAGGAGCAGAGAGAAAGAGGAAGACAGAGGATCAAGGATCCAGAGAAGGCTCTCAGAGAGCCTGATGTGGGGCTTGAACTCTATAATCTTGAGATCATGGTCTGAGCTGAAGTTGGATGCTTAACTGACTGTGTCAACTAGCTACTCCTTATTCTTCATTATTTTAATTATTAAGTCTCATGGTGTGGATTTCATTGGATTTAACTTGTTTGGAATTCTATGAGTTTTTGTGTCTGGATGTCTGTTTCTTTCATCGAGTTAGGGAATTGCTCTGCCATTATTTCTTCAAGTAACTTTTCTGCCCCTTTTCTATTTTTTCTCTTTCTGGAACCTATATGATATAAATACTTGTTCACTAGTATTATCTAAGAGATCCTTTAGTTTATCCTCATTTTAAAAACTGTTTTTATTTTTAATGCTCTGCTTTGGTGTTTTCCATGACCTTGTCATCAATATCACTGGTACATTCTCCTGTATTCTCTAAACTACTCTTGATTCCCTTTGTTGTATTTTTTATTACAATTCTATTCTTCAACTCTGAATTTTACATTTTCCATCTCATGTTCAAATTCTGACTGATTTCACTTATTCTCCGAACCTGTAAGCATATCTTGGATTGTTACTTTGAACTCTTCATCACGTATAGGGTTACCTCCATTTCATTCTGTTGTTTTTTCTGACTTTTTGTCTTATTTCATTTGCTACATATTCCCATTTTCATTATTTGGTGTGTGTGTGTGTGTGTGTGTGTGTTTCTATGGATTATGCACAATAGCTCTTTTTTTTTTCTTAAATAGTTTATTGTCAAGTTGGTTTCCATATAACACCCAGTGCTCATTTCAACAGGTGCCCTCCTTGAAGTAATGGTCTTGTATATGGTTCTTCTCTGTGTAGACTGTGTGTGCTTGGTGCCTTTGGCTAGATGGCTAGAACTGTGGCTGAAATAGGTTCTGGGGCACTACATCGGGAGTGACATGAAGGTGTAGCCAAATATTAAGTGTTTCGAGCCGTGGTAATCCTAGGGCCCATGACATAGAGAAAGCCCTGGCAGGGCTCTGGATCTGAGATGGGTTCTGGCCAGGGGTACTCAGAATACTTTGTGCCAAGGCTTTCCCTGGTAAGATATTTGGAGTCAGAGTGATGCACCCCAGCATACTGGGGTGTTCCCAGTATGCTTTGCACCTGTGACATCACAGTGATTCAGCTGGAGCTGTACTGAGGGTAAACCAGGTGTGTTCTGGTGTGCACTGTACTTCCTTGTCATTAGTAGAGTGGCTGGAGCTGGTCTGGGCTAAACGGTCTGTGGATCACAAAGGCGGTAGGTTGGCTAACACATCTGGACTCTATCCTTTCCGTACTATTAATATGGTGGAAAAGCATACCTTTTGCTGCTAATGAGGCCTCTGACAAAGGGTGAGCTTCATTAGTTCCCCTGCCATTTGGTATAGTTCTAGGGCTGGATGCTTTATATTCTAGATGCTCTTTATTGTTGTTTTTGTTGTTGTTGTTTTCTTTTGTTTTACTTTTTTGTTTAAATTCTGGTTAGTTAGCATACAGTATTATATTAGTTTCACATGCATAATATAGTGACTCAACACTTTCATACAACACTCAGTGCTCATGAGAACAACCACACTCCTTATTTTCATCACCTATTTAACCCACTGTCCCACACACATACCTCCCCTCTGTTAGCCATCAATTCATTCTCCATAGTTAAGAGTTTCTGTTCCTTGATTTGCCTCTCTCTTCCTTTTCTTCCCATTGAGGATTTGTTATGTTTACTAAAACCTACATATGAAAGAAATCATATGGTATGTTTGATTCCCTGACTCACTTATTTCTCTTAGATACTATTCTCTCAATCTATTCATGTTACTGCAAATGAAAAGATTACATTATTTTATGGTTGAGTAATAAGGCTGCTATAAAGACCAAGTTACATATATCTCTTAGAATCAGTATTTTTGTAATCTTTAGGTGAATATCTAGTAGTGCAAATGCTGGATTGTAGGGTAGTTCTATTTTTGATTTTTTAAAAAATTATTTGTTTTTGAGAGAGAGAGAGTGGAAATGGGCAAGAAGTAGAGAACGAGAGAGACACAGAATCCAAACCAAACTCCAGGCTCTGGTTGTCAGTGCAGAGAATGATGCAGGACTCAGTCTCATGGACTGTGAGATCGTGACCTGAGTCAAAGTCAGACACAGATCCCGACGTGGGACTCGAACCCACAAATCGTGAGATCATGACCTAAGCAGAAGTCAAATGTTTAACCAACTAAGCCACCCAGGCCCCCTGGAAAAGTAAGGGGCTTAGAAACACAGCCCCACCTGAGATAAAACTCGGGAGAGAGGTGCCACCGGGCAGTCTGATGGCTTGTTCACAGACAAATTAAATGCAGGAAGTGGATGGAAAACCAGAGACAAAGAAGGGTGTTTGATTGCCTCTGAGAGAGAACACAGTAATTTGATACTAGAGAATGGGTTGATTGGATGACACCATTTTCCACCCCTCCAAGCATGCAAATACATGCCCTGCACATGCCACAATGATTCACCCAAATGAACTCAGCAGCTCCATCTAGTGGAGAACGGTTACACCAAGTTCCGTCTAAATGAACCAACAGCGCTCTAGAGAAACACCAAAAGTCTCTGGCTGTTTAGTTTATGTACTACAAAATGCTTTATAGTTTGATTTCTAGCTGAAACTGGATAAAATTTTAACCATATTTCTTTCTGTTCCTTGGTCCATGTGTTCAATTTTTTTCTTTATCTTTTGTATGTATGTATGTATGTATTTTCTTTCATAGTTTATTGTCAAGTTGGTTTCCATATAGCACCCAGTGTTCATCCCAACGAGTGCCCTCCTCCATGACCATCATACCCTTTTCCCTCTCCCCCACCCCCTTCAGCCCTCAGTTTGTTCTCAGTATTCAAGAGTCTTTCATGGTTAGGGGTAGAAGGGGAAAAGTAGTTGGGGAGAGGGAGGGAGGTAAACCATGAGAGACTCCTCTTCTTTACTTATTCTTAAATACAGAAAGAGAAAAACATTATTTTATTTTCTGTTTTATAAAAATTTCTTTATTTTTTCTAGTACTTTTTTCTAGTAAATTTTTAAATTATATTTTACTTTCTTCATTTTTAAAATTTTATTTTATTCATTTAAAAAAATTTTTTCAAATGTTTTCACTTTCTTCTTTTCTTTTCTTTTCTCTACTTTATCAAGCTTCTTTCAACAACCAGATCAAAATACACATAGGTTCTAACATCTTTTATTTGATTTTTTGGTGTTGGTTTTAGTTTCTTAATTTAAAATTTTATTTTATTAATTATTTTTTCTTCCTTCAAAATGATGAAATGAAGGAATTCACTTCAAAGAAAGAACAGGAAATCTTGACAGCCAGGGACTTAATCAACACAGATACAAGCAAAATGTCTGAACCAGAATTTAGAATCACAATAAGAATACTACCTGTGTTTTAAGAAAGCATAAAGTCCCTTTCTACAAAGAAAAAAAAAGTAAAGTCTAGTCAGAATGAAATTAAAAATGCTATAACTGTGAGGCAATCTCAAATGGTGCCACAGCAGCCAGGATGGATGAAGTAGAGCAGTGAATCAGCAATATAGAGGACAGACTTTTGGAGAATAATGAAAGAAAGAAAAAGAGGGAAATTAACGCAAAAGAGCATGATATAAGAGTTAGAGAACTCGGTGTCTCATTACAAAGGAATAGTATCGAAATCATAGGGGTCTCAGAAGATAAAGAGAGAGAAAAAGTGTTAGAAGTTTTATGTGAGCATAGCAAAGCAGAAACCTTTCCTAACCAAGGAAAAGACACAGACATCAAATTCCAGAAGGCACAGAGAACTCCCATTAGATTCAACAAAAACCGCCCATCAACAAGGTGTTTCATAGTCAAATTCACAAAATACTTAGACAAGAAAAGAATCATGAGAGTAGCAAGGCAGGGAGAAAATCCTTAATCTACAAGGGAAGATAGATCATGTTCGTAGTAGACCTATCCACAGAAAGTTTGGCAAGCCAGAAAGGAGTGGCAGGATATATTCATCACCACAAATTCTTTATCCAGCAAGGATGTCATTCAAAATAGGAGGAGAAATAAGGAGTCCCAGAGAAACATAAATGAAGAGTGTGACCCCTAAACCAGCTCTGCAATAAATTTTAAGGACTCTCTGACAGTAGAAGACACAAAACAAAACAAAGTAGACCAAAAGCAACAAAGGCTAGAAAGAACCAGAGACCACCACCAGAAACTCCAACTCTACAGGCAACACAATGGCAATGAATTCATATTTTTCAATACTGACTCTAAATGTCAATGGACTAAATGCTCTAATCATACAGAGGGTCTCAGAATGGATCCATCTACATGCTGTTTACAAGAGATCTATTTTAGACCTAAAGACAACTTCAGATTGAAGGGGATGGAGACCTAGCTATCATGCTAATGGTCACCAAAAGAAACCCTGATTAGCCACACTTATATCAGACAATCTAGATTTTAAAATAAATACTGTTACATGAGATGAAGAAGGGAATTATACCATAATTAAAGGGTCTAAGCATCAAGAATATCTAACAATTATAAACATGTATGCTCCAAACGTAACAGCACCCAAATATATAAATCAATTAATCACTAACATACAGAAAATCATTGATAACAATACCATAATAATAGGGGATTTTACATTACAAAGCATGCTAAATCCCTGATACACTGCTGCTACATTATGGTGAAAACTTGGGGGGAGGGGCTGACACCCGGTTGCAGTCTCTGGGCTGTCGAGATACTCCCACAAAGGAGCACTTACAGCAATGGACAGATAATCAAAACATAAAGTCAACAAGGAAAAAATAGCTTTGAATGACACACTGGACCCAAATGGACATAGATATATTCAGATATATTCAGAACATTTCATCATAAAAGCACAGAATGTGAATTCTTCTCGAGTGCACATGGAATATTCTGCAGAATAGATCCTATACTGGGACATGAATCAGTCTTCAAGAAGTACAAAACAATTGAGATCATACCTTTCATATTTTCAGACCATAATGCTATGAAACTGAAAATCCACCACAAATAATAAAAAATGGAAAGTTAATAAATACTTGGAGACTAGAGACTATCCTACCAAAAAAAATGAATGAGCTCACCAAAAAGATAAGAGGAAATTAAAAAGTACATGGAAGCCAATGAAAATGATAACACCACAGCCAAAAACCTCTGAGATGTAGCAAAGGTGGTCATATAAAGGAAGTATATAGCAATCCAGGTCTTACTAAAGAAGGAAGAAAGGTCTCTGATATACAACTTAACTTTGCACCTTAAAGATCTGGAAAAAGAACAGCAAATAAAAGCCAAAATGAGCAGAAGACAGGAAATAATAAAGACTAGAACAGAAATCAAAGCTATGGAAACAAACAAACAAACAAAAAATAGTAGAGTAGATCAATGAAACCAGGAGCTGGTTCTCTGAAAGAATTACTAAAATTGATAACTCCCTAGCCGATTTGATCAAAAAGAAAAAAGAAAGGGCCTACATAAATAAAATCAAGAATTAAAGAGGAGAGATCACAATCAACACTGCAAATATACAAACCTTAATAAGAGAATATTATGAGCAAATATACACCAATAAAATGGGCAATTTGGAAGAAATGGTAAAATTCCTAGAAGCATATAATCTACCACAGCTGAAGCAACAAGAAATAGAAAATTTAAATAGATCCATAACCAGTAAAGAAATGGAATTAATAATAAAAAATCTCCCAAAATACAAGAGTCCATGGCTGGATGGTTTTCCAGGGAAATTCTACCAAACATTAAAAAAAATTAATGTTTTATTTATTTCTGAGAGAGAGAGAGAAACAGAGAGAGATTTAGCAGGGGAGGGTCAGAGAGAGGGAGATTCAAAATCTGAAACAGGCTCCAGACTCTGAGCTAACTGTCAGCACAGAGCCAGACGCAGGGCTTGAACCCACAAACGGTGAGATCATGACCTGAGCCGAAGTCGGACGCTCAACCGACTGAGCCACCCAGGCGCCCCTGGGTGTTAAACCAAACATTTAAAGAAGAGTTAACATCTATTCTTTTGAAGCTGTTCCAGGAAACAGAAATGGAAAGAAAACTTATAAATTCGTTTATGAAGCCAGCCTCACCTTGATTCCAAAACCAGCCAAAGACCCCACTAAAAAGGAGAATTACAGGCTAATATCCCTGATGAAATGGTATGCAAAAATTGTCAACAAGATACTAGCAAATGGAATTCAACAGTACATTAAAATAATTATTCACCATGATCAAGTGGGATTTATTACTGGGCTGCAGGTTTGGTTCAATATTTGCAAATTAACCTATGTGCATCACATTAATAGAAGAAAGAGTAAGAATCATAAGATCTTTTAAATAAATGCAGAAAACGCCCCCACATTTGACAAAATACAGAATCCCTTTTTGATAAGAATCCTAAAGGAGGTAAGGATAGAAGTAACACATCTCCACATCATAAAATCCATAACTGAAAGGCCCACAAGAAATATCATCCTCAATGGAGAGAGAGAAACTGAGAGCTTTTCCTCTAAAGCCAGAAACACGACAGGAATATTCACTCTCACCACTATTGTTCAACATAGTACTGAAAGTATTAGCTTCAGCAATCAAATAACATAATGGGGTAGGGGGAAGGCATACAAATTGGCAAGGAAGAAATCAAACATTTACTCTCCACAGATCACATGATAGGCTACATGGAAAACTCGAAAGACTCCACAAAAAAAAAAAAAAAAAAAAAAAACCCTGCTGGAAGTTATATATGAATTCACGAAAGACTTGGGACATAAAATCATTGTCATACACCAGTAATAGAGCAGCAGAAAAAGAAATCAAGGAATCTATTCCATTTACAATTTTGCCAAAAACCATAAGATAACTAGGAATAAACTTAACCAAAGAGGTCAAAGTTCTGTAGGCTGAAAACTATTCCATTATATATATATAACACATTTTTACCCATTCATCAGTCAATGGGCTTTTTACTCATTCCATATTTTGCCAATGTTGATAGCCCTGCTGTAAACGTTGTGGTGTAAGTGCCCCTTCAAATCAGCATTTTTATATATTTTGGAATAAACAAAAAGAATTGCTATATGCTGGTTTATATACATCTAAATTTTACTAATTTTTACTAAAATTTTTATGAGTCTCAACAAGTTGTCAGTGGACTCTAAGACTTTGGATGTTCTGTATATGTTTATACCATCTACAACCAAAATACTACTTCTGTTACAAATAGGATTTTTTCTTTTCATTTGTTCTATCTAGTATTTCCAGTATCATTCTGAATTGGAGTGGTCAGAATATGCACCTTCGTTTTGATTCTGGTATTAAAGGAAATTATTTCACCATTGAATATGAGGTTATCTTTGAGATTGTTATATGTCTGCTTTTATATTTTCTTATGATCCTTCTATACCCACTTAACAGATTTTTTTATCATGAAAGGATACAAAATTTATATTATACTTTTGTTCTGTGTGTGGTGAGATAATCATAAGATTTTTAACTTACATTATATTAATGTAGTATTTCCCATGAATTGCTTTTGTATGTTGAACCATCCTTGCCTCTCAAAAATAAATCCCACTTAGGGGCGCCTGGGTGGCTTAGTCGGTTAAGCGTCCGACTTTCGCTTAGGTCATGATCTCGCGGTTCGTGGGTTCAAGCCCTGCGTCGGGCTCTGTGCTGACTGCCAGCTCGGAGCCTGGAGCCTATTTCAGAGTCTGTGTCTCCCTCTCTCTCTGACCCTCCCCTGCTCACGCTGTCTCTCTCTCCTAGAAATAAATAAAAATATTAAAAAAAAAAATCCCATTTAACACGGTATATATGCTGTTGGCTTCTGTTTCCTAGTATTCTACTGAGAATTTTTACATTTACATTCCTCTGAAATATTGGGCCTGTTTTTCCTCCTTGTAGATCCTTTCTGACTTTAGTATCAGTATAATACTGACCTGGTAAAGTAAGTTTTTGGATGTTTCCTCCATTTCAACTTTCTGGAGTACTTTAAGACTTATTGGTGTTCATTTCTTTTTAAAAATGTTTAACATTAACTAATTAATTGAGACAGAAACAGAGAGAGAGAGAGAGAGAGAGAGAGAGAGAGAGAATGTCAATAAGGCTCCACACTTAGCATAGAGTCCATTCTGGAGATTCATATCACATCCTTGGAATCATGACATGAGCTAAAATCAAGAGTCAGACGCTGAACCAACTGAGGTACCCAGGCCCCTAATTGGTGTCAATTCTTTAAATGCTTGATAGAATTCACCAGTAAAATCACCTGATATCTTGAGTAAAACCATTTAATATGTTGATGGGGTTGTGATTACTTATTCAATCTTTTTACTCTTTTATTCAGATTTTCTCTTTTTTTAGAGATAAACTTTTTAAAAATGTGTATTTATTTTTGAGAGAGAGAACAAGAAGGAACACAAGTTGGTGAGGGACAGAGAGAGAGAGTAGACAGAGAATCCCAAGCAGGATCTGCACTGTCTGCACAGAAACCTGCACAAGCTCAAACCCTTAAATGCCTAGATCATGACCTGAGATAAAATTAAGAGTTGGACGCTTAACTGACTGAGTTCCCCAGGTGCACCTCTCTTTCTTCTTGATTCATTCTATGTAGGTTCTGTGTTGATATGAATTTATCCGTTTCTTCTAGATTATCCAATTTGTTGTTATATAATTATTTATGGTATTCTCAGAATCCTTTGTATTTTTATGGTATCATTGCAGTGATTGTGCTTTCCTTTCTCATTATTTTTATGTAAGTCCTATATTTTACTTTTCTTAGTTAAGATAAAGGTTTATCAATTTTGTATCTTTTCAAAAATCCAACATATTTTTATTGACCTATTTTTTAAATTTTCTCTTACTTCAATTATTTCTGTTCTGATATATTCATCACCTTCCTTCTGCTAACTTGTAGTTAGATGGTTTTCTCTTTCTAGTTCCTTGAGATATAAATTTAGGTTGTTATGTGAGATCATTTTTTTAATTAACCCAGACATTGCTGAAAAACATCCTTCTTATAACTGCTTTTGCAGCATTCCATAGGTTTTGATGTTTGCTTCCATCTTTCTTTATTTCAGTTTTTTTCCCCCTCTCTGCTTGGATTTCTTTTTTCATCTATTGATTGTCCAGGATTGTCTTGTTAAAGTTGTATATATGTGTGAAATTTCCACTTTACTCCTATGATTGATTTCTAGTTTCATGCCATTGCCGGCAGAAAAGCCATTTGATATGACTTCAATATTATTAAATTTGTTAAGGTTTCTTGGGGGGTGTCTAGGTGGCTCAGTCAGTTAAGTGTCTGAGTCTTGTTTTGGCTCAGGTCACAGTATCATGGTTTGTGAGTTCATATCTTACATTGGGCTCTGTGTTGACTGTATGAAATTTGCAAGAGATTCTCTCTTTCCCCTTCTCTGGCTCTGCCCCTCTCCCACTCGTGTCCTCTCTCTCTCTCTCTCTGACTCTCTCTCTCTTACTCTCAGAATAAATAAAAATAAACTTAAAAATATTTTTAATGTAGAATACACCTGTCCTTCATAATTTTCCCTGTGTCCTTGTGTTCTGGAGAAAAATTTTTTTCTGCTTCTGGTGAATGGAATGCTTTATATATGCTACTTACATGCATTTTGTCTAAAGTATTTTTTATGTCCAACAAATCCTTGTTGATTTTCTGTATGAATGATATTGTTAAAATTGGGACATTAAAGTACATTCAAGTATATTAAAGTAAAATACATCACTGTATGGTTGTACATTTCTTCCCTCATTTCTTTCTTAGTTTATTAGGTTTATTAGTTTATTAGGTTTATTAGGTTTATATGAGGCACCTCTATGTTAGTTTCATCTATATTTATAATTGTTATGTGTTCTTGATTAACTGATATTTTTAATTATTATATAATGGCTTTTCTCTTTTGTTGTTATTTTTGGCTTAAAGTCTATCTTGTCTGTTGTAAGTATAGTTACTGCTGCTCTCTTTTGTTTCAACTTGCATGGAATAGCTGTATCCCTCTTTTCACTGTTATGCTTTGTGTCTCTATTGTTTTATTTTTTTAAGTTCTTAGCTTATTAATCATCTCATGAAAAATCTGCACCCTTATTACAGATAAAGTCATTGCAGATTCTTTACTCCTTCTGTTGTCCAACATCCAGCTCACTTTTTGCCATAACAGACATTGGCTTTCGTACTCCCACTGACATTCTTCATTCAGTTCTTACATTCATTTTGCTGTTTTCTTGAGTTATTTTTCTTCTCATATAGGTCATGTCTTGCAAGTCTATGTTTGGATTCATTTTTCTTTGCTTTATCCAAGGAATCATAAATCATGCCAAAGCCACTGTATACTCTACCTTGTCAACTAGAACCATAATTCATTTACTTATATCTTCTCTTATAAAGTTCAGGGGAAAGTTGTCCTTATAAAAGCATTGAAATTTTCTTGATGAATTTGTATTCAAGAAATGTGTAAATTTTGCTACATTGTAAATTTATAAAAGTAGAATTTCTACCTGTTTAGGATCCTTCATTTTTCTATATCAATTGTGTGCCCCCTCTACTTTCTGAGCATTCTTATAGCTTTCCAGTTAAATTCAATTATATTCCAAGTTACCTATATCTATGCAAATATGTATTTTTACTTGTTTTTCAGAAGTTAGTATCTTTTTGGTTACAGGAATGTTTACCACAATATGCATGGCCACCGCTTCCAGGAAGATGTTGACCAAAAAAACGTGCTACTTGTTATTTAACATCTTGATCATATAATTCATGGGAAGTGTTGAAAGTGTTTTATATTTAATGAATTTTACTACAAATAATTTTACTGCACTACCAAGGGGTTTGTGTGTGTGTCTATGTTTTGTGTTTAGTGCTTGGAAGGAATCTATATTCTTTTTTTTCTTTTTTACAAAAGTTTGTCCCCATTGGTGTGATGTCATAGGTTTTATCCAATTTAGAATTATTATTGACTCTTCTCTTTCTCTAACATCTTACATCCAATTCACTAACACACCTGTTGACTGCATCTCTTGAACAGATTCCACATCTGCCCACTTCTCAACAGCTCCCTTGTAGACCCCTGAACTCAGACACCATTGTCTCTTGCTCTGGTACCATGAAGAACTTTTAACTGCTCTTCCAGTTCTCATTTTTTTCTTCTAAAATGTTTCCATGACTGGGGCACCTTGGGGCTCAGTCATTTAAGCCTTCGACTTCAGCTCAGGTAATGATCTTAACAGTGGTTCCCGAGTTTCAGCCCCCACATTGGGCTGTCTGCTATCAGTGTCAGCCCAGAGCCTGGTTGAAACTTCTGTCTTCCTCTCTGCTTCTCTCTCTCCCTCTCCCTCGTCTCTCTCTCATAAATAAATAAGTAAATAAGTAACTAAGTAAATAAATAAATAAAATGTCTCCGTGACTTGCAAAGGTATTCTCTAGAAAAATTAGCCATGTGATATCTCTCTATGCTCAAATTAATTAAATAGATATTAAATAAGTCCAAATCATTTAACTTCCATAAACTGCTAATGGATATGTCTGTGAATTTATCCATGGTATATCCCTCCTTCATTGAATTTATACTGCTCTCCTCTTTGCTTTTTCTTTTTGTTTTTATTTTTTAAAATGTTTTATTTATTTCTAAGAGAGAGACAGACAGAAAGCATGATCAGGGGAGGGCCAGAGAGAGGGAGACATAGAATCTGAAGACATGCTCCAGGCTCTGAGCTAGCGGTCAGCACAGAGCCCAGTGCGGGGCTCAAACCCACAAACCGTTCAGATCATGACCTGCTCTGAAGTCGGACACTTAACCAACTGAGCCACCCAGGCGCCCCCTCTTTACTTTTCTTCATAGTGTCAAGGACTCTACACTGAGGCTCCATCTCCTAGCACTTCTTTTCTGCATAAATTGTCTTTGGCTCACTCCCTAATCACATTCAGATCTCTTTCAAATATCACTAATAAAAGAAGTCTTGACCAAACAACTTAACAGTGCCAAAGCATTCTATCTGTTGCTTCCAGCTTTTTAAATTCAGAAGTGTTACCATTATTTGTCATTGTAATGTTTACTTATTTATGTATGCACTTGTTGTACATTAGAATGCAAGCATCTGAATGTAAGAAATCTTAGTTACTCCTGTAATTGTAGAACCTAAAATAGAAGCTGATGAATAACATGAATGAAAGAATTTTTAATGAATGGATTATTGCATTAGTCCTAATCCTAGGACATCTTTGAAATTCTGTAATTACTAATGTTGCTTAAAATATAGAATTTGTCTACAAACCTCCATTATTTTTTGGTATTTTATTTATCATAATGAATTATATTTGTGGGTAACATTTGTCCAAATGTATACAATTGTACTCTTTCTTTTCCTTTTTATTTTTTCAGCTTTATTTTTAAAGAGTAGTTTTATGTTCACAGTAAAATGAGAGGAAGATACAGATATTTCTCATATACCTCTTCCCTATACATCCTTTGTCTTCCTCACTATCATCATCCCTACCAGGTGGTACATTTGTTACATTTGATGAACCTACATTGACACATCACAATCACCCAAAGTTGATAGTTTACTTTAGGCCCACCCCTGGTGTTATACATTCTATAGGTTTGAACAAATGTATAATGACTTGAATTGTTCATTGTAGTATCATACAGAAAAGTCTCACTATCCTAAAAAATTCTTCTGTTTGCCACCTATTCACCCCTTTCCCCACCTACAATTCCTGTCTCCTTAGTTTTGCCGTTTCCACAGGAATGCTGTATAGTTGGAATCATACAGTATATAGCCTTTTCAAAGTGGGTTATTTCAGTTACTAATATGCTTTTGAGGCTCTTCCATGACTTTTTAATGGCTATCAAAGTGTTTGTTTGTTTGTAGTCTAGAACAACATTACATTGTCTAGATGCACCATGGCTTATTTATCCATTCGCCTACTGTAGGACTTGTTGCTTGCTTCCAAGGTTTGTCAATTATAAATAAAGCTGCAATAAATATCTATGTGAAGTTTCTGTGTGGACATGAACTTTCAGTTCCTTTGGGTAAATACCAAGTTGTGTGATTGCTGTATTGTATGGTGAGAGTTTGTTGAGTTTTGTGAGAAACCGCCAGTCTGTTTCCAAAGTGGCTGTAATATTTCTGCATTCTTACCAGCAGTGAATCAGAGTCATTGTTGCTGCATATCCTGTTTTATATTTGGTGATGTTAGTGCTCTGGATATAGGACATTCCAATAGATGTGTAGAAGTATCTAATTGTTGTTTTAATTCACATTTTTTCTGATAACATATAAGATAGAGCATCTTTTCACATGCTTATTTGCCATCTGTATTTAAACATATATATGTATATATACTTATTATTTAGAATATTGTAATAAATACTATATATATTATATTTACATCTGTAATATATAATTACAATCTGTAATATATATTTTTTTTGGTTCAGTGTCTGTTAAGGTATTTTTCATTAAAATGTAATGTATTATTACAATCTGATATAGGTAAGGTATTTTTCCCATATTTCAATTCAAGCTATTTCCTTATTGTTGATTGTAAGAATCTTCAAATATTGAGGATAACAAATGTGGTTTTGCTGATAACTTCTCACAATTTGTTTCTTGTCTTCTTATTTTCTTGATGTAGTCTTTCACAAAGCAAAAATTTCCTAATTGAGTCCACCTTCTTCATTATTTTTTTCCTGAGAAAAATTCATTGGTATTGTATCAAAAAAAGTTATTATATACCAAGGACATCTACTTATGTTTAGATGTTTTAGAAATTTTAAAATTTTGGTGATTTACATTTAAGTCTATGATTCAATTTTATTTATTTTTTGAGGAGGTGTAAGTTTTGTGTCTAGATTCATTTTCTTTCTTATGTATGTCCAGTTGTTCTGGCACTATTTATTGAAAAGACTATATTTCCTCTTTGTTTTTTTTCTCCTTTGTCAAATATCAATTTATTATACTTATGTGTGTCTATTTCTGGGCTTTATTTTCCTCCACTGATTTACATGTCTATTATTTTGCCAACACCACACTGCCTTGCTTACTGTAGTATTATAGTATTCTTGATGCTACGTGTTATAAATCCAAATTTGTCCTTCTCTTCCAATACTTTGTTGGTTATTCTGGGTCTTTTATTTCCTCATTTAAACTTTAGAATAAATTTGTCTTTCACTATATTCTGTAATATTTTCCTAATATTTTTTTTTGAACATTCTTACTTAGCTCCTACTTTAGGACCTTAGTCTTGTTTACTTGCTTTAAACACTTTACAATCAGATATCCCCATACCGTCTTATTGTTCCTCCAATTTAGGCCCACGTCTGTTTTCCCCCATATTGTACTTTTTTATTTTTTTTTGAGATGTTTTATTTTATTTTTTTTTAATGTTTTATTTATTTCTAGGAGAGAGAGACAGAGAGAGACAGCGTGAGCAGGGGAGGGTCAGAGAGAGAGAGGGGGAGATACAGACTCTGAAATAGGCTCCAGGCTCTGAGCCGGCAGTCAGCACAGAGCCCGACGCGGGGCTCGAACCCACAAACCGCGAGATCATGACCTAAGCGAAAGTCGGACGCTTAACCGACTAAGCCACCCAGGCGCCCCATATTGTACTTTTTTAAATGTTTCTGTTTGAGTCTGTTTCTGTCTCTATACTTTTGAAGGCATATATGTTAAAAACTGACTTTTATATCTGACAAATAATTGGTACTATGTAATATAAATGGAAAACATGAATAGAATTTGCATAGATTAGAGTATAAGTTAGGAAATATTAACACACCTTCAAACAAACACCTATAACATATAAGGGATGAATATGTTTTCATGATTCCGTGACACTGGCAATGTCCATATGAGTCAGCTGATAAAATGTGTGTGAAAGTGAAAGACTCTACTTAGTCTATATGGAGCTTTGTCCTGAAAACTTGAGTTTCCACCACAAGGTGAGCATGCCTCGAGTAGCTGCTGTCCATTCAGTTGGTTTAGAATGAATAAAAGACATGTGGAACTAATCAAGTCACAACCCAGCCAACCAACCTGTAAGAATGTGTGAAATAAATGCTTATATTTTATGCCAGTAAGATTTTGTGGTTGCCTTTTGTTCATTATAATATTTTTAAGTAAAATAATGACTAATGATGGGTTTATAATAAGCTAAATGCAGAGCTAGCCATACATGAAATCTTATACCATTCAAGCAATAAAAGTACTACATCTGGGAACAAGGGGGAGGGAAGATTTGTCTTTCATGCATCCAGAACAGTGAAGTATTTCCCATCATATTTTATGTTTATTTATTTTTGAAAGAGAGAGACAGAGACAGAAAGATAGAAGAACTCAAGTGGAGAAGGGACAGAGAGAGAGAGACGGAGACACAAAATCTGAAGCGGGTTCTAGGTTCTGAGCTGTCAGCATAGAACCTGACATGGGGCTCAAACTCACAAGTGGTGAGATCATGACCTGAGCTGAAGTCCCACACTTAACAAACTGAGCCACCCAGGCGCCCCCCATCTTTTGTAATGAAAATTTCACTGTGTGACTTGTTCTTGCAAAAGGAATATGAATAAAAGTGAAAGATTTGAGATCAAAACAGAAGCTTTAAGACCTATTACCTAGTCCCACCATTGTTCTTAGTCCTGTGCCATGATTGTAGTGGCATAATGGGTGCCTGTGAGAAATCAACACAGAAAACAGGAAAAACAAACAAACAAAAAACAGTGACCTGGGTTGCATTTGACACAAGCCCAAAAGGTTATGTCAGTAAGAAATTGATGGCTAACTTTGAGAACCATTGACATTTGGAAGTTGTAAACTAATATAAAGTTCAAGGTCAGTTCCACTGCTCCATTCTTTATGATGGTTTCAGGAGCATTCATGCTTCAAATTGTGGTCAGTTTGGTCAGGTGTTATTTGGGGATGGATTTTAATAAAGAATTTTCCTTACAGGGTCGCTAGGGTTGCTCAGTTGGTTGAGTGTCTGACTCTTGATTACAGCCTATGTCATGATCTCAGGGTCTTGGTATCGAGTCTTATGTGGGGCTCTGCACTGAGCACGGCACCTGCTTAAGGTTCTCTGTGGCACCTGCTTAAGATTCTCTCTCTCTCTCTCTCTTCCTGCCCCTCTCTTCAGCTTGCGTGCTCTCTTTCTCTAAAATTAAATAAAGTTATTATTTTCCTTACAATTCTGACAGCTTCCTGCAAAGCATATTGTAGACATCTGTGAATGTCAGATGCAAATCCTGGTGATGCTGTTTTCATATTTTCCCAGCCACAGGATCCATACTTACAATGAAACTGAAACTGATAAAAGCAGAGAAAATAACACAAAGGAATTTAATTAGTGATATCATCAACCCACTGAATAAAATCACATGCGATATCTTTAACATCAAAAATCAATCTGTAATTGTTAAATAAATTTGAATTGAGATTTTAATTATTTCTAAAAGAAGATAATTTTAACTGAGTTTATAACAGTGATATTACATACTGAGCCATGCCTTCTGCTACCAATTATATATACCCATTCCAACACATATGGATTCAATATAATTCTTATACACAAATTTGATTTATCTTATAAGACATGACAGTAGATCAAAGAGATATCATAGATGTGTCTTAAGAATCATAGGCAATTTGCTTTTGAAAAACTCTATTATCTGTTTATATTCCACTAAGTTTAAATATATCTGTAATTTTTATATCCAATTTTTGTTTTCTTTACATAAACAAATCTAGTGATGTCTAGGACAAAATTATGTCTTTAGAACTGGACCTTAATGATTATTAATAAAGGAACATGGATATATTTTAAATGATCACTTCAATGATTGTTTACTACACTTTAAATAAGGACCGATTATTCTGGGTGAATCATAGCTAATATGATATTTTAAATTGCCTTTTCTCACTTTTTATCAGTGTCTTTGAAATAATGCAAGAGATTTTCAATATTTTTCTTTACAGCTTCCATTAACCTAATTGCATGATAAAACTGAACACTAGTTACACTTTATTTAAGGCTGTTTAGTCCCACCTCATTTCTCTCCCACACAAAAAACTTCCATTGATAGCTAAAAACATTTGCAAATAAAAGTGTTGATACTTGTAAATATATTTTATTATGTCATGTTTTACCCAGATCATATTACACTGTCAGTATCCTTCTTTTTCCCCTCAGGAACATGAGTGTGTTGAGGGACTCAGGAACATTTCACAGTTGTCTCCAATTAGGCAGATGCTTTATCTGACTCATTTCCCACTGGAGATGATTCAGAAGGACCAATGATCAGAACTGAATAAAATTCCAATGTTTGCAAATCCTCAGGTTTAAATTAATTTCTTTAGTGCTTATTTTCTGGTTCTACATGCAAGAAAATGCACAAAGGATATATTCTTTAAAGGCCTTTCTATTTATTCAACTTAAACATACAAGTTGTGACCCAGTGAAAGGGCCCATGATTGCCTTTGTTCAGTTTCCTAGGATTTGTAAACAGACGATTAGTCACCAGGAAGATAGTAGTCATAAAAAATGGATATTTCTGAGGCGACTGGGTGGCTCAGTTGGTTGAGCGTCCCACTTCGGCTCAGGTCATGATCTCACGGTTCGTGGGTTCAAGTCCCGCATCGGGCTCTGTGCTGACAGCTCAGAGCCTGGAGCCTGTTTCGGATTCTGTGTCTCCCTCGCTCTCTCTGCCCCTTCCCCACTCATGCTGTGTGTGTTTCTCTCTGTCTCAATAATAATAAACATTAAAAAGTTTTTTTTAAACGGATATTTCTGCACACATGATTTCCAATTCATGACTATGCAACTATCCCAATGCTTACATTTTAGGTAAATCTTATATCATTGACTAAAATGTAATATAATCCTCTGTTACTTTTAAGATCATTGTTACATGGACAAAGTATCTTTCACACATGGCTGTATATACATGATCCTACCAAAATAACCATCTTAATTGCATTACTATAATATCAATGAAGGAATAAATTCAGACTTATTTTTTATTTACCTTTTCAGCTTTTTACATTATTTACAAATGAACAATTTCTTTCAAATACTTGTACACTGATACCATCTTGAGTGTGAAAGATTGATGAAGAATGTGGTTACCTAGATAGTCCCATGAAGCAATCATCTTATGAAATGCAGTGTCACATGATTATCTAATAAAATATTCATTATTTTATTATAAACACTTTTATGACATCAATCCATTAGAGGCTCATCTTTTAACCTATTTTTCATTTCGTAGGACTGATATATTTCTACATCCTGTCCTTTAAAAAGGAGAATCTAAGTTTTTATTGTTAAATTTAAATTTAAATTCTAGTTGGTTAACATACAGTGTAATAGTACTTTCAAGTATACATCTCAGTGATTAAACACTTCCAGAAAACCAGCAATGCTTCTCACACCAAGGGTACTCCTTAAACCCCATCACCTATTTAACACAACCACCCATGAAATTCCTCTGTTGTAGCCATCAGTTTGCTCTCTATAGTCAAAAATTATTTTGTGGTTTGCCTCCATTTCCCTATTTTTTCCCTATGCTTATTTTGTTTTGTTTCTTAAATTTCACATATGAGTGAAATTGCATGCTATTAGTATTCCTCTAACACATTTCACTTAGCATAATGCTCTCTAGCTCTGTCTACATCATTGCAAATGGCAAGAGTTCATTCTTTCTGGTGACTGAGTAATATTCCTGTGTGTGTGTATGTGTGTGTGTGTGTGTATACCACATCTCTGTATCCATTTATAAGTCAATGAATACATGGCCTGTTTTCGTATTTTGGATATTGTAGTTAACACTATTATGAACACTGGAATCCATGTATCCTTTTGGATTAGCATATTTATTTGGTGGGGTAGGAGGGGTAAATGCCCAGTAAGGAAATTGTTTGATTATAGAGTAGCTCTACTTTTACCTTTCTGAGGACTCTTCACACTGTTTTCCAGAATGGCTGAGCCAGTTTGCATTCCCACCAACAGTGGAAGAAATTTCCCCTTTCTCCATATGTTTGTCAATATGTATTGTTTCCTGTGTTGTTAATTTTAGCCATTCTGACTGGTGTAAGATGATATCTCAGTGCAGTTTTCATTTGTATTTTCCTGATGGTGAATAATATTGAACATCTTTTCATGTGTCTGTTTAGCATCTGTATGTTTTCTTCAGAAAAATGTTTATTGTCTTCTGCCTATTTTTAATTGGATTATTTGTTCGTTGCATGTTCAGTTTTATAAGTTCTTTATATATTTTGGATACTAACACTTGATCAGATATGTCATTTGTAAATATCTTCTACATCTGCCTTTTAATTTGTTAGTTGTTTCCTTCGCTGTGCAGAAGCTTTTTATATTGATGACTTTCCAATAGTTTAGTTTTGCTTTTGTTTCTCTTGCCTCAGGAGACATATCTAGTATGAGGTGCTACAGCCAATGTTACAGAAGTTATTGCCTGTAATCTCTTCTAGGAATTTTATGATTTTCTTTTTGGCATTTTAGTCTTTTGTACATTTTTATTTTATTTTTGTGTACAGTGTAATAAAGTTGTCCAGTTTTATTTTTTCTTTTGCTATCCAGTTTTCCTAAAACCATTTGTTGAAAAGACATTTTTTTTCCATTGGAAGTTTTTCCCTGCTTTGTCCAAGATTAGTTGACCATATACTTATGGGTTCATTGCTGGGTTTCCTATTCTGTTTTATTGATATATGTTTCTGTTTTTGTGCCAGTACCTTACTGGTCTAGTCTTGATGACCACAGCTTTGTAAGATAGCTTGAAGTCTGTAATTGTGATGTCTCCTGATTTCCTTTCCTTTCCCTTCCCTTCAGTTCCCTTCCCTTCCTTTCCGTTCCCTTCCCTTCCCTTTTTTATCTCTTCTCTTCTCCTCTCTCCTTCTCTTTATCAAGATTGCTTTGGCTATTTGGTATTTTTTTGTGGTTCCACACAATTTTTAGGGTTGTTTGTTCTATATCCAAGAAAATTGCTGGTGTTGTTTTGATAGGGATTGCATTAAATGTGTAGATTCCTTTGGATAGCATAGGCATTTTAACAACATTTGTTTTTCCAATTCATAAGCATGAAATGTTTTTCCACTTCTTTATATCAGCTTCAGTTTCTCTCTTCAGTGTTTCATAGTTTTCAGAATACAGGTATTTCACCTCTTTCGTTAGGTTTATTCATAGATATCTTAATGGTTTTTGGTGCAATTGTAAATTGAATTCGTCCCTTGATTTATCTTTCTACTGGTTCATTATCACTGTAGAGAAATACAAAAGACTTCTGTGTGTTATTTTGTATCCTGTTATCTTGCTGAATTTATGTATCAGTCCTAGAAAACATTTGGTTTTCTTTCAAGTTTTTTTAATATAGAGAATGATGTTATCTGTAGATAGTGAAAGTTTCATTTCTTACTTGAAGATTTGGATGTCTCTTTTTATTTACTTATAGTTGTGCTTAAGTATCCCAGTACTATGTTAAATGAAAGTGGCAAGAGTTCACACCACTGTCATATTCCTAACCATAGAGGAAGAGCCCCTCAAATTATGCTCATTTTTAATATATTACCTGTGAGTATTCCATATACGGTCTTTATTATGTTGAAGTACATTCACTTTCAACCTAATTTGTGTAGGGTTTTTATCATGAGCTGATGTACTTTTTCAATTATTTTTCTGCATCTTTGAGAGGATCATATAGCTCTTTTCTTTCATGTATTAATGTGTTGTATCTTGTAGATTGATTCACAAATATTGATATACCCTTGCAACTGAGAAATAAATACCACTTGATCATGGTGAATAAATGCCTTAATATATTGTGAAATTTGGCTTGTTAGATTTTATTGTGAATTTTTACATCTATGTTCATCAGGGATATTGGGCTATAGTTCTATTTCTTAGTGTAATCTTTTTGTGGTTTGCATATCAGGGTAATATTAGCTTTATGAAATGATTTTGGACGTTTTTCATTCTTTTCTGTGTTTTTTAAGAGTGTTTGACAGTAAAAAAAATTTTGAAAAAAAAAACGGGGGGGCGCCTGGGTGGCTTAGTCGGTTAAGCGTCCGACTTTCGCTTAGGTCATGATATCGCGGTTCGTGGGTTCGAGCCCCGCGTCGGGCTATGTGCTGACTGCCATCTCAGAGCCTGGAGCCTGTTTCAGAGTCTGTGACTCACTCTCTCTCTGACCCTCCCTGCTCACGCTCTCTCTCTCTCTCCTAGAAATAAATAAAACATTAAAAAATTTTTTTGAAAAAAAAAAGAGTGTGTGAGAAATGCAGGAATTAACTCTTCCTTAAATGTTTGTTAGAATTAACCTATAAATCCAACTGTCCTTGGACTATGCTTGCTGGGAGTTTACTGATTACTGATTCAATTTTTGTGCTTACTATTGGTCTGTTCAAAATTTCTATTTTTTCCTGTTTCTGTTCTGGTAGTTCATATGTTCCTAGGAATTTTTCCACTTCTTTCAGATTGCCAGATTGTTGGCATATATTTTTTCATAATATTCTCTTATAATTGTTTATTTTTCTGTGCTATTTGTTGCCAACTCTATCTCATTTGTGATTTTATTTATTTGGCTCTTTTTTTTCTTTTTGAGAAGTATGACTAAAATTTATCAATTTTACTGATTTTTTAATGCACCAGCTTATGATTTAATTCTTTTGTTCAATTATATTTAAGTTTCTGTATCATTAGTTTTTGCTCTAATCTCTATTAATTCCTTAATTTTCCTAGCTTTGGGCTTTGTTTACTGTTCCTTTTCTAGCTACTGTAGGTAGGAGGTTAAGATGTTCATTTGATATGTTTCTTGCTTCTTAGGGTAGGCATGTATTGCTATATACTTCCCTCTTTGGACTACTTTTGCTGCATCCCAAAGATTTTGATCCATTTTGTTTTCATTTTCGTGTGTTTCCAGGTATTTTTTATTGCTTTTAAAAAAAATTCCTGACTGGCCCAATCATTGTTTAGTAGGATGTTCTTTAACCTCCATGTATTTGTAGTCTTTCCAATTTTATTCTTGTGGCCACATTCATGTTTTATAGCATTTTGGTCAGAAAGGGTTCATGGTATGATTTTTATACTTTTTAGTATGGAGTGTTCTAAATATACCTGTTAAGTTCAGTGTGCAATTCAAAGACTTTGTTCCCTTATTGATTTTCTGTTTAGGTCATGTTCACTATTGTAAGTAGGGCATTACTATTTTATTATCAATTAGTTCCTTTATGATTATTATTAATTATTTTATTTATTTGGATTCAATCATATTGGGAACAGAAATATTTACAATTGTTATGTATTTTTGTTAGATTGTCCACTTTATTTTTCTTTTAAATTTTTTAATGTTTATGTATTTCCTAGTAGAGGGAGAGACAGAGAGATAGAGAGACAGAGAGAGAAAGAGTGAGCATGAGCAGGGAGTGGCAAAGAGAGAGGGAGAGAATACCAAGCAGGATCTATGCTGTTAGCATAGAGCCTGATGAGGTGCTCAAACACACAAATCCTGAGATCATGACTTGAGACAAAATCAAGAGATGGACACTCAACTGACAGCCACCCAGGCATTCTTGGATTCTCCCATTTATTATGATGTATTGCCTTTTTTCATCTCTTGTTACAGTCTTTCTTTCAAAGTCTAGTTTGTCATCCAGCTTTTTTAAACATCCATTTGTGTGATAAATGTTTTTCCATCTCATTTTCGATATGCAAGTGTCTTTAGGTCTGAAATTCATCTCTTGTTGATAGCATTTAGATGGACATTCTTTTCCCATACTTCCTGACACCCTATATCTTTTTATGGAAACTTTTGTCCATTTACAGTCAAAGTAACTATTGATACCTAGGCATTTATTTCCATTTTATTACTTCTCTTGTCACTGTTCTGGAGATTTTCTCTCATCCTTTGTTGTCTTTGTCACTTTTGGTCTTTCCTCAATGAGTCCCCTATAGATTTCATGCAGGCTAGTTTAGTGGTAACAAGTTCCTTTAGTTTTTGTTTGCTGTGTAATTATCTTTTCTTCATTCTGAGTGATGGCCTTGCTTGACAGATTATTTGTGGCTGCAGGTATTTTTCATTCAGCACTTTGAATATATCATAACACTCCCTCTAGCCTACCAAATACTATTGAAAAATCTGCTACACTTAGGGTTTTCCATTGTAAGTCAAGGACTTCTTTGTCTTGCTGTTTTTGTTTTAATTATGTTTATTTATTTTTGAGAGAGACAGAGTGTGAGTCGGGGAGGGGCAAAGGGAAAGAGGGAGACACAGAATCTGAAACAGGTTCCAGGCTTTGAGCTGTCAGCACAGAGTCAACCATGGATATTGAACTCAAAAGCTGTGAAATCATGACTAGAGCTGAAGTTGGATACTCAACTGAGTGAGCCACCCAGGTGCCCATGTCTTGTTGCTTTTAAGATGCTTTTTTTTATCAATATATTTTGTAAATTTAATTTGAATATTTTTTGGAATTGATCGCTTTTTGTTGATTTTGATATGAGTTCTCTAGGACTCCTGGATCTGGAGGTCTGCTTCCTTCCCTAGAGTAGGAAAGTTTTCAGCTGTTATTTCCTCAAATGTATTTTCTGCCTTTCATTTATTTCATCTTATTCTGGGACTCTTATAATAGGAATGTTATTATGTTTGACGGAGTCATTGTGTTTCCTAGGTATATTCTCATTTTCATATTTCTTTTTTTTTTCTCATTTATTCAACTTCATTTCTTTCAACCAAATTGTCTTCTAGGTCACTAATTTATTCCTCTGATACTTCCTGCCTTGTCTTCATTTCACCAAGCCTGTTTCCATTTTAATTTACTTCATTTTTTATTTCATGTAGTGTCTAGGCACTAGCGGTACATGGACTTTCTCTGGTGTGTGCTGCATCCACTCTAATATTGTGTTTTACTGCTCTATCCTTTAGGCTAGTTCTCTGCAGATACTCTCTTTGCCTCTGTGGGCAGTTTTTGTTCTTTAGCCAGAATGTTGAGAGTTTTGAGTAGGTGTTCTCTGGTTTGCTTGTGAAGTGAGATATGACACTACTCCACTGGAACTGAAGTCTTGCATAACCCACTGTTTGAGAGATTTGTTATGGGCAAGATTTATGTTGGACTTCTGGGGAAGAATCCCATTCCACTGGGACTGAGGCAATCTACAGGAAGAAAGTCAGTCCCTCCAGAGCACAGGGGGTAGGGGTTGGTGTAAGCAAGTTAGACAGCCAGTGAGTTGCTTCCCTAAGGTGGCGCTGTGTTTATGCTAAGAGGCAGAGGTGGTGGAAATGGCACCATCCAACTCCTTTGTACCTGTGAATGTTTCCTCTCAAGAAATAACTCTGAAAAGAACAAAGATTCGTCCCACGGTGTGGCCCAGAGGTTTTCAGATTGCTGTTTCCAAGCTGTCTTCCTCTGATTGTTTTGCTCACTGTCTTTCCTGGAGCAGAGTAGTGCCTCTAGAGCTCTAGCCAAGACAACCCTGCTGATCTTTAAAACTCCAGGCTTTAAGACCTACTGGTTGCAAGAACTGAAAGAAATCAGCCCATCTTGTTTTCCAAGCCAATAGTCTTGGGAAAGTGTTCTTTTGTGTTTGCTAACGTGCTCTGCTCTTTCTCTCTTGCTTTTCTCTCTGACCAGTCTCATTTCCTTCTGCAGCACCTGTATCTCCCCCAAACCATACCACAGCATGCACTTGATCCTTGATGTATCCTTTTATCTCCTTTTAGTTGTGTAGTTTGTTGTGTTAGTCTTCAGGTTGACTTCTGGGGTATTTAAGATGACTTCATAGGTATCTACTTGTGCTTTTGAGACTAAATTAGAGTAGAGTCATCCTATTCCACCAACATCTTTCCCGACTCCTAAAAAACAAAATCTTTGGAGACACTTACCTGGACTTCATAAATAATTTTTAAACATTATTTTTAGGTTAATAACAAAGTATTACCATCTGTAGCTATAATGCATCATTTCAATATAGCAGGTAAAGTATCTGGATATTTAGTAGATACATACAAAACATGTTAAGCATTATTATTCTCTTATTAAATTTTCTCAGGCCATGTAATGTAAACAAGATAAAATCATCTCTGTTTAAAATATCTAAATGCTATTTTGCTTATTTAGAAAATATATTCTTAATAATGTATATATTTTATAATTGAATCTATTACTTTTAAAGACACAATGAAACAAAGAAAGGGAAGGAAGAATTTAAGGTGGAAGAAACAAAAAAAGTATATAAAGAAAAATTGGAAAAGGAGAAATAGAGGGACAAGTGAGAAAGGAATGTTCTTAGCATTAAGAACATTTTGTAGAAATTTGGAATGGGAAAACAGTGAAGGTAGTATGAATATCAATACTTACTACTATTAGCTTTGTTCTATCCATTGTCTTAAAGAAGACTCCATATATATCATGATGGGCATTATAATTCCCTTTTGTAGATGAGTGAAGCATGATTCCAAATTATAAGTTTGCCTAAATCCATCAACCAATAACTGACAAAGTGAGATTACAAATACAGATATGTCTAACCAAAAACCCAAAGTTCTGTTAATGTAACTGGAGCATAAGGATTCAGGAGCACTTGGCTCTGGAGATCCCAATCATACCAGATTTGGCAATTCCCTGCTAAGAAATCCGAAGGGAGAGAGACAAGTGGTGGCAAAACAAAAAAGAAATTCGTTTCAGTGAGGACGACACCTAGAAGAAAATAGACTAACTTCTCAAAGACTGTCTCCAAAGTGCTGAAAATACTTCTAGGTTAAATAAGGAAAATGTGGAACATAGGTTGGTGGGTACATGCAGGTGGGCAGAAAATAACAGGTTGATTGTTGTCTCAGGGCCAATCATGGGCAGCCTTGCTGGCGTCAAGCCAGTTATAGCTTGGGGGGTGGTTTTGGTTCCCATCACGAGTTCTTTTGCCTGCAAGCTGTGTTGCCTGAATTAAAAGATAACCTAGATGAACACCTGGTGTTGTATGGAAGTATTGAATGACTATATTGTACACTTGCAAATATTATTACATTTTATGTTAACTAAAAGGAATTTGAATAAAAAAATAAATACTAAAAATATAATTGGGAAGAATTATTTCATCAGTTAGCCAGTACAGACTAACATCAAAAGGAAGGAATTTAAACCCCTCTATAGGCGGGAAAGTAAACTGGTGCATCCTCTTGGGAAAACAGTGTGATTGTTCCTCAAAAAATTAACAAGAGAACTCCCCTATGACCCAGCAATAGCACTACTAGGAATTTACCCAAGGGATACAGGAGTGCTGATGCATAGGGGCACATGGACCCCAATGTTCATAGCAGCACTCTCGACAATAGCCAAAACATGGAAAGAGCATAAGTGTCCATCAACGGACGAATGGATCAAGAATATGTGGTTCATCTATACAATGGAGTACTACCTGGCAATGAGAAAGAATGAAATCTGGCCATGTGTAGCAACATGGATGGACCTTGAGGGTGTTATGCTGAGTGAAAGAAGTTAGACAGAGAAGGACAGCTACCATATGTTTGCACGTATAGGAGGGTCAGGAGTAACTTAACAGAGTGCGGGAGGAGAAGGGGAAAAATAGTTGGGGGGAGGGAGGGAGGCAAACCATGAGAGGCTCTTGAATACTGAGAACAAACTGAGGGCCGATGGGGGTGGAGGAGAGGGGAAGGAGGGTGAAGGGCATGGAGGAGAGCACTTGTTGGGATGAGCACTGGGTGTTATATGAAAACCAACTTGACAATAAACTATGAAATAAAAAAATGAAAAATGATAAAAAAACTAACAAGAATAAAAATAAATAAATAGAAAAAATAAAATAAACTCCTCTTTAATTAATAATTTTTCTTTTACTTTCATAGTGGACAAAAGTTGATGCTCATAGTGCAAAGATTCATAAATAGTACAGAACATGCACCCTATTTCTATGATAAAAATGATAACAAATTTCAAATAGTGATAAAGACTGCTCTTTAGAGTAAGTAATATGAAAGGAACAGGCTTTGTTCCAAGAAATAAGAAGTTCTTTCTAAATTATCTTTAGAAAGAAAAGATAATTCAAATCCTTTATTCAGTTAATCATTTGCAAAGAATAACCATTCATTCCTGATACTCTACTAAATTAGCATCAGGACAGCTGAAGAGAAGAGAATGATTAACTACAGACTGCAAAATGGGGAGAAAACTAAGACCTGATTGCTATCAAAACAATTTAAATCCTTAGTTAGATCTGAAACTGATCACTTTGCCTGACTTATTCTTAGAAAAATTGGAATTTTAATAACATAGTTTTATCAATTGTGTTTAATTATTTTAAATGTATTTCCTGATCTATAGCATATTTCATGTGTTAAATAATACTTGAGATAGACGGATTAGAATCCCAATTTGCTCAATATGAAATTCATGATTAAAAATGAATTAAGTATTTCATTCCAGGGCATGCAACTAATAAAGGTAGAAAATTAGCATCCAGTGCATTATGTTAAATGTTTAAATGCAAATACTCTTGGATTATTGAACACATTATTATTGAAACTTTGACATGAAAATATATGTATGAGTAATTCAGGTTCACTAACAACTATCATTCTTCTCATTTTATAAACCATCAGGATATCATTTTATATATGAGTTTTATGGCATGCAGATAATTGAAAATCTCATTATTGATTTGAACCACAAAATAATATAAACATTATATAGATAATGATCTGACTCACTTAAATAGGAATTGTTTGGATTAATCAGAATTTTCAAAAATATGCTTTTATAAGATTGATGTTTCACCATACTTTAAAATTGTTTTAATGTTTGTTTTTGAGAGAGAGAGAGAGCATGAGTAGGGGAGAGGCAGAAAGAGAAAGAAGCACATAATCCTAAGCAGGCTCCAGGCTCTGAACTGTCAGCACAGAGCCTTATGTGGGGTTTCAACTCATGAACCATGAGATCATGACCTAAGCCGAAGTCTGATGTTCATCTGACTGAGCCACCCAGGCACCATACCATACTTTTTAAGATAAGGACTGAGATAATTATTTGAAAAAAATGTTCTTGTGGGGCTGAAGAATTGGAAACTTAATAGAGGTGAGGAATAGCTGCGTATTTGAACAAAACTTTTCTTAAATTTATATGAAGGTGCACAAGTCTATAGCAAACTTCAGCAGGGAGATTTCTAAAGTCAATATTTACTACTGGGATCCAGTGCATAATTTCTTTATTACTAGGATTAATTAGCCACATAAGTATTTTTCTATCACCATTTTTTCTCAAAAATTGGATGAGTGGTCCACAGAAGGGAAGACAACATTTATGGGGCAACTATGTGTGATGATATTTATATATAGAAAACTCTAGGTATCTGAAATCATAAAAATATCTTTAAAATACTATATATATTTAGAACTATTGGATTCTAATAGCTAGTAAGAACCCACATGCACTTACAGCTATAATGTTTGATTTCTGTATGCAAAATTCTGTTCATTCAGAACTAGCTTCAGAACTTTGCTTTGTTGCAGGAATCAGAGTTCTGAAGCCCAGAGTAACTTGCAGATAAGAAGCAAAATCCATCTGGTCGGTTACTTTCTACTATAAAGCTATCACTAAAAGAGCTGGTAAACCATTAATAAAGCAATCTTTTTATTCAACCTATTTTGAAGGAGCCTGTACTCAAAATATATTAAAGAGTAGAACATATGCATCTAGCTATTTCAAATTATGTAGCACAAATCAAGCAAGATAAATATCATTTGAACAATTTAATTCTTTAATTTTAATATTTATTTATTTTATGTTTAATGTTTGTTTATTTACTTGTTTATTTACAGAGAGAGAGAGAAAGAAAGAGAGAGAATGAGAGCAGGGGAGGGACAGAGATATGGAAACAGGATTCTGAATTGGTCTTCAGGCTCTGAACTATCATCACAAAACCTATCATGGGGCTCAATCTCACAAACCGTGAGATCATGACCCGAGTAGAAGTCATAAGCTTAACCAACTGAGCCACTCAGGTAGTTCTCATTTGATAAATTTAGGTCTACTGGATTCACTGTTTACTCCAGAATTCTTTAGGTAATATATGAAGTTTTCTAGTGAGTTAACTTCTATGTTAAACACTATTAATAGTGAAATAGTTTCCATATTACATACTTTTCCTTTTATCTCTATAGAGATTTCAATAATGAAATATTTGGATAACCACATTATCACTGAAGTCATTCTTTTGGGTCTGCTGCAATACACCCCAATTCACTTCTTTCTCTTTGACCTTATCACAATAAGGTTTCTTTTCACACTAACTGGAAATAACCTCTGAATTCTACTGATCCTGGTAGATCCCCATCTTCATATCCCTATGTATTTTTTCCTCTGTCAGCTCTCTCTCATTGTCATCTTCTTCACAGTTGCCTTTGTCCTCAAGATGATGAATGAGTACCTTCTGCATAAGACAGTCATGACCCACTACTCACTATGGCACTCATATCTTCCTGGGGTTTCGTTTGGGTGGGAGTGAGTGTGTCCTCTTGGAACTCATGTCCTATTACTGATATGTTTTAATCTGTGAACCTTCACATTATCTACTCATCATGAACAGGCCCTTCTGTAGATTGATGGCTATTAGCTCATGGACCCGTAGTAGTCTCAATGTCTTGATACATACTGTCTACACCATGAGATTGCCCTTTTTGCAGATTCAGATAAATCAATAATTTATCCTGTGAAGTTCTTGTCATCTTACATCTCTCCTGTGAGGATAACATGAGCTATGAGACTGGGATTTTGATCACCACCACTATTTTGCTTCTGATTTCATTTTCATTCACACTTGCCGCCTAAACACTCATACTGGTCACCATTATCTAAATAGCTTCTGCTGAGTACTGAATTAGAAATTAGGACCTTCTCAGTAGTTTACTTTTAGTGACTTCGAAACCAGCCTTTGAGAATCTGCTAATAGGAATAGAAATCTTGAGGTTTGATATCTTCTTATGTGAATCAGAGCCTTGAGTAGCTCTGTCACTAATGGTATCATTGATTTTTGCTATTATTTTCCATGTTAAACTAATAGTGTGAATTGAAAAATGACCACCAATTGGCCTAATACTTTTCTGATTGAAAATTTTAGGTAAACTCAACATTCATCAAGTTTCCTTCTTAGTTTAATGCCATTTTAGGATTTAAAAGTAGGTAAAGTAACCTTGAAAACCCATGTTATTTAAGGAAACCAAGAAACCACATTAATTATCTGGGTTACTTGCTGGGCATACATCTTCTGAAATATGTATTAACCAGTCTCCTGGATATTAAGACTGAAGAGCAGTCAGGCATTTACATAATATATAGCTGTATCTCTCACTCTGTGATCTTCATCTGAGAGTTTCAAATTAATGACATAAAGCCTATACCATAGCAACTTAAATAGAGACTGGAACAGTGATATCAATATTCTTATGTCTCTACATTTACTGATTATCACCTCTTCTAGATATTCTAATAAAATATGCAGACTATGAAATAGCATGCTCAAAGAGCAACAGCTTAATTGTGCAGAAACTTCTCAATTGATCATAATGCTATAAATGAGCAAATGTTGGTAGTTGATAAAGATATTTATGATCTATCTAGTTTAGCTTAGTGATAAAGTGTACCAAGGATCAATTCAATTCATGGTTTTTAATTTTTTTAATGTTTATTTTTGAGAGAGAGAGAGAGAGAATGAACTGTGAGATCATGACCTGATTTAGCCAACTGAGTTACCCAGGCGCCCCTCAATTCATGATTTTACCATTATCTTATGCAAGTAGATTGGACAATTTGTTTAATTTTAGTATGTCATTTTTCCTGTTTGTGATTTCTTATAACATAATGAGAATTAAAATAAAATTTCCTCTAAAAGTGGTTATTTATGAATTTTCTGTCTTCTCTATGTTTAAGAGCCTCTACTCAATGTTTATTCACATTTACAGATATATTTTACTTTATTTTTTAATATTTATTTATTTTTGAGAGGGAAAAGAATAGGAGAGGCAGAGAAAAAGTGAGACAGGGGATCTGAAGCAGCCTCTGTGCTGTCAGTGAAGAGCCCCATGCAGGGCTTTAACTCACAAACAATGAGATCATGACCCGAGCAGATGTTGGACACTTAACTCCTGAGCCACACTGGTGCCCCATAGGTATATTTTAAAATTTAAAAAATGAATAAAATTACAAAAGAAACAAAATTGAATAAAATAACCCTTATTTTATTCTTTTACTAGTTACAAGATGATCCTTCATCAATAATAATTCTGTTCAATTAGTGATATATTTTATATTATAAGTACCATATGTACCAAAGGCAGTGCTTAACAAATACTCATGTATTCTTTCAAAGTTCCCATCGTCTGTGATATTTAAGTTATAGCTAGATTCTGTGATATTACGTTATAGATTACCCTTTTAGAAAGTTGGAGTGTCAAAAAAAGTATCATTTATGCCATCCATCTCTCATGGAGGCTCTTTCATGGAGATACTGGCAATCACAAGATCCAGAACATCATACCTGAAAGAGAGAGGGAGAGAGAGAGTGAAAGAGACAGAGAGAGAGAGAGAGAGATGAGAGATTAACCCATCCATGTCACAGTGTCTCACAAAAATACAAGAAAATTTTGCTCTCCTAAGACACTAAAGTTGCTTATTGTCATAGCTGACTTTGGTTGCCCTACTATAGCTAAACACACTATGAAAATCTGTCCTGTTAATGTGTTAATTTTGATAGAAATGATTCACCATGATGCCAACTTTTGTGATATGCTTAAGGAAAATACGTGGTGATGTTACTGATTGTTTTATTTTCACCTTATAAAAATATATGTGCAGCATCTTCTGCATATATTTAGAAGAATGAGAAATCCTATAACAAGTCAATTTCTTTTAAAAAAATAAAAAGGACTAGGTAATATAATTTTTCTTTAAATTATTTTGAGACCATTTTTCCAGATTTTCCTGTGAAAATCTAAACTGAAATTTCTTTCTTTTTAAAAATATTTTTAGGCGAGGTGGTGGAGAAGTAGGGAGCTCTGTACCTGCACTCGCGCCCAGGCATCACATGGAAAAGATCTGAAGCCATAGGAAACCGTACCACACCCAAGAGATTGGGAGAGAAAGGACGCAGATTCCACTGAGAAAGACTTCTAACGTGAGGGCGAACTGGGGAAGTAAAAATCGGGCCTGGATTGGAGACTGGAGAGACGGGCCACCCCCTCTGTGGGGATTGAGAGGGGAAAAAGAGAGTCCAAAACAGAAAGACCTCCACTTGGGGGGGAAAACCTCTGCTCGAGGTGTAGAAAATCTTTGCGCACAAAATACCTGCGTGTCAGGCCCCTTCACACTCCAAGTCGCCCAGGAGGGGCTGCGCTCACGATTTGCTTCTTTGTGCTGGCTTCTGGCTGGCTGGGAGAGGTTGCGCGCCTGCAGCCATTACCCTCGAGGCGGGCTTGGACCCCTGAGGAGGCCCGCAGGCACCAGCGTCCATGCTCCTAGCTGGCTGGAACTCTAGAGGGAAGGTAAAGCTCTAAAAACTGGCAGATGTGACCTCGAGTTCGTGTTTTGGGTGATTGAGACACAGAGGGAACTTGATTTCCTCACTCCAGCAGGCTCAGCGAGCCAGCAGACAAAGCCCCCCGCCCTGCCCAGGCCCCCCAGCCCCACCCAGAGGGGAAAGGAGCAGAGGCTTCTGGCTCCACCCCCAGAGCTAGTCTGGAAGATTGGAATCGCCCTGAGGGGAAAGCCAGGGGATTGCCTGAGGCAATTTCAACGGGGTGCTTGGCCTAGGATTTGGAGGCTGGGACTGGCCTGGGTTGAAAAGCACAACAAACTTTCACGCTAAGCCCCTGGTTCAGGAAGTTTACATGCTTATAAAAGCGAAGTGGAGGGCCGCTACTCTCCTCCCTACAACCTCCAGGCAGAACTCCCCTCTGACTCATTGGATCACATCACACCCATCCCTGCTTGAGAGCTGCCCTCCTCCCTTTTCCCCTTTTATTTATTTGTGTGTGTGTGTGTGTGTGTGTGTGTGTGTGTGTGTGTGTGTGTGTGTGTGT
>NW_027527822.1:1338504-1441174 GCF_008692635.1 Crocuta crocuta
TATAGATACAGAGATATAACAGGTCTTTAAAACCAACAAGAGCCAGAAAGCTAACTAAAATGGTGAAACGAAAGAGCTCTCCTCCAAAGAAACTCCAAGAAGAAATGACAGCTAATGAACTGCTCAAACAGATATTGGCAGCATAACTGAACAAGATTTCAGAATAATAATGTTAAAATTACTAGCTGGGCTTGAAAAAACATAGGGAACATCAAAGAAACTATGGCTACAGACAGAATGGAAAATAAAAATAGGCATGAAGACTTAAAAAATGTGATAAACGAGATACATAATAAATTAGAGGTCTCCAATGCACGAATTGAAGAGGCAGAAAGGAGAATAAGTGATTTAGAAGACACTGTTATAGAAAAACAAGAAGCTGACAAAAAAAGACAAACTGATCCAGGAACATGAAAGAAGAGTTCGAGAGCTCAGCGATACGGTCCAACACAACAATATCCATATCATAGGAATCCCAGAAGAGGAAGAAAGAGGGAAAGGTGCTGAAGGAGCCCTGGAACGAATTATAGCAGAGAACTTCCCCCACCTGGGGAAAGAAGTAAATGTTGAAATACAAGAGGCTCAGAGGACNATAAAGCCTTTCCAAATGAACAGAAATTGAAAGAATAAGTCACCACTAAGCCAGCCCTACATGAAATCCTGAGGGGGACGCTCTGAAGGAAAGGTTGCAAGAATCAAGATACCAGAGACACCACCACAAGCATGAACTCCACAAAGGACACAAAGACTCTAAACCCACATATCTCAATAATAACACTGAATGTAAATGGGCTGAATGCTCCAATCAAAAGACATAGGGTAGTAGAATGGATAAAAANCCCCGAGATCAGGAACACGACAGGGATGTCCACTCTCACCACTGCTGTTTAACATAGCGCTGGAAGTCTTGGCATCAGCCATCAGACAACAAAAGGAAATAAAGGACATTAGAATTGGCAAAGATGAAGTCAACCTATCACTTTTTGCACATGACATGATACTCTACATAGAAAACCCAACAGACTCCACCAGAAGCCTACTNCAAAAAGAAAGAAAAAATAAATAATAAAAATAATAAAGTCAAAAAAATATTTTTAATCGTTTTATTTATTTTTGAGAGAGAAAGAGAGACAGTGTAAGCAATGGAGGGTCAGTGAGAGAGGGATACAGAATCTGAAGACAGGCTCCAGGCTCTGAGCTGTCAGCACAGAGCCCATAGAGGAGCTTGAACCCACCAACCATGATATCATGACCTGAGCCGAAGTTGGACACTCAACCAATTGAGTCACCCCAGAACCCCCAAACTGAAATTTAAAGGTGATATAAGAATGACTTAATTTTTTCATAAATGAAGAAATATAGCATTTCTATATTTGATTCAACTATTTGGAAATATCACAGGTAATCATAGCTTTAGTGGATATTTTAAGACTATCCAGGCTTCAATTTACATTGTGTTCATTCTGATTTCATTTATATTTTACTACTTATATTTCACCATTCTCATGTACTGTAATGCTAGTTTATTTACTTCTTTTGAATTCATCTCAAGTTATGAGAACCCACATCTATTCACAGAAGAAAAAAATTTTAATGTCCATTTCAAGGGACTAAAGACTTCTATATTTACCATTTGTCAGTCCAAGGTTATACTTGCCAAATAGGAATTTCTGCTTTCATTTTTTCCCCTTTCTTCTCAGGAAGATACAAGACTCAGGAAGATACAAGAATAGCCCTTTTTGAGAGGGGTCTCATGATTATAACTGCACTTGGAGAACTGTTTTCTGTTCTGAGACCATCCCCTTCTCACCAACTTCCTCAGGCATACTGATCCTAATTCTGATCATGAGTTTGACTTTGTTGCATCTCTATCTTGCCCTCTTCATATTCAGCTATGAAAGTACAGGTCATGCACTGTGGGGAATAGGAAGGAAGTCCTTGATATCTCTTCCCACCTGCTGGCTTAACTTCCACCTTGTGTTTAACTGGAATCAAGTGTACTCCAAGTTCAGCCTTATCCTCCATCCACTGTCTGCTCCAGCTGCCAGCCAAGGCTGTTCTATAGCCCTGTGACATGCTCAGTTGGTAACTGGAAAAACCCAGTCGTTCTGATCTGTCCACTGCCCTACAGCTTCTCCATGCACTGGCCATTCTCTAAGGATGATTTTGCTCTCATTTGCAGACCACGAGCTTCCCTAGTTTAGTATCCCCAGTTATCCAGAGGGTGCTACTTATCTCAGATGGCCAATAATTATACTTGTGACCACCAAGGTCATTTTAAAGCAGAATGTAAAGTGTCTTCTTTATAAAATTTTATTCTAACTTCCTTCCATAGGTCAAATTAAAGTTCTCGCCAACTGTTTTATCTTAGACATTTGTTGTTGTTGTTGTTCTCTAAAGAAGATAGAATACACATTTGATTCTGTTTCTTCATGACTTTTTTTATATGAAAAATCTAGCGTTTAATCTTTTCAAAATACACTTTGTCCAACTACCTTGGATTGCAAATTCAATGGACTTTCACGTTGAGATAACTTTCTTTGCCAAAAACTGTTAAACATTTTCTTTTTCTTACTTTAAAAAAAAATTTTAAGGTTTTTATTTCTAGGAGAGAGAGAGAGAGAGAGAGAGAGAGACAGCGTGAGCAGGGGAGGGTCAGAGAGAGAGAGAGTCGCAGACTGAAAGAGGCTCTAGGCTCTGAGCTGGCTGTCAGCCCAGAGCCCGACGCAGGGCCCGAATCCACGAACCGCGAGATCATGACCTAAGCGAAAGTCGGACGCCTAACCGACCAAGCCACCCAGGCGCCCCTCTTTTTCTTACTTTTGCACTGTATCAACATTATCTTAATTTTATTGTTGGAAACATATAAACACTAAGAACAGTTAGGTATTACTTGGGGTAAAATTTTTATTAATATATGGTTTCCAAATATCACAAACTAAAGTGAATAATACTTCCTCTGTTGTTATAATATCCATTATGTTATTTTAATCTGGTATTGACAACAGAATTGAAAATAAAACATGAATAATGTATAAACCCTTTACTTTATTACTAGAAGTTTATACATTTGAACCACCTAAACTTCTGCTATTTTTAGAAGATATCGCCCAAATTATGTGAAAGATTAAAAATGAAGAGATCAAGAAATACATTCAAATAAAATTTACATATAATAAAACATAAGCTAGTTGAAAAAATAAACTTAGTTTAATAAACTTAGACATGTTAATATGCGTGATATTATGTTTCTTCAGATTATATTCCTTCCGTTATATTCAACCAATTTAAATAATTTTATGTCTGGGTACAATATAACTGTATGCTACCTGGATACTAGTATATAAAATACAAAAATAGAAAAATATGTAATAACATGCTTTTTTCAATAATAATAAATGTTAAAATAAATAACATTTAGCTTTTCCCCAAGGAACTGGCAAGGACAAAATTCTCTGAGAAGATCTCGGAAGTTTTCATAACTCTTCCCCTGCATTATTATTGGCCCTGTCTCTGTTGTCCTAGTCTCAGGGGCCATTGCCAAATGAACACAACCAAAACAAGAAATATGAAGATTCACCTCCAAGTATAGAAGTCTAGAAATATCGTTGCAGATGTGTCTCCATGGGTGTATCTGAAATGTTAAGTGCTGAATTGAGAGGTGAGTTTGTACATTTTTACAGAAAGCACTTAAGGAAGTTTAGTCAGCAAATGCATGTGGCACTGCCCAGAAGTTAGAAAGACAGTTATCTACTGGTTTTACTTGAGGAACATAAGGAACATGTGAATGCTGTAGGAAGACTTTGAATACAATTAATGAAGACTTGCTCTTTGTTAAGCACTGGGATAAGTCACTCATAAATTCACATCTCATTAACTAATGGACTTCAAAAATAAAATTATATTTGGGCTCTGATATATATGAAATTGCTATATACAGAATTTAGAAGATAAAATAAAATTCAAAGAACCAGATGGATACTTGTGGATTTCTCAAAAGGTCTTAATGTTTATTTATTTTTGAGAGATAGAGAAAGTGAGAGAGACAGAGCATGGGCAGAGGAGGGGCAGAGAGAGAGGGAGTCACAGAATCCAGAGCAGGCTCCAGGCTCCCAGCCATCTGCACAGAGCTCACGACCTGAGCCTAAGTCGGACACTTAACTGACAGAGCACCCAAGCACCCTATACTTGTGTTTTTTAAAGACAAAGTTCTGGGGCTCCTGGGTGGCTCAGTGGGTTAAGCATCCCACTCTTGATTTCGGTTCAATTCATGATCTCTCAGTTCGTTGAAACAGAGCCCCACTTTGAACTTTGTACTAACAGGGTGGAGCCTGCTTGGGATTCTCTCTCTCTGCTCCTACCCACCCCCCACCCCCCAACTCGCTTGCTCTCATTCTCTCTCTCTCAAAATAAATAAACCTTAAAATGGTAAAAACAACTTAAAAACTTCATGCATAAAATATACATTATCTTCAGGTCTGGGAATAACTTATGTGATCATAAATAATTTATGCTAGTGAAAAATGATGGAGTGGTTGATGTTATATATAAATCTCTTACCTTAATATTGGGGAATAAGACACAGCCCTACTCTCAAAGCTGCACAATCATGAAATATAGATGATATATAGCATCCATATAGGTGATGGATGCTAAAGTAAAAGTATAGGTGAACTAGAATAGAATGAAAAATGGCAGAAAATTGTATGGATCTTGAGTTGACCAAACAAATTTATATACCAGGTTATATTTAAGAGAGAATTAAAATATAAGTAAGATTTAACACATTGGAACATTTGGGAGGGGAACTCCAGGACTGTGGGAAAGGTATTTTTGCATGGTATACTGTGGCTGGAGCCTGATGCAGCATCTCTGACATGGAGCAGACAAGGGTGACCCCAAAAGTGAGCATGTTTGTAATGTGACACTTTCATACGGATATTATACTCTAGGCAGTGAAGATGTTCACATGTAGTCACCTGATATGAGTAGATACATTTTAGTTCCATTTTTAATTACCCTTTTCTCCTCGTGGTTGAATATATCAAAGGAGATTCCTGCCATTCGGATAGTCAACTAAGAGACTGAATTCAGAATAAGATTACAGGTGGTGATGGAGCTGATTACATTTTACACGATAATGTTAGGTAGAGTTCCTGCTGAACAAGTACAGAGAACAGTGTTGTGTTGTTTTGTGTGTTTTCAGAGCCTATTGACAGACATGATAGCTAAATTGGAAGAGAGATAAGGGTCAGACTGAGACTTCCTGAAAGAAGCTTGTGTAGTGTCCATTCTTATGAGAACTGAATTCAACTGGGATGCACAGATGATCTCTAGTCAAGTCCTCAATAAATATACCAGGTTGTGTTCTTTCTTCTATGTCATTTTGCCAGCTAGGGGGAAAGTACTTACAAGGTGCCTAGGGCTTTACCTAGTGCTGACTGTTGCTCTTTTGCCTTGTGCACTAACTAAACCTTTAGCTCAATTGACATAATGGTCATTGCATGGACAAGCTGGCATTACTTTTTGAGAATCAAATGAGGATATAAAGAAACAAAAATGAAAAAAATGGGAGGGTCTGGGTGGGTCAGTTGGTTAAGCATCTGATTTTGTAAGATTTCAATCAGGCCATGATCTCCCGGTTTGTGAATTTGAGTCTGGCTCGTGGTTCTGTACTGACAGCTCAGAGCCTCAAGCCTCCTTGGGATTCTGTGTCTCCCTCTCTCTCTGTCCGTCCCCTACTTGTACTCCCTCACTCTCTCTCTCTCTCAAAAATAAACTTAAAAAAAGAGAAAAGTATCATTGTATAATCTTAGTAGATGATGAGTGTCAGATGAGGAAAATAAAGATGGGAAAGGAGATCAAAGCTACCATTAATTTAGAATTTTTCAACTTCGACAAAGCTAATATTTTGGGGAAGTTCTTTGTTCTGTGAATGACCAGTACATTGTAGACTATTTAGCAGCATCTGCTAGATGCCAGTAGAACTCCCCAGTAATGATAACCAATAACACCCCTAGACATTGCATGATATCTCTGGAGAAGAGGGGAGAGTAGATTCACACCACCCTCCATTAGAATCACTTATAAATCATAAATTATAAGACAAATATACTAAGCCCAAACTATCACATTTAATTTTTATGCTTCCTTGATTTTCAGACTACAAGCTCGCAGAGTTGAATTCACCAGTTCAGTGACAAATTTCTTATAAGTGACAGTAATCGAGATAATGGAAAGGTTTAACATCAAATTCTGTACAATTTACTAGTGAAATGTTACACCATCCACTCGACCTGAAACACAATACAAAGAATGCATAAATTTTAGTAATCTGTGTGTGTGCACACTTGTGTATAATTCCTTGATTCAAATTGATATCAATGTATACAGTTTTATGGAAACATATGCACAAATATAGATTACCAGCTTGTACCCTAGTTATTGAAAATGTAATTCGTTTAAATAGTAAATGAGATACTTAGTTGTTTAAATCAGCCAAGGGATAGAGAGTGCTAAAGTATTACATTTCCTTTGCTCTGCTACTTGGGTTTGACTGGGTTAAGCTATTGCAGAATGAGGGAGCACACACAGTATTACATAGATGGGTGCCTAAATAGATACTGTAAGAGAGGCAGCATGTCTGGTGTCCATACAGGATATTTGGCTGGCTAGATTCCTTAAAGATATTCTAGGGCGCCTGGGTGGCTCAGTCGGTTAAGCGTCCAATTTCGACTCAGGTCATGATCTCACGGTTTGTGGGTTCGAGCCCCGCGTTGGGCTCTGTGCTGGAAGCTCAGAGCCTGGAACCTGTTTCAGCTTCTGTGTCACCCTCTCTCTCTCTCTGCCCCTCCCCTGCTCATGCTCTGTCTCTCTCTGTCTCAAATATATATAAACTATAAAAATAAAAAAATATATTTTAAAACACAAAGGATTTCTATAATTTCTCCTGCTGTATCAGGCTAACTTTTGGGAAGGATATTGCTGGTCTGAAAATTCATTGCAGAAAAGAAGGGGGGCATAATTTTGAAATACTTTTTTTAGTATACTGATTCAGAAAACACAAATCAAGACCGAGCTAATCATTGGTTCCTGTGTTCTTAATGAAAGGACTGTAAATAATTGGATCTTATTTTATTTTATTTTTAGTTTTTTTAAAACTGTGTACCAATGGGAGCACACTTTAAATATCTGTACCAACAATAAATACACAAAGCTTAAAACTGAGCCCCGTTTTCTCAGTATTTTTCTTTCAAACTTCTGAAGAAAAATGATAGGAAAAGAAAGTAATGTAAGGAAATTAACAGAAATGTAATATACCAGTCACTTTCAAGTTTGCAAAACAACTGAAGGATAGAATGTGTATCTGCAACATGACTTAGAGAGATACTGAGTGTTCTTTCATAAACATGCTTTTAGATTGTGACACATTTTGATTGAAAACAACTATGATTTACATTTTATTTAATAGTCTTGAGATATTATTTATTGATAAATATATTGTGAGATCTTTTTGCATCCATTTAGTAGAGACCAGGTGTGAGTTGCTGGGTTGTTGCAGGGCCAGCAAGAATACAGGAAAAGCAGGAGAACAGAGGAAACATGCCCCTAAGGAGAAGATGTAAAATGTGCAACTTTCATCTTAAAACTATTTCTTTAAGCATAAAATAACTTCTTAGATATATTCGCCATCATCTACTGCCTAATAGACATAAAATTCTTGTTTAAATAGCCACCTTGCTGGAAGTTTAGGGTGGCTAACATGTGAGCAATTCTTTCTAATTCATTGTTTTTCATAAGGTAAAGGATCTTTATCTTTTTAGCTTACAATAAATTACTGAAGGTCTGTGAATGTCATTTATTTAAACTTTTTTAATTTTTAAATTTATTTTTGAGATAGATAGAGAGGAGAGACACAGAACATGAGTGGGGGAGGATCAGAGAAAGAAGGAGACACAGAATCTGAAGCCAACTCCAGACTAAACTGTCAGCATAGAATCCCACACAGGACTCAAACTCACAGACCTTGAGATCATGACCTGAGCTGAAGTTGGATACTTTGCCGACTTAGCCACCCAGACACTACATGTCACTACATTTACAATTGTGAGTGATGATCTCAGAATTTTGTTTCAACTTAGCATAATTCCTTATACTTGTCCAGGATGCTAGTGAAATGGAAAATAAGGTTTATATCTGAGTCTTCCCTTCCACTTATGGAAATGGTGCAGAAGGAAAACATTCTATTTCTCTCATCCAGTATGTCACTTCAAATATTATCATTTTTTATCCATGTGCAGTAAAATTAATCTAAAACTTAGATGTCAAAGTTTTCAGGGGGATTGGAAGTAATCATTTTAAGTCAGAGTTTTGTAAATAGATCATGCAGGGGTAATTATTTTTGTTTTAGTGACTAGAAGAATAAATGGGTTAAAAGTAATCTAATAAAATTTTCTCTATGAATTCAAAAATTGTCTACTCTTTCAACATTAAAATAAATATTTAGTGGTTAAAATTGAGCTCCTGCTGGGGAGATCTTTCATTTTAATGAAGTCCTAGGCTAAATGGTATGAAAAAATACACATGAGACAAACCCATATTCATTTGATTGTTATTCAACTTGTGCTTAGTCTTGGCAATAACAATTATGCCTATGTTAAATTAAACTTTAATATTTTAGCTATGTGAATTTATGTAGGGCATAAAATCACTCATATCACATTCAGGTAAGTATTAATATTTACCTTTTATTATTTCATGGATTCTTTACAGAAGATTTTGAATGTATATGCTTTCACCTAAACTTGTGATTTTGTGAAACAACATAGAATTACTTTCTCAAAATAAGAAATATTGAATATTTGTTTAAGGAACTAGACATTTCATGAAAACTTCATAATTAGACTAAAATAATTTGAATAAAATGTAAAAACTCACATTTCTTTATTTTTTCACACTTGAGTTTTTCTCTTTTCTCAAGAAAACCAGTGAATAAAAAATGGAAAATAACAACAAAACATTAACAGGCTTCCTTTTACTGGGGTTGTTTCCACCATCAAGAATTGGATTGTTTCTTTTCATTCTCATTGTTCTCATTTTCCTAATGGCTTTTTTTGGCAACTTGTCCATGTTTTTACTTATCCTTCTGGACACCCATCTCCACACACCTATGTATTTTCTACTTAGTCAGCTGTCCCTCATGGATCTGAACTACATCTCCACCATCGTCCCCAAGATGGCATCCAATTATCTTTTTGGAAACAAGTCTATCTCCTTCATTGGGTGTGGAGTACAGAGCTTCTTCTTCTTGACTTTAGCAGGTGCAGAAGGATTACTATTGGCCTCTATGGCCTATGATCGTTATGTGGCTATTTGCTTTCCTCTTCACTATCCCATTCGTATGAGCAAAAAAGTGTGTGTGCTGATGATAACAGGATCTTGGATAATGGGCTCAATCAACTCCTGTGCCCACACTGTATATGCCCTTCATATACCTTATTGTCGATCCAGGTCCATCAACCATTTCTTCTGTGATGTACCAGCCATGCTGATTCTGGCCTGCATGGACACCTGGGTCTATGAGTACACAGTGTTTGTGAGCACCACAATTTTGATTGCATTTCCTTTCATTGGCATTGCATGTTCCTATGGCCGGGTTCTCCATGCCATCTGCCGCATGCACTCAACAGAAGGAAGGAAGAAGGCCTATTCGACCTGCAGCACACACCTCACTGTGGTGACTTTCTACTATGCACCCTTTGCTTACACTTATCTACGCCCAAGATCGCTGAGATCTCCAACAGAGGACAAGGTTCTGGCTGTCTTCTACACTATTCTAACCCCAATGCTTAACCCTATCATTTATAGCCTGAGAAACAAGGAGGTTATGGGAGCCCTGAGAAGGGTGATTCAGAGGGCCTGCCCTGTATAAATGTAGAAAAAGGTCTCTTTAATCCTTCACCCTTAAAAATACAGCCTTTTCATCTTTTACACTCATTAGGAACAATGCCATTCCAAGATTGAAGACAGGGATTATATTAATCTAGAAAATTAAGATAAATGAAATTTGACAAAACAATTTAATATTCTAATTATTTTTTGTTGTCTTTGTGGTAATTTTTCAATAAATAGAAAGAACATATACTTTCCCTTAGCCTGTGGATATTATTAATACATTGAAATGATAATGGAAATAGTCCAACATGATGGTATTACGTATTAAATAATTCTTATATACTTAGTATGTCTTCCCAAATGGCTAAAATAGGAAAAAAATAACAAAAAATGTTATAACATTCCCAAGTTTCATGTGTGTGTGTGTGTGTGTGTGTTATAGTTTACACTTACCTGGTGAAAAGTGATTCTTCTCTTTCCTTATTTTCAGGGGAAGTGATAGTTATAGAGATTGGGCAAAGAACTCTGAATAGAATTAGACATTCTCACACCACTAAAGAGGAAATACAAGTTTATATATTTTATGATAAGAACACTGGAAGTAACTAGATGAATCCTAAGAAAGCAACTTATAACAGGTCTACGTGATCAGGATAATTAATTGTGATCAGGAAGATGAAAAATAAGACTATGGAAGAATGAGATACATTTTCTAAAAGGATTGATGGGAGTTATATATTGTTTAGTGCAGATTAATCAGTCTGAGCTATTCCCCAATCATCCTACAAAATACTCAACCCAAAAAGCCATTAATTACATTTCCTAAGATAATTTCTGTTATCAGCATTTCACTATATATTTAGTGTTCTTATAATTCTACTGAATGATATTTGGGAGGTTTGGTTTAGTGTTAACCTCTCTGTAACACTATTTTTAATAAATATTCCTGTTTAGTGACTAGCATACAAAGGTATTTCCATTACCTGCAACATAGCTCTACACCTGGGCACTATAAATGAAGAGCTATTACTGTTTATGGAATAAGTCTGCTATGCTCTTTATTTTATAAGAACAGGCGTAAATAAGGAAGCTAGGATTAACATGTAAGAAATGATAAACCCTGTATTATCCAAAGCATCACAGTGATGGATGACTGATATGTTAGAATTGGAATTATATATATTTTTCCCCAAATAGAAGATCTGCATATTAGATTATATACTGTAGTTTTGAATATGTTTGTACTAAAATTGAGTCCTTAGAGATTCACTGTTTGATATCAATGACCAAATGCTCATTTAGCATTACTCTTTACTAGCAAGGTTTTCCAGTTGATTTAATTTAGGATTTGAAATGTAATTAGCTGGGGTTCTTAATTAAAGTAAATTATTTTTTAACATAAATAAAATCAGTACCACATAAGCAGAAAATATTATATTAAAAAGAGTGAGAGAGGCATTGGGTTGTGTCCAACTACTCGATATTGGTTCAGGTCATGATCTCTCAGTTGTAAGATCAAGCCCCACATTAGGCTCTGTACTGAGCATGCCGCCTGCTTGGGATTCTCTCTTTCCCTCTCTCTCTGCCCTTCCCCTTCCCTTGAACTCTTTTCTCTCTTTAAGAAAAAATTAACATTAAAAAAAGCACTGAGACTTTCAGACTCTTCAGAAATGCTGATCCAATAATGTCTGGAAACTACATAACCAAAATCAATTTCCAAAATGTGCCTGAGATGTATTCATATAGCTCATATTATTCACAGCTCAAAAATCCCATGATGAGCTCCTCTGAAAACTTGATGAATTACAATAAATACTTATTTATTATTATTGTGCTGTTTGCTTATTGGATGTACGTATCCTTTGCGTTTTTGAAGATATTCACTCCAAAGTTAGTTTGAAATTTACTAAATAAAGATTTATTAAAAAGTATGAATTTATGCCCTTTCTATAATGAAGAGTCAGATGAAGAAAAGACTATTTATTACTAACATAGACATCAGAACTTTTGTTTCCTAAGACATGTCAAGAAGGAAGTCAGATACATAAGAATGGTCAATGTTCTCTAAACTTTCTTTTGAAACAATTGTTCTGTTTTGTGATGAATATATAAGAAAGACATATTTCAAATATGCAAATGTGATTACATATTTAACAGCCTGTATTGTTTGTTTTTTTGTTGTTTATTTATTTTTGAGACAGAGAGAGACAGGCACGAGCAGGGGAGAGGTAGAGAGAGAGAGAGTAGGAGACAGAGACTCTGAAGCAGGTTCCAGGCTCTGAGCTGTCAGCACAGAACCTGATGTGGGGTTTGAACTCAAGAACCGGGAGATCATGACCTGAGCTGAAGTCAGACGCTTAACCGACTGAGCCATCCAGGAGCCCCCAAAACCTGTATTGTTTAATAAAAACTTCAAATAGATTGAAATAGAATTTTTAAATGTTTATTTTGAAAGAGAGAGAGAGACAGGGGGAGGGTTAGAGAGAGAGAATGGAGAGAATCCTAAGCTGCTTTTGAGCTGTCAGTGCAGAGCCCTACATGGAGCTGCAACTCACAAACCATGTCATCATGTGCTGAGCAAAAACCAAAAGTCAGATGCTTAACCAAATCAGCCACCCAGGCGCCCAAGAACTTTTTAAATAAATACATAGAAACCTCACTGTTATTACTTAGATTTATTTAAAAAGATGAGTTTAAACATATATGTATTAAATTACATGAAATTCATGTAAGTAGAAGTCTATTTTCTCCTACATGTTATTAAGCATTCCAATACCATTTAATAAATAAGTCATCCTTTCTATTTTAGGTTGACTGGGCACTTTTATTAGATATTGTGTTTCTACACACTTGTGATATGATTTTGAGTGCTTCATTTAAAGAAAAAAAATTAAATTTATTTTTGAGAGAGAGAGAGAGAATGAGCAGGGGAGGGGCAGAGTAAGAGGGAGACACAGAATCTGAAGCAGGCTCCAGGCTCTGAACTGTCAGCACTGGGCCTGACGCAGGGTTCAAACTCATGAACCTTGAGAACACAGCCTGAGCTAAAGTTAGAGCTTAAGAAACTTAGCCACCCAGGTGCCCCTTGAATGCTTCACTTTTATTCTCCCTCATTTCTTTATGTTTTTCTACAAATAATTTTTTGTCCTCATTTCTCTAATTACTCACCCTCTCACTTTGGCAAACACCAGTCTGTTTTCTGTATCTATGAACTTATTTTCTTGCTGTGTTTTGTTTTGTTTTTATCTTTCTTGCATAAGTGAGATCATTTGGCATTTGTTTTTCACTTTCTAATATATTTCACATAGAATAATACCTTCAAGATTTAATTCATTTGTCACAAATGGCAAGATTTCATTATCCTTATAAATATATTTAATATAAATATGTAAACATATATATTTCATTTTTATTTAATATGCTATGTGTTACATATAAATATGTATTTATTATATCTATATTTATTACATATATATTTTATATACACATAGGAATATGTATATTCTTATATATATTTACATTTATAATGTCATACTATTATATTCTTTTAAAAAGTATACATATATGTATATGTCTATTTAAACAAACATACCATGTGTATAAGCATATTTCTTTATGTGTATTTAAATACATTTAAATATAGTCTATATAATGTATAGTTAATACATTATATAAAACTATGTAATACATATAATTTATTCACTCAGCCATCAAGGAGTTTTAGGATATTTAGGTTGATTTCTTATCTTAGCTTCTTAGCTACTGTGAATAATGCTGCAATTAACATAGGAATGACCAATGAACATAGGGATGCATAAACCTTTCCAAGTAGTGTTTTTGTATTCTTTGGATAAATACCCAGCAGTGGAATTGCTGTATGATATGGTAGTTCCATTTTAAGTTTCATAAGGAAAAGTCCATACTGTTTCCTGTAGTGGCTGCACCAGTTTGCATTCCCCCCAATAATGAACAAAGATTCCCACTTATCCATATCTTCACTAACATGTTATTCCCTGTCTTTTGAAAACAGCTATTCTTAATAAGTAAGATGATGCTTCATTGTGTTTTTTATTTGCTTTTCCCTAATTATTTATGACATTGATCAGCCTTCCCCCCCCCTTTCTTTACATTTTTGGCCATCTGTATGTCTTCTTAGGAAAACAATCTCTATTCATGTCTTCTGTCCACTTTTTAATCAATTTTTATGGTATTGAAATAGTGTGTTCTTTATGTATTTTGAATACTAGCCCTTCTTACTATACATATGATTTGCAAGTATTTTTTTCCTATTCAGTAGTTTGTCTTTTAATTTGCATTGATGGTACTATTTTCTGTGCATATTTTTAGTTTGATGTAGCCCCACTTATTTTTACTTTTCTTCTTTTTGCCTGTTGTGTAAGATTAAAAAATAATAATTCTTATAAATATCTATGTCAATGACCTAACCACCTGTTTCTTCCAGAAGTTTTATGGTGTCAATTCTTACATTTATCTTTAGTCCTTTTTAAAATAATTTTTGTGTATGGTTTAAGATAATGGTCCAATTTCATTTTTTTTCGCATGTGGCCACATAGTTTTCTAACTGGAAAATAAATAGGATGTACACTTACTAAATAAACTGTCCTTCCACCATAGATATTCTTAACTTTATGTTGTAAATTGGTTAACCATATATCCATGGGTTTACTTCTGATCTGGAGTTCCTTACTCTCCCTCAACCTTTAGAATACACTGAAAGCCATGGCGCCATGCAATGCTGACATTTTTGTGCATCTCCTGGAGAAGTATACTTCTACAACTCCCCCACACTCTTTAGGAAGCAGAAGCTGTTTTATGTAGTTTTATTATCAAGGTCTTATGGGCTGTTAGGGACTCATTACTTCTCTGATTAAAGTCACAGCCACCTCAGTATGTCGACCATCAGGTGTTCACCCGTGGTCATTGTGGTTGCCTAAGGATAATTTTGCCCTGAGATCTCACCAACAGGTTCCATTATATCCGCGTTCAAGTTCTTCTGAATTTCTAATGTAAATCCCCATGTATAGTGGGTAGTTTTGAGGCATGAACTAACAATGAAGTGGGATTTATTCCTGGTTTACAGTGGTGGTTCTATATTCACAAATCAATCAATATGAAACACTACATTAATAAAAGAAAGGATAAGAACTATATGATCATTTCAATAGATGCAGAAAAAATATTTGACAGTAAGCAGCATCAATTCATGATTTTCAAAAAAAAAGTATGATTGGGGCGCCTGGGTGGCTTAGTCGGTTAAGCATCCGACTTTCGCTTAGGTCATGATCTCGCAGTTCGTGGGTTCGAGCCTCACGTCGGGCTCTGTGCTGACTGCCAGCTCAGAGCCTGGAGCCTGTTTCAGTCTGTGACTCCCTCTCTCTCTGACCCTCCCCTGCTCACACTGTCTCTCTCTCTCTCTCTCTCCTAGAAATAAATTTAAAAAAAAACATTAAAAAATATGGTTAGAGGGAACATTCTTCAACATAATAAAGGCAGTATACAAAATACCCACAGCTAATATCACCCTCGATGTGGAAAAACAGAGCTTTTCCACTACAGTCAGGAATAAGACAGGGATATTTACTCTCATCACTTTATTTAACATAGTAGTGGAACTCCTTGCCACATAAATGAGACAAGACAAAGAAATTGGAAGAACATTGTTAAAATGTCTATACTACCCTAAGCAATCTACAGATTTCATGCAATCCCAATCAGATTATGACCAGCATTTTTCACAGAGATAGAGCAAATAATCTTAAAATTTGTATGGAACCACAAAAGCCCAAACACTGAAGGCAACCTTGAAAAGAAAAACAAAGATGGAGGCATTATATTTCCAGACCAAAGTTGTATTATGAAGCTAAAATGATCAAGAGAATATGCTACTAGCACAAAAATAGACATATAGATCAATAAAACAGAATAGAAAACCCAGAACTGAACCCACAACTATATGGTCTATTAATCTTCAACAGTGTAGGAAAGAACATCTGATGGGAAAAAGTCTCTTCAGCAAATGGTGCTGGGAGACCTGAACATCAACATGCAAAATAATGAAAACGGACAACTTTCTTGCATCATACACAAAAATAAATTCAGAATGTATGAAAGACCTAAGTGTGAGACAGGAAACTATAAAAATCCTAGAGGAGAACACAAGAAGTAAACTCTTTGACATTGGCCTTAGGAACAAAGACAAAAATAAGCTATAGGAATTCATAAAAATAAAAGGTTTCCACACAGCAAAGAAAACAACAGACTAAAAGGCAGCCTGTGGAATTGGAGAATATATTTGTAAATGGCATATCTGATAAAAGGTTAGTATCCAAAATATAATGAACTTAGAAAACTCAACACCCCCAAACTAATAATTAAATGAAAAATGAGCAAAGGACATGAAAAGATATTTTTCCAAAGAAGACATACAGATAGATGCTCAACATCACTCATTACCAGGGAAATACAAATCAACACTATAATGAGATATTATTTGATACCTGTTCAGAATGACTAAAATTAACAACACAAGAAACAACAAGTTTTGGACAAGAGGTGAAGGAAAGGGAACCCTCTTACACTTTTGATGGGAATGCAAACAGGTGCAGTCATTCTAAAACACATAATAGAGGTTCTTCATAAAGTTAAAAATAAGACTACCCTACATTTCATGAAAAAATACTATTAGGTATTTACTGAAAGAATACAAAAATACTGATTCAAAGGGACGCATACAGCCTGAAGTTTATTGAAGCATTATCTACAATAGTGAGAACATGGAAAGAGCGCAAATGCCCATTGACTAATGAATAAAGATGTGTTATATATACATAATAGAACATTACTCAGCCATAAAAAAAGAATTAAATCTTAAATTTTTTAATGTTTTATTTTTTTCTAGGAGAGAAGAGAGAGAGAGACAACGTGAGCAGGGGAGGGTCAGAGAGAGAGGAAGTCACAGACTCTGAAACAGGCTCCAGGCTCTGATCTGGCAGTCAGCACAGAGCCCGACGCGGGGCTCGAACCCACGAACCACGAGATCATGACCTAAGCGAAAGTCGGACACTTAACTGACTAAGCCACCCAGGCGCCCCCCAAAAAAGAATTAAATCTTGACATTTGCAACAACATGGGTGGATTGAGAGTATAATGTTAAGTAAAATAACTCAGTCAGAGAAGGATAGATACCATATGACTTATTCATACGTGGAATTTAAGAAACAAAATAAACAAAGAAAAAATGACAAACACAGACTCTTAACTATAGAGAACAATCTGATGGTTACCAGAGGAGAGGTAGGTCAGGGTTGGGAGAAATAGTTGATGTGTATTAAGAGCAAACTTAAGATGAGCACTGAGTAATTAGGAGAATTGTTAAATCATTATATTATAAAACCTGAAACCAACATGACACTGTGTGTTTCTATAGGAATTTTTGTGGTTTTTTTAAATTTTGTTTATTTTTGAGAAAGAGAGAGAGACAGAGCATGAGCAGGGGAGGGTCAGAGAGAGAGGCACAGAATCTGAAGGAAGCTCCAGCCTCTGAGCTGTCAGCACAGAGCCCAATGCAGGGCTCAAACTCATAAACCATGAGACCATGACCTGAGCCAAAGTCAGATGCTTAACCAACTGAGCCACCCGGGTGCCCCTATAGGAATTTTCTTAAAAACTTAATTAAAAAAAAGCAAGGAAAAACAAACCAAATAAAAAAAAAAGAGAGAGAGAGAACATTTTCTTAGAAAAATAAGTCAGGCAGAAAAAAATATATTGTATAATTTCACTTTTTTGGTCCTTTTTTTTAAAAGTAGGTTTCATGCCCAGTGTGAAGCTCAACATAGGACTTGAACTCACTCACAACCCTGAGATCAAGACCTTATCTATATAAAGAGTTGGACACTTAACTGACTGAGCCCTCTAGGTGACCCTGTATGATTCCACTTTTATGATATATTTAGAATAGGCAAATTAATTGAGAGAGAAAGAATTGTTAGCAAGACTGTAAGGTGAGGGAATAGGGTATTCCTATTTGTAAGATGAGAAGCTTCAATTTGGGATGGTGAAAATACTCTGGAAAGTGATGGTAGTGTTGATTGAACAAAAATGTCAATGCACTTAAAGTCATTAAATTGTATAGTCAAAACTTGTTAAAACTGTCAGTTTTGTGTTATATATATGTTAGATATAATATATATTATATAGTATATATATTATATTGTATCATATATAATTGATTTATATATATATAGATTCAAAATAATTGGAAACATTAAAAAATAAATATCTACACTATATTAAAGACTATATCAAACTGTGTGATAATTTAAGAATTTCTCCTTATGTGTTGATATTAAATTCATCATATTCCATGATAATGTATCAATTTTTTCTAGCCAATGTTTTCTAAAGTGCCAAACACTATTTGTTTACACACTATTTTATGCAATTCCTGAATAATAGTACATAAAATATGTGACTGTATAAACCTTTAGAGATGTAATAATATTAGAAGAAACTGAAAAGATAAACATTTGATTCCCCAACTAAATTGACCCTAAATACATCATCAAAAACTTGTAAACAAATGATAAGTACTCTTTTCTAATCTTGGCCTGAGGCCATCTTGAGCTATTAGTGACTTAAACTACGTTATTCAAGTCTCATTGGATTTCACAAATGAACACACACACACAAGTAGTCTTAACTTTAATATTTAGGTGAAGAAAAAACTGAATTATGGTTGTTCCTGAGTCTTCATAAAATTATCTAAAATATTAAGACCGAGGATAAGAGATGAGTGTCTACATTTGTTTAGAAAATATTCATAGATATCTGCTGAGAAAAATAACTGTTCCTATAATGACTTTATGATGACCACTGTCAAGTATTCAATTCAGTAATGTTGTAAAACTGAAAGCTAACAAAAGATTCATGTCCTATTTTAATTCATCACATAATTGGCAAGACTTTTAAGCAAATGCTTAAAAGAATTTTATTAGAATTAATTAAGAACTGCTGTTTATAAACAATTAAAATATGTACTTGATACATTAAGATATCTCACTAACCATGGTGTTTCAAAAATAAATTTTATTTGATTGAAATAGGTTTAAAAGATTGTGTGTGTGTGTGTGTGTGTAAATTTATAAATGAATTAATTGTCTAAACACTTGCATACTTAAAAAAATGAACCTCTCTTTAAACCTAAAAATTATATCATTTTACAATTCTCAAAAGAATTGATGTTAACTCCTAATAATCTAGTGTAAAATGGCAGAGCAACAAAGTAAAGTGAATAAGGGAGTCAATAACTGATATTATCTATGAACATCTTTCCTGGACTTATGCTGAATAAGACAAAGGTCTATACTAAGTTACATCATGTTCATGAGGATATGGTCACTTCATAATTCTGTGTGAGGGAATATATACCAAATGTTAATACATGGATGCAAAAGGAATTCCAAATATGAGAATTTATTTGTCTACAATCATACAATATATTTTCAGAACAATTGCATCTGAAAGATAAGTTGTATTTATTGAGGGAGAGTAAGTGTGCTGTGCTCAGAGCCTGTGATGAATCCTCTGGACATGGAGAATGGTAGCTGGTGGGGAAAGCATTAACGTGTGTGTGTGTGTGTGTGTGTGTGTGTGTACACACTTTTTATTTGACTATAGGTTTATTTGAATATAATGTTACATTAGTTTCAGGTGTGCTACCAAGTAACTTGACAAGTTTATTCATACTATGCTCACCATAAATGTAGTCACCATCTGTCCCAATATAAGGCTATTACAATATCATTGACTGTATTTCTCAAGCTATGTGTTTTATTCCTGTGATTTATTCATTTCATAATTGAAAGCCTATATTTCCCTCTCCTCTTTTTTGTGAGCTGTTTTTGGTTAACAGCACAGTAGTTAATGGTTGCAGGGCAAACTTATAACTTCTTATACACCATTCTAATTTATGTGGATCTTCTTTTAAAAAATTTTAAAATGTTTTTCTTATTTATTTCTCTGTGTGTGTGGGTGTGTGAGAGAGAGAGAGAGAGCAGGGGAGGATCAAAGAGAGAGGGAGACACAGAACCTGAAACAGGCTCCAGGCTCTGAGCTGTCAGCACAGAGCCAGACATGGGGCTGGGACCCACAAACTGTGAGATCATGACCTGACCCAAAGTTGGAAGCTTAACTGACTAAGCCATTCAGGCGCTCCACGTGAATCTTATTTCTAATTCAATGATTCCTTGTCTCAATTGTATTCAAAAATATAAAATGGAGGGGTAGATGAGTACACTGTTGGTTTCAGTTTAGGTCTTAATCTCATGACTTATGGGTTCAAGCCCGCATTGGGATCTGTGCTGACAATGTGGGACTTGCTTGGGATTCTGTCTCTCTCTTTCTCTTTCCGCCCTTCCCTCACTTGCTCTCTTTCTCTCAAAATAAGTAAATAGACTTATAATAATAGCAATACATAAAGTTGAACTTCTAAACAAGGTAAAATAGTAAAAACTCAATTTACCTGTTACCTGTTTCTGGAGCCATTATATATTTTCTAAATTTAAAGGACATCCAGAAAGAATTCAAGTATTCATAGAAATACTGAAAGCATTTAGTTATCCCATATTTTCAAACACAAATTGTGCCTAATGTTACTACTTTCTGTGATTCACTTTTGTATTTCATCTTTTTGCTGTGTATATGTATGACTAAGCTTCAAGTGAAGTAATATCTACATTAAAAATTTAGGAGACTGTGAAAAGATGGGAGGGGTGCCTGGGAGGCTCAGTCGGTTAAGCATCTGATTTCTGGTTGAGACATGATCTGGCGGTTTGTGCGTTCGAGCCCCGCATCTGGCTCTGTGCTGGCAGCTCAGAGCCTGGGGACTGTTTCAGATTCTGTGTATCTCTCTCTCTCTGCCATTTCCCCGATCATGCTCTGTCTCTGTCTCAAAAATAAATAAACCATAAAAAATTAAGAGAAAAAAACAACACAAGATGGGAATGGTACACAGAAATATTTTGGGGAATATATTGTTGATAAATCTAGGTGTAACAGATATACAGATGAAAAATAATTTGATGGTGACTTTCTTAATATTGCTGGAATGATGATGATAATAAGGGTAATAAATATCACACCTGGGGGTGCTTGAATGGCTCAGTCAGTTAAGAGTCTGACTCTTGGGGCGCCTGGGTGGCTTAGTCGGTTAAGCGTCCGACTTTCGCTTAGGTCATGATCTTGCGGTTCGTGGGTTCGAGCCCCGCGTCGGGCTCTGTGCTGACTGCCAGCTCAGAGCCTGGAGCCTCTTTCGGTCTGTCACTCCCTCTCTCTCTGACCCTCCCCTGCTCACGCTGTCTCTCTCTCTCCTAGAAATAAATAAAACATAAAAAAAAATTTTTAAAAAGAGTCTGACTCTTGGCTTTGGCTCTGGTCATGTTCTCATGCTTTCATGGGTTCAGTCTTGCATTGGACTCTGTGCTGCTGGTGCAGAGCCTGCTTGGGGTTCTCTCTCTATCTGCCACTCCCCCATTTACACTGCCTTCATCGATCTAAAAAATAAATAAATAAATACATACATACATACATAAATACATAAATAAATAAACTATAAAAATTAAAAGAAATCACACCTATTGGTCAGTGATGAATTATGCAAAGGACATCTGTAATATCCAGAATACATTATCTTGCACAATCTTATGTTACTTCTTGCTTTTTTTCTTCCACCTTTATTAAAGTATACTTGACAAGTAAAGCTTGTATGTATTTAATATATAAGTTGATACTTTGAAAGAGATACACATTGTGAAATAATCACTATAATCAAGCTAATTCACATATCATTCAACTTACACAGCTATATTCTTTCTTTCTTTCTTTCTTTCTTTCTTTCTTTCTTTCTTTCTTTCTTTCTTCCTTCCTTCCTTCCTTCCTTCCTTCCTTCCTTCCTTCCTTCCTTCCTTCCTTTCTTTCTTTCTTTCTTTCTTTCTTTCTTTCTTTCCTTCCTTCCTTCCTTCCTTCCTTCCTTCCTTCCTTCCTTCCTTCCTTCCTTTCTTTCTTTCTTTCTTTCTTTCTTTCTTTCTTTCTTTCTTTCTCTTTGGTGTCTGAGATCACTTAAAATGAACTCTCCTAGAAAATTTCAAACATACAATACAGCCTTGTTAACTATATTCACATGATGTATGAGAGATATCCAGAATGTATTCATATTGCATAATGGAGGTTTTTTAGACTTCAACCTAAATCTTCCCATATTTCTCATTCCCTTCAGCCATTGACAACTGGCATTTCATTTTCTGCTTCTATTGTAGATTCCACCTACCAGTGTAATTGGGCACTGATTGAATTTCTGTATATGGCTTATTCTACTTAGCATAATGTCCTCCAGTTTCATCTATACTGTTACAAATGGAAGTATTTCCTTTTTCAAGGCTTTTATGTATATTAAATATTCCATATTTACTACAAACACCATATGTTCTTATCCATTTACTTGTTGATTAATTCTTTGATTGTTCCCATATCTAAAATGTTGTAAATAATGTTGCAATAATCATAAGAGTGCACATAATTCCTCAAGATATTTATTTTACTTCCTTTGGATATATACCCAGAACTGGGATTGTAGGATCATATATTATTTATACTTTTAATTATTTCAGGAACTCCCATACTCATGTATAGAGTGGCTGCCCCAGTTTACCTTTCCAGCAGGAGTGCACAAGCATCTTTTTTCTTCTGACCAACACTTATAATTTGGTGTCTCTTTAGTAATAGCCATGACTCATTTAATTGGCAGGCAGGGTAGGACATGAGAATCTTTCTACTGCCCATGGTATTAGGCTGGAAGGAGAATGTAATTCTTGGTGCTCATCAATCTCTTCATCCCAGACAGTTTAGGCAGCTCCTCTGACATTTGTACAAATTCAAGTTCTGAAACTTTTGTGATGAGAAAAACAAAGGCAGGAAGAATGCACAAATTCAAGTTCTGAAACTTTTGTGATGAGGAAAACAAAGGCAGGAAGAATGGAACTAAAAAGGTGTTACCTTACAACCTGTGTCCCACTGATGTTCATCTGAAACATGCAGATGATGATGTTTCTGAAGGGCCTCATAACTAATGTTTTACTTTATGATAAATGGTAACCTATCTTGACAAGAGTCAGACCCCCAGAGTCCTTGAAACCTCATTTTCAACACAAATTCCTTAGAGAGTTACTTATCCTTAACCAACCTATGAAAAATTAGATAATCAGTCACTCCTCACAATCACAAATACAACTTTTTCTGCCCATGGGTCCTGTCACTGTGATTTAATAAAAGTACCCTTTTCCCCTGAAAACATCACAAAAATATTTCTTGACAATTTGCCTGATGGTGCCCCATGATTTTATATTCTATTTGCACTTTTAAGTGTTTTTTTTTTTTAATTTTCTGTGCCCCAGGGAAGACAAATCAGTTCAAGGCAATATCCCTGACCACTGCATATTAGAGCATTGTGGAGTGTGGTGGGTTTTATTTTCTTTGTTTTGTTTTTTTGGTTTATTGGGTTTTGTTTTTAATCAAGCCTCCATCTCTCTTTCTGTTCTTCATATGGTCTTCCTATCTTTTGAAATGTAGACGCTGTTCACCCAGCCCACATTTCTTCAGGAGGAATTGCTCTATATATTTGTGTTGATTTGGTGGGAAGAGGAGGAAGTGAGTCCATAGTCTCCCTGCATCATCTTATTGGAACTGAACTTGAGGCTTCTTTTTTTAAAGTAAGGAATTGTAGATTTCAGTAAAAAATGTCTTAGGACGTCTGTAAACTCACCTTGCCCCATGGATACAACTAAATAACATTCACATCTGTGTAAGCAACCTATGTAAGGACCCAAACACTGACAGAACAAACCACAACTAAATGTAGAGAAGAGACTACATCTAAAAAGCAGAAGGGACAAAGATACTATCTGTAGCTAAACAGATCCATACGATTGACTGTGGGAGTGAAGGACATTGTGGACCTTTGAGAGGGGAAAGAAAAAGGCCCATACACTGGGTAACCCACACAATGAAGACAAATCCCCATGGCATTTGACTTTAAAGACCTAAGGGCCCAAAATTTTGGTAGAACTTACAACCAATAATGCTTACAACCTGGAACTTTAAAATTCAGAGTAATAAGCTCTGGGAGAATGAGCAGGGTGAAATGAAACTGAGACTGCCCTTGAAGAGACAGCACAGTAGCCCTAAGATATAAAGCATAGAAGAAGTAATTTGCAAAACACGTGGAGTGTATGGGAAGGATATTAATTACTGATTTCAAAGCATGCATTGGAGGGATGGAGATTCTTGAGGAGTTTCTCCAGGGACAAGAAAGATGGAAGGTGCCATTTCCCACCCCTCATCTCCTGTATAAACAATTAGCCTCCTTCAAGAAATAAGACTTTTCTGATCCCTCTGCTTAACTGCTTAACACTGATGAAGTGTCCCTACATGCACTTTGTGCATCTGTCCCCTCCACTCTCCTGGCCTAGCTGTCTGCAGCTACAGTTCCCCCCTCCTATTGGGAACCTGCACACAAAACTTACTAACACTACACATCTGTCCCTCACATATGAAACAGACACATCCAATGCTCTCTAGGCTGGAGCCCATCCAATATTTGCCAAAAGTCTGCCAATAAGCAAGCAGCAATGACAAGTGTCAGCACAAATCCAAAATATCTCCTGCATAGGGAGAGGGAAAGATAACAACAAAGACTCATGCCTCAGCAATGAGCTGGTGACATACAGTTGGTTTGACTACAAAGCCCCGCCAACGAATGAAAACTTCTAAGGGGGAAATACAAGGAAAGTGCCTTACAGTTTGGTGGTACTGCATCTCTGTAAAATGCTTGGTATGTTGCAATCCAAGACCAAGGAGGACCCACATTGGCCCACTAATACAATTGGGACCAAATACTGACCATAACTGAAAAGAGAGCCACTGCACACAACTAAACTGAAGGGAAAAGTGATTTGGCCACAGCATCAAATGCACACAACACACATAGGAGATACTTTGAAGAAGTAGATTCTAATGAAACAGAAACAAGGAACTCTAGGGCAGCATAGGGCCCCTTATTCATAAGGCTACTCTTTCAAAACCAGGAGACACTTTTTACTTTCTCAACACACAGAAACAGACACAGAGAGTTAGTCAAAATGAGGAGACAAAGAAATATGTCCTAAATGAAAAACAGAACAGAATCATCAGGAGACCAAAATAAAACAGAGTTAACTAATATGTCTGATAAGAAGTTTAAAGTAATGACCATAAATATATATGTGGGGCTTGATTAAAAAGTGGACATCAGTGAAACTTTTAACAGAGATAGGAATTTTTAAAAATGAATGCAATACCTCAATAAATGAATTTTATTTTATTTTAAAAAAATGTTAATGGTTTATTTATTTCTGAGAGAGAGAGAGACGTTGTGAGCAGGGGAGGGTCAGCGAGAGAGGGAGACACAGAATCTGAAGCAGGTTCCAGGCCCTGAGTTAGCTGTCAGCACAGAGCCCAACAAGGGACTCGAAACCATGAATGGTGAAATCATGACCTGAGCCGAAGTCAGACGCTCACCTGACTGAGCCACCCAAGCGCCCCAATAAATGAATTTTAAAATACACTAGATGGAAAAAATAAAAGGCTAGTAGAAGCAGAAGAATAATCAGCAAGGTAGAGTACAAAGTAATAGAAAGTAATGAAGCTGAGCAGGTGAGGGGGAAAATGCAAAATGAGCATAGATTTAGGGAACACGGTAATACCATCAAGTGTAATAATATCCACATATAGGGATAGAAGGGAAAGATAGAGAAAGGGAGACAGAATTTTTTTGATGAAATAATGCTTGATAATTTCCCAAATAATAAGAAGAAAATAAAAATCCAAATACAAGAGGCAAAGGAGCCCTCAGCAAAATCAACCCCAAAACGTCCACACCAAAACAGATTCTATTAAAGTCTAAAAAAGTAGTGATAGAGAATTTCAAGAACAGTAAACCCTGGGTGTTACATGTAAGTGATAAATCACTAAATTCTACTCCTGAAACCAATATTACATGATATGTTAGGCAACTAGAATTTAAATAAAAACTTGAAATAAATAAACAAATAAAGCTGTAAGAAAAAAGAAAACAGTTACATACCAGGGACACCCATCAGGCCATCAGCTGATTTTTCAGAAGAGAAATTACTGACCAGAAGAAAACAGTGGAGCACCTGGGTGGCTCAGTTGGTTCAGCGTCTGACTTCAGCTCAGGTCATAATCTCATGGTTCACAAGTTTGAGTTCAAGTCAGGTCCTGTGTTGATAGATCAGAGTCTGGGGCCAGTTTCTGATTCTGTGTCTCCCTCTGTCTTAGTCCTCCCCAGTTTGCACTCTGTCCTATCCCTTTCTCTCTGAAAAAATAAACATTAAAAATTAAAGACAGAGAGAGAGAGAGAGAGAAAGAGAGAATGGCATGATATATTCAAAGTGTTGAAGGGAGAAAAAAATGTAGCCAAGAAAATTATATCCACGAAGGGTATCATTCTGAATACAAGAAGAGATGAATACTTCCAAGACATACAAAATTTAAAGGAATCCATGATCACTAAACCAGCCCTACAAGATATGTTAAAGGGGACCCATTGCGTGGAAAGGAAGCACAAAAGCACTAAAAATAAGTATATTTCAAAACATCAGTCAGGGGACTCACAAAAGGATATAAATAAAGTATAATATCATATACCTAAACCATAGATGGAAGAGGGGTGAAGAATGGATTTACTTAAGCTACTGCACCTTTATAGTTACCGCTATATGAAGAACAAGTTCTATACACCAAATGGTAACCACAATTCAAAAACCAGTAATAGATATGCCAAAAGAAAAGAGAAAATAATTCAACTATATTACAAAAGAAAGCCAGCAAACTGTGAAAGAGAGAAAGAGTAGAAAGGATCAGAATAGAACAACAGAAAGAGGGAGTTGGCAGTGGAGTAGGAGGACCTACCCTTGCCTTACCCACAAACACAACAAGATAACTGTCAAATCAACAATACCTCTAAAAATAGACCTGACTGCTGAGAGAACAAACTCCCTAACTAAAGGAAGAGAAGAGACCACATCAAAGAAAGAAAGGAAGTGGGAAGATGTCATTTAGTGGATAAACAGGTTGTAGGTGCAACAGAGAGGAGGGAGCTATGGTCACCTAGAATGGTGTGTGAGAGAGAAACCACAAGAAAACTCACAAGAAGAATGTTTCGCCTAGGTTTTTGGCTTATAAAACAAAAGGGACTGAATATCATGAGTTTTTGCAACCAGCAGTACTTACTGTGTAAAGATTAAAGGCAGTGGCCTTGGCTGAGAGAGAACCTGGAGGGCACAGAGCTGCTCCTGAAAAGAAAGCTGGCAAACAACCCAGGGGTAGATAGCATGGAAACAGTTATCTGAAGGACATTTGGGGCACACAGGAGGAAGATTATTCACTTTTCCTAGAGCATATCCTTGAGAGGCAGCATTCAGGGGGTACTTTTCCAGGAACAAAGGAACTGACTGGCACCATTCCCTCCCCCACTACTCAGCATAAACAGAGCCACCTGTAGGAAGCAGCACAGCCTCAACACTATCTTCCTAACTTATTTATACCAAGTCCCATATCACTGTACTCTGGGTGGCTGTCCTTCTCACTCATGCTTTTCTCAGTCCCAGCATGGCAGGCTTCTCCCCCAGAGGATGAGTACAAACCCCTGCTAATATTATGATTCCTGAAAACAGAGTTCTTTTTTTTTTTTTAGGATATTGTCTTTTTAAAAATAAGTTATTGTCAAGTTGGTTTCCATATAACACCCAGTGCTCATCCCCACAAGTTCCCTCCTCCATGCCCATCACTCCCCTTCCGCTCCCCCCCCATGTCCATCAGTCCTCAGTTTATTATCAGCATTCAAGAGTCTCTCATGGTTTGCCTCCTTCCCTCTCCCCCTCAACATTTCCCTCTTCTTCTCCCCCACGGTCCTCCGTTAAGTTCCTCTAATCCTCCTATAAGTGCAAACCTATGGTAGCTGTCCTTCTCTGCCTGACTTCTTTTGCTCAGCATAACACCTTCCAGTTCCATCCATGTAGCTACACATGGCCAGATTTCATTCTTTCTCATTGCCATGTAGTATTCCATCGTATAGATAAACCACATCTTCTTGATCCATTCGTCTGTTGATGGACACTTAGGCTCTTTTCATGTTTTGGCTATTGTTGAGAGTGCTGCTATGAACATTGGGGTCCATGTGCCCCTATGCATCAGCACTCCTGTATCCCTTGGGTAAATTCCTAGCAGTGCTATTGCTGGGTTATAGGGAAGTTCTGGTGTTAATTTTTTGAGGAATCTCCACACTGTTTTCCAGAGGGGCTGCACCAGTTTACATTCCCACCAACAATGTAGAAGTGTGTCCATTTCTTTACATCCTCGCTAGCATCTAGAGTCCTCTGATTTGCTCATTTTAGCCACTCTGACCAGCGTGAAGTGATATCTCAGTGTGCTCTGAAAACAGAGTTCTGCACATCCTTTAGACGTAGGTGGTGTCAGGTCTCATTGCACAAGACCAGAACGAGTCATATGCAGGCCAGTGACCGAATTTTGCACATAGCAGGCAAGAAGAGCTTCTGAAGATGACTAGCCTAAAGAATAAATGGGCCAAACACAGTAGCAGAGTGCACAAAGCACACGGCCATTTACAATTGTCCCCAAATCCATATGATATCTAGGAATATATTTAACTAACTGAACAGGTGAAAGACATATGCTCTTAAAACTATAAAAGACTGAAAGAAATTGAAAACAACACAGAAAAAAATAAAAGATATTCCATGCTTATGGATTGGGAGAAAACAATTTTAAATGTCTATACTACCCAAAGTGATCTACACATTGAATGTAATCCCTATCAAAACAACAACAGCATTGGGGCACCTATATGGCTCAGTCGGTTAAGTGTCTGACTGGTTCAGGTCATCATCTAAATGTCTGTGAGTTTGAGTCCAGAATTGGGCTTTGAACTGACAGCTCAGAGCCTGGAGGCTGCTTCATATTCTGTGTGTCTTTCTCTCTGCCCCTCCCCTGCTCATGCTCTGCCTCTCTTTCTCTCAAAAATAAATAAGCATTAATTAAAAAAAAGAAAAACAGAGTTTTTAAAGTAGTGGTAAAAATCCTAAAATTTGTATGGAGCCACAAAAGACACCGAATAACCTGACAACCTTCGGGGGGCGGGGGGAAGCAAACCTGGACATATCACAATTCCAGAATTCAAGGTATATTACAAAGTGGTAGTGATCAAGACAGTATACTATTAGCACAAAACCAGACATCAAGATCAGTGGAACGCAATAGAAAACCCACAAAGGAACTCATAATTGTATGATCAATTAATATTCAACAAAGCAGAAAAAAATATCCGGTGGAAAAAGTGACAGTCTCTTCAACAAATGGTGGTAGGAAAACTGCATAGTAACATCTATAAAAATGAAACTGGGCTGCTTTCTTACATCATATACAAAAATAAATTCAAAATGGATGCAAAACCTAAATGTGAGACAGGAAGCCATTATAATCCTAGAGAAGAACAAGGGTAGTAACATCTTGAGACTGGCAGTAACAATTTAATACTAGATATGTCTTCTGAGATAAGGGAAACAAAAGCATAAAATAACTATTGGGACTCTATCAAGATAAACAGCTTCTGCACAGAGAAGGACAGAGTCAACAAAAGTAAAAGGCAGCCCACTAAATAGAAGGTATTTACAAACATCATATCTGATAAAGGGTTAGTATCCAAAAAATATAATTAACTTAGGAAAGTCAGCATCCAAAATTCTAACAATTTATTACAAATTATAAGTAAATATAAGTAACCTTTTTCCAAAGAAAACATCCAACTGGCCACGAAACACATGAGCACATGCTTAACACCACTGATCATCAGGGAAATAGTAATTAGAACTACAAAGAGATATCATCTCACACCTGTGAGAATGGCTAAAATCAACAATAGAGGAAACAACAAATGTTGGCCAGGACGTGGAGAAAAGGAAATCTTTTGCATTATTCATGGAAAAGAAAACTGGTGTAGCCTCTCTAGAAAACTATATGAGGTTACTTAAAAAATTAAAATTAGGGGCGCCTGGGTGGCTCAGTCGGTTAAGCGTCTGACTTTGGTTCAGGTCATGATCTCACGGTTCGTGGGTTCAAGACTTGCATCGGGCTCTGTCATGACAGCTAGCTCAGAGCCTGGAGCCCATTTCAGATATTGTGTCACCCTCTCTCTCTGACCCTCCCCTGCTCACACTGTCTCTCTCCTTCTCAAAAATAAAGAAAATATTTTTAAAATTTAAAAATAAAACTATCATGTTTTACATGTACAACTGCCATTGTACTACTGATTGTTCATACAAAGAATACAAAATTACTGGGGTGCCTGGTGTCTCAGTTAGTTAAGTGTGTACCTCTTGATTTTGGCTCAGGTCAAGATCTTGAGCCACACATCAGTTACATGCAGACAATAAGGAGGCTGGTTCGGATTCTCTCTCTCTCTCTCTCTCTCTCTTTCTGCCTCTCTCTGTCTCTCTCTAACTCACTCAAAATAAGTAAATAAAACTAAAAAAAAACCCCAAAATACTAATTAAAATATTATCTATAATAACCAAATGATGGAGACAGCCCAAGTGTTTCCCTGGCTAATGAGTAGATAAAAATATTATATATTTTGTCATATTATATATGTGTATATATACATATATATTAAGGTAGTCATAAAAATAATGAAATCTCTTGATTGCAGTAATGTGGATGGAGCTAGAGAATATAATGATAAGTGAACCAAATCATTCAGAAAAAAACAAATAACATATGATTTCACACACATGTGGAATTTAATGGGGAAAAAAGAGGAAATATAAAAAATGACAGACAGAGTCAAACCAAGAAACAGACACTTAACAATAGAGAACAAACAGATTGTAACCAGAAGGGAGGTGGGTGGGAGGATGGGTTAAATAGTTGATGGAAAATAAGGAGTTTACTTGTTCTGATGAGCACTGAGTGTTGTATGACAGTGTTCAATCATTGAATTGTATATATATTGTTTAAATACTTATTTACTTTTGAGACAGAAACAGAGTATGAGTTTGAGAGGGAGGGGTAGAAAGAGCAGGAGACACAGAATCCGAGCAGATTCCAGGCTCTGAGATGTCAGCCCAGAGCCTGGTGTGGCACTAAAATCCATGAACCATGAGATCATGACCTGAGGTGAAGTTGAACACTTAACTGACTGAGCCATACAGGCACCCCACTAATTTTATACCTTAAACTAAAATTGCACCGTTGATTATCCAACTGGAATAAAATTAAAACTTCACCCCCCAAAAAACCGATAGAAAACAACCACAAGACAAGTAACACAATTTCAGTAAGTATCTATCGTTATTTACTTTGAATGTAAATGGGTGAAATGCTATAGTCAAAAGACATAGGCTGATTGAATGGATTAAAAACCAATAAAACAAAAACAAGACCCATCTATGTATTGTCCACAACAGTTTTATTTCATACATAAAGACTGGTGCAGATTGAAAGTTAAGAGATTGAGAAGCATTTATTATGAAAAAGTTTGTTAAAAGGCAGTGGTAGTAATACTTACATAGGGCAAAATTGGCAAATAAGAGAAAGATTGTAAAAGGAAACTAAAGAGAGGAAAAGAGTGACATGAGGAAATTATATAAACATAAAAGGAACAATTTCAGTAAGAAGATGTAACTGTTGTGAATATGTATCACCCAACATGGAAACACCCAAATACACAAAACATTTAATATAAAAAAAATAAAGGAAGTTATCAAGAGTAAAACAACGATAGTAAGGGAATTAAATGCCCACTTACATCAGTGCACACAAAGATCATCCTGACAGAAAAGTAGAAGCAGTGACTTTGATTGATTTTTGGACCACCTGGATTTAACAGATATATTCAGAACTTTCCATTCTAAAACAGCAGATTATATGTCATTTTCAAGAGCATATTGAATATTCGCCCAAATAGATCACATACTAAGTCACAAAACAATTCTCTACAAATTCAGAAAGATTGAAGTGATCCCATACATCCTTTCTGACCACAACTCCATGAAACTAGAAATAAAGCACAAGAACAAATCTGGAAAGAGCTCAAATAAACGGAGATTAAATAGTATGCTTGTAACCAATGCATGGCTCAACAAAGGAGTCAAGGAGGAAGTCATAAAATGAACCGAGACTAAAATGAGCAGAGATTAAAACGAAAGCTTAATGACCCAAAACCTTTGGGATACAGGAAAAGCTGTTGTAAGTTGCAATAGCAATATGGGCCTACCTTATGAAGCATGAAAGGTATTAGATCAACAACCCAACATTGCAGATAAATGTGGTAAAAGAGAAAAAAGACTAAACAAACAAAAAATTGTAGAAGGAAGGAATAATAAAGATTACGGCAGAAATGAAGACATAGGGAAAAAAAAACAAGCAAGTAAAGTAACAGAAAAAGGAAACAAAGTCTGGTTTTTTGAGAAGATCACAAAAATTGATAAAACTTTACTAGACTTAAAACAAAAATTAAGGACTTAATTGAACAAAATCATAAATGAAAAAAGAGAAATAACAACAAACATTATAAAAGTATAAAGGGTAAGAAGAGATTATGAAATATTATATACTAATAAGTTGGAGAACCTAGAAGTAATGGATAAATTCCTAAACACACATAACCTGGCAAAACTGAATCAGGATTTAATAGAAAATTTGAACAGACTGATTACTAACAATGATATTGAATCAGTAATCAGAAAGTCTATAACCTGCTCTATAAGCAACAAAAAGTCTATAATCAGATGACTTCATAGGTGAATTCTACCAACCGTTTAAAGAAGAGGTAGTACCTATTCTTCTCAAGCTATTCCAAAAATACAAGAGGAAGGAAAATGTCCAAATCCATTTTGTGAGGCCAGCATTTCCCTGATTTCAAAACCAGATAAACACCGTATAGAGAGAGAGACAGAGAGAGAGAGATACAGAGAGAGAGAGAATTATAGGCCAATATCTCTAAGGAATAGATACAAAATCCACTACAAAATATTAGCAAACAGAATTAAAATGTATTAATTTTAACAAATTGAAAAAAATGATCACCATGATCAATTTGGATTTATTTGTGGGATACAAAAGCAGTACAATATTTTCCAAGTCAATCAGTGTGATACACTACATCAGTAAGATAAAAGATAAAAACCATATGATTATTTTAATAGATGCAGGAAAAGCATTTGACAAAGAACAACACACATTCATGATAAAAACCCACAACATAGAAGGTTACATGGGAACATGACACTACCTATTATAGGCTATATAGAAAAAGAAAAAGATAGCATCATACTCTCAAGGAAAAGAGAGTTTTTCAACTAAGGTACAGAATATGTCAAAGATGTCCGCTCGACACTTTTATTCGATGTACAATTTGAAGTCCGAGTCACAGTGATGAGACAAGAAAAAGGAATAAAAACATCCAAGTTGCCAAGGAAGGAGTAAACTTAAAACATTTACTGATGATATGATACTACATATAGAAAAACATAAGGGGCGCCTGGGTGGCTCAGTAGGTTAAGGCTCCGACTTTGGCTCAGGTCATGATCTGATAGTTCGTGCGTTCGAGCCCTGTGTCAGGCTCTGTGCTCAGAGCCTGGAACCTGTTTTGGATTCTGTATCTCCCTCTCTCTTTGACCCTTCCCTGCTCACTCTCTCTCTCTCTCTTTCTCAGAAATAGATAAAACATTAAACAATTTAAGAAAAACATAAGGACTTTGCCAAAAATCCACAGAGCTGAAAGGAATTTCATGAATTTGCAGGTCAAAATATCACTGAAAAATATCCATCACATATGCATACACCAAAAATGAAGCAGCAGAGAGAAATTAAGAAAAGAATCCCATTTACATTGCACCAAAAGTCATATAATACCAAGGAATAAAATGAACCAAGGTGAAACACCTGTACTCTGAAAACGTTAAAATGCAGATGAAAGAAATCTAAAATGATACAAACACATAGAAAGACATATTAAATCCATGCTCATGGATTGAAAGAGTAAATATTGTTAAAATGTTTATAACTACACAAACATTTACTCATGCAATACAATTTCCATCAAAATACCAACAACAGTTTTCACAGAACTTGAAGAATCCTAAAATTTATATGGGATCACCAAAGACCCTGGATAGACAAAGTGACCTTGAAAAATAAAAACAAAGCTGGTGGTGTCATAATTCCAGATTTCAAGTTATATTATAAAGTTGTATTATTTAAAACACTATGGTACTGGCATGGATCAATGGAACAGAATAGAGAACCTAAGAGTAAGCCCATGATTATATGGTCAATTAATATTTGTCAAAGGAGGAAAGAATATCCAATGAGAAAAGACAGTATCTTCAACAAACAATGTTGGAAAACTGGACAGCTATGTGCAAAAGTATAAAACTGGAACACTTTCTTACACCATAAACAAAAATCAAATAAAAATGGACTAAGAATCTACATTCAGGATCTCAAATCAATATAATTCTAGAAAAGAGCACAGATAGTAACTTCTCTGACATCAGCTATAGCAACATTTTTCTAGGTATGTCTCCTGAGGCATGGAGAATCAAACATGAATATCAACTATTGGGACTACATAAAAATGAAACCTGCACAGCAAAGGAAACAATCAACAAAAGTAAAAGACAACATACTGCATGGGAGAAGTCATTTGCAAACGAAATGTCTCATAAGTGGTTATTATGCTATACTATATATATACTATATATATGTATATGATATAGTATATATACATATATAGTATATATATAGTATTTATACATAAATATATATAGTATATGTATAGTATTTATATATATTTATACTATATAAAGATCTTACAAAGCTAAACACCAAAAGAAACAAATGATTCAATTAAAAAATGAGAGCAGAAGCCTAAACAATATAATCCATGAAGAGAATAACAAATACTGTATGATTTCACTCATATGTGGAATTTAAGAAACAAATAAAATGAAGAAAATAAAAGAAACAAGTTAAATTAAAAAAAAACCAGACTGTTAACTATAGAAAACAAAATATAGTTGGTTTTGTGGCGTCTCTTGGGGAGATCTGTGGCACTCAGCCCTCACCTCCTTTTGATGCACTTTGGGAGAATACAGGCTATTTCAGAATCACAACACTCTGAGTTTGCTGAGGCATGGTAAGATGCTGTCTCACTCAATACTTTCATGAAGGAGTACAGAGTTATCTTGACCCTTCCACACATGGTAATTGTGTCTGGATAATGCAGGAATGGGAGGTTCTGGCCTACATCTCTTCACAAACATGCCTTTTTGAGAGTTCTGGGTTCCAGGTTAAAGCACATAAATGGTTAAGATACAAATTGAAGAAAGTAGAAGGGACAATTTCAATCATGCCTGGGGTAAGAGTGTCAAGTGGACATCCAAGATCACTGTGGACACAAATGTCAAGTTCACTTACCCATGGACTCTGGGAGCAGCTCCATTTGTGGTAAAATTTCAGCTGGCATATCCAAAATTTCTGGCTAAACTGACTAGTAAAAGACTTTCTCTGTGAAACCCAGTCTATAAATACTGAAATATACATACATATTGAAAAGCCCAAAAGGAGATGAGAAAGAGTAAGGGATAGAAAGCTTAGTTAAGAAAATAATAATGAAAACTTCCCAAATCTGGGGAGAAAAATAAGTATACAGATCAACAAAGTTCAAGGAATTCAAAAGATCAGATACGAAGAAGGTGGTGTTGACACACATTATTATCCAAAATCAAATAACTTAAAAATATAAAATTTTATAAACTGGACCATGGTTTCCTTTTTCCAAGTAAAAAGTATAATTAATTTAGTTACTGGAAGCCAGGAAACACAGAACATTTAAGATAATCTGCAATGAAATTACATGGTTAACAATTTTAAAGATATTTTTCCATTAAAATTAGTAATATTGTTGTTTACATTATTTGATTTAATTAGTAAAAAGTTTTAATAGTTGAATGTTTTATTTACAATAGAATTGAAACATTTGAAAGTATGTCCTACCTAAAATAAATTAAAGATAGCTTTCACATTTGTGATGTTTTAAGCATTTCCTATATAAGATTTTTTATTAAACTAAACACATTTCATTTAATTATTAAATTTGTTGGCAAGGATTATCAAAATTGAGAAATAAAATAATATGGTAATATGTGCAGGTACATCATTACTATGAACTTACTGAACAACACTATATAAAATATATGATCCATAAAACGTTAGGGATGCAATAATATTGGGACAAATTAGGTAAACATATTTGTCTCTTTAACCACTAGCTTGACATTAACTCACCAATAAAAATATCTAAAGAAATTTTTAGAAGTTCTTCACTAATACTGGCTTATATATCTTGAGCTGTTAATAACTTAATCTACGTTGTCCAGATCTCAGTGGACATACCGAAGTGAGTACCAATGAAAAAAAAAAAAACAACCAACCAACCAAGCTGAACAAACCAAAGCATCAGATTAAGTCTCCAATTAAAGAAGGCATATATTTTGGATACTACCCTTTATCCGTTATGTCATTTGCAATTATCTTCTCCATTCTGCCAGCTTCCTTTTAGTTTAGTTGATTGTTTCCTTTGCAGGGAAGCTTTTTATCCTGAGGGAGTGAGTACCAAGAGTTCATTTTTGTTTTCGATTCCCTCTCCTTTGGAGATGTGTTGAGTAAAAAAATCCTGCGGTGGAGGTCAAGGAGGTTGTCTCCTGCGGTCTCCTCTAGGGTTTTGATGGTCTCCTGTCTCACATTCAGGTCCTTCATCTATTTTGAGTTTATTTTTCTGTATGGTGTGAGAAAGTGGCCTAGTTTCATTCTCTCACATGTTGCTGTCCAGTTCTCCCAGCACCATTTGTTTTTATAACTTTTTTTTAATGTTTTTTATTTCAGAGAGAGAGAGAGAGCAGGGGAGGATCAGAGAGAGAGGGATACACAGAATCTGAAGCAGGCTCCAGGCTCTGAGCTGTCAGCACACAGCCCGATGAGGGGCTTGAACCCACGAACCATGAGATCAAGGCCTGAGCCAAAGTCGGACGCCTAACCGACAGAGCCATCCAGGCACCCCAGCACCTTTCGTTAAAGAGGTTGTCTTTTTTTTTATTGGATACTTTGTCCTGCTTTGTCAAAGACTAGTTGGTCATACATTTGTGAGTCCAATTCTGGGCTCTCTGTTCTAGTTCATTGGTCTATGTGTCTGTTTTTATGCCAATACCATACCGTCTTGATGATTACAGCTTCGTAGTAGAAGCTAAAGTCTGAGATGGTGATGCCTCCCATTTTGGTTATCTTCTTCAATATTACTTTGGCTATTCGGGGCCTTTAGTGGTTCCATACAAATTTTAGGATAGTTTGTTCCAGTTTTGAGAAGAATGCTATGCAATTTTGATTAGGATTGCATTGAATCTGTAGATTTCTTTGGTTATTATTGATATTTTAACAATCTTTATTCTTTAAATCCATGAGTATGGAATGGTTTTCCATTTCTTTGTGTCTTCTTCAATTTCTTTCACAAGTTTTCTATAGTTTTCAGCATACAGATCTTTTACATCTCCGGTTAGTTTATTCCTAGATATTTTATGGTTCTTGGTGCAATTGGGAATGGAATCAGTTTCTTGATTTCTCTTTCTGTTGCTTCATTGTTGATGTATAAAAATGCAACCAATTTCTGTACATTGATTTTGTACCCTGCGACTTTGCTGAGTTTATGGATCAGTTCTAGCAGACTTCTGGTGAAGTCTGTCAGGTTTTCCATGTAGATTATCATATCGTCGGTGAAAACTGAAAGTTTGACTTCATCTTTGCCAATTCTGAGTTCTTTTATTTCATTTTGTTGTCTGATTCCTGATGCCAGGAGGTCCAACTCTATGTTAAATAACAGTGGTGAGACTGGATATCCCTGTTGTGTTCCTGATCTCAGGGAGGAATCTCTCTCAGTTTTTCCTCATTGAGTATATTAGCAGTGAGCTTTTCATAAATGGCTTTTATGATGTTTAGGTAAGTTGCTTCTATCCTGACTTTCTGGAGGGTTTTTATTAAAAGGGATACTGTATTTTGTCAAATGCTTTTTATGCGTCTATTGACAGGATCATATGGTTTTTATCTTTTCTCTTGTTAATGTGATGTATCACACTGATCAATTTGCAAATATTGAACCAGCCCTGCAGCCCAGGAATGAATCCCCCTTGATCATGGTGAATTATTCTTTTTATATGCTGTCAAATTCAATTTGCTAGTATCTTGTTGAGGATTTTTGCATCCATATTCATCAGGGATATTGGCGTGTGGTTCTCTTTTTTGCGAGGTCTCTGCCTGATTTGGGAATCAAACTGATGCTGACTTCATTGAATGACTCTGGAAGTTTTCCTTCCCTTTCTATTTTTGGAACAGCTTGAGAAAGATAGGTATTAACTATGTTTGAAATGTCTGGCAGGATTCTCCAGAGAATCCATCTGGTCCAGGACTCTTATTGGTAGGGAGATTTTTGATAACTGATTCAATTTCTTCACTAGTTATGGGTCTGTTAAGATTTTCTGTTTCTTCCCGTTTGAGTTATGGTAGTGTGTGTGTGTGTGTGTGTGTGTGTGTGTGTGTGTGTGTGTGTGTGTGTTTAGGAATGAGTCCATTTCTTCTAGGTTGTCCAGTTTGTTGGAATATAATTTTTCATAGTATTCCCTGATAATTGCTTGTATTTCTGAGGGATGTGTTGTAATAAATCCATTTCCATTCATGATTTTGTCTATTTGGGTGCTCTCTCTTTTCTTTTTGAGAAGCCTGGCTTATCAAAAAGAAAAGGTTTATCAATTTTGTTTACTTTTACAAAAAACCAACTCTTGGTTTCATTGATCTGTTCAACTGTTTTTTTTGGATTCTATGTTGTTTTTTTTGTGTCCTGATCTTTATTATTTCTCTTCTTCTGCTGGTGTTCTGCTTTCAGGTGTTCTTGCTGCTCTGCTTCTAGTTCCTTTAGGTGTGCTGTTAGATTTTATATTTGGACTTTTTCTAGTTTCTTGAGATAGGCCTGGATTGCAACATATTTTCCTCTTAGGAATGCTTTTGCTGCATCCCAAAGAGTTTGGATTGTTGTATTTTCATTTCCATTCATTTCCATAAATTTGTAAAATTTTTTTCCAATTGCCTGTTTGGCCCATTCATTCCTTAGTAGAGTGTTATTTAACCTCCATGCTTCTGGAATTTTTCCAGACTTTTTCCTGTGGTTGATTTCAAGTTTCATAGTATTGTGATCTGAAAGAGTGCATGGTAAAACCTATATTTTTCAATAATAACACTGAATGTACATGAACTAAATGCTCCAATCAAAAGATGCAGGGTATCAGAATGGATAAAACAAACAAACAAACAAACAAACAAACAAGATCAATCTATTTGCTGTCTATAGGAGACTCACTTTGGACCAGAGGACAGGTTCAGATTGAACGTGAGGGGATGAAGAATTATCAATCATGCTACTGTAAGTCAAAAGAAAGCTGGAGTAGCCATACTTGCATCAAATAAAATAGACTTTAAAGTAAAGCCTGTAACAAGAGTAGAAGAAGAGCATTATAAGATAATTACAGGTCTAACCAGCAGGAAGAGCTAACAATTATAATTGTCTGTGAACCAAATTCAGGAGCAGAAAAATATATAAAACAAACACAAAAATAAGCAATCTTGTTGATAAGAATGTGCTAATTGCAGGGGACTTTAATACTCAACTTACAACATTGGATAGGTCATCTAGACAGAGAACCAGTAAAGAACCTATGTCTCTGAAGGATACATTGGATCAAGTGGACTTAACAGATATATTTAGAACTCTGCATCCCAAGGCAGGGGAATACACTTTCTTCTCGAGTGCACACGGTACATTCTTCAAGATAAATCACACACTTCGTTATCAAAAAGGAGCCTTCAGTAAATATGAAAGAATTGAGATTATACCATGCACACTTTCAGGTCACAATGCTATGGAACTTAAAATCAACCACAGGAAAAAGTCTGGAAAACATCCAAAATCATGGAGGTTAAAGAAAATCCTACTAACGAATGAATGGGCCAATCAGACAATTAGAGAAGAAATTTAAAAATATATGGCAACAAATGAAAATGCAAAAATCCAAACCTGTGGGATACAGCAAATACAGTCTTAAGAGGAAAATGCATTGCAGTCCAGGCCTATTTCAAGAAATAAGAAAAATCCCAAATACACAGTCGAAAAGCACACCTAAAGGAACTAGAAGCAGAATAGCAAAGACAGTCGAAACCCATCAGAAAAAGAGAAGTAATAAAGATCAAGGCAGAAATAAACAATATAGAATACAAAAACAAAACAAAACAAAAATAAAAACAGAGGAATAGATCAATAAATCCAAGAGTTGGTATTTTGAAAAAATAAAGAGGATAAACCTCTAGCCAGGCTTCTCAACAGAAAAGAGAGAGCTCTCAATAGATAAAGTCACGAATGAAAATGGATCTAAGACAACCAATCCCTCAGAAATACAACCAATTATCAGGGAATACTATGAAAAATTATACATCATCAATCTGGACAACGTGGAAGAAATGAACAATTTCCTAAACACTCAGACACTACAAAAACTCAAATGGGAATAAATAGAAAAATTGAACAAACCCATAACTAGTAAAGGAATTTAATCAGTTATCAAAAATCTCCCAATAAGTAGTAGTCCTCTACCAGTTGGCTTCCCTGCTGAATTCTACCAGACATTTAAAGCAGAGTTAATACCTATCCTTCTCAAGTCATTCCAAAAAATAGAAATAGAAGGAAAAATTCTGGACTCATTCTATGAAGCTAGCATGACTTTGATTCCAAAACAGACAAGACCTAGGAAAAAAGAAAACTACAGGCCAATATCCATGATGAACATAGATACAAAAATTCTCAACAATAAACCAACACATCGAATTTAAAAGCATATAAAAAGAATTATCTACCATGATCAAGTGGGATTATTAGTATTGTTGATTGTTTCCTCTGCAGTGCAGAAGCAATTTCTTAGCTTAACCCATCTTCAAAGACAAGGGAATCACGAGAAACAATGAACTATTGGGACCTCACCAAGATGAAAAGCTCCTGCACTGCAGAGGAAACAATCAACAATACTAAAATGCAACCAATAAAATGGGAAAAGACAGTTGCAAATGTCATATCGGTTAAAGGGCTAATATCCAAAATCTATAAGGTATTCACCAAACTCCACACCTGGAAAACAAATAACCCAGTGAAGAAATGGGCAGAAGACATGAATAGACACTTTTCCAAAGAAAACATCCAGATGACCAACAGACACATTAAACAATGCTCAATGTCACTCATCATCAGGGAAATACAAATCAAAACCATATTGAGACAACACATCGCTTCGGTCAGAGTGGCTAAAATGAGCAAATCAGGAGACTATAGATACTGGTGAGGATGTGGAGAAATGGCACCTTCTTACACTGTTGGTCAGAATGCAACCTGGTGCAGCCCCTCTGGAATACAGTATGGAGGTTCCTCAAAAAATTCGCACTAGAACTCCCCTCTGACCCAGCAATAGGACTGTAAGGAATTTACCCAAGGGATACAGAAATGCTGATGCATAGGGGCACATATACCCTAATGTTTATCACAACACTTTCAAAAATAGCCAAATCATGGAAGGTGCATAAATATCCATCAACTGACAAATGAATCAAGAAGTTGTGGTTTATACAATGGAATGCTACTTGGCAATGAGAAATAACGAAATCTGACCATTTGCTGGAACGTAGATGGGACTGGAAAGCATTATGCTAAGTAAAATAAGTCAGGCAGAGAAATACAGATACCATATGTTCTCAGTATATATGGATCTTGAGAAAATTAACAGAAGACCATGGGGGAGAGGAAGGGGAAAAATGTTATAGAGGGGGAGGGAGGCAAACCCTAATAGACTCTTACTGAGAACAAAGTGAAGAGTCATGGGGGGTAGGGGAGATGGGAAATTGAATGATGAGCATTGAGGAAGGCACTTGTTGGGATCAGTACGGGGTGTTGTATGGAAACCAATTTGACAATAAATTATATTTATATTTTTATGGAAAAATAAATAAATGATGGGGTTTAAGGAGTGTCCTGGGTGTGAGGAGCATTGGCTATTTTATGGAACTGCTGAATCACTAAATTGTACACTAGAAACTACTAGTACACTGTATGTTAACCAACTGGAATATAAATCAAAGCAATAAAAACTTAGAGTCTTCTTTTTAATGGACAGGATGTAGAAATATATCATTCCTACAAAATGCAAATTATGTTAAAGAATAAGCCTCTAGTAGATTGATAACCTAAAGTTGTCTAAAATAAAATAATGAATATTTAATAAGAAAATCATTTAACACTGCATTTCATAAGATGATTGCTTCATGGGAATACCTAGGTAACCACATTCTTCATGAGTCTTTCACAATCAAGATGCTATCACTGTACTGGTATTTAAAAGAAATTGTTCATTTGTAAAAAATATAAAAAGCTCAATAAAAATAAAGCTGAATTTATTCCTTCATTGACATTGTAGTAATGCAATTAAGATGGTTATTTTAGTAGGATCATGTATATGCAGGCACGTTCGAAAGATACTTTGTCCATGTAACAAAAGTCTTAAAAGTAGCAGAGGATTCCCTTACATTTTAGTCAGTGATACAACATTTAACTAAAACTTAAGAACTGAGATGTTGCATAGTCATAAATTGTAAATCATGTGTATCGAAATACCCAATTTTATAGTTACTATTTTCCTGGTGACTAATGGTCTGTTCACAAATCCTAGGAAACTGAACAAATGCAATCATGGCCCCCTTCACTGGGTCACAACTTGGATGTTTAAACTGATTAAATAGAAGGACTTTAAATAATATATTTTTGTGCATTTCCTTGTATGTGGCACCAGAAAATAAGCACTAATCAAATTAATTTAAACCTGACGATGTGCAAATATAGGAATTTTGTTTCATTCTTAACATTGGTTCTTTTGAATCATCTGCAATGGAAATTTCATCATATGGAAATGAATCTGATAAAGGGTATGCCTATTAAAGACAAATGTGAAATGTTCTTAACTCTCTCAAAACACTCATGCTCCTGAGGGGGAAAAGAATGCCAAGAGTTTATTATGATTAGGGTAAAACATGAGATAATGGGATATATTTACAAGTATCAACACTGTTATTTGCAAATGTTTTTAGATATCTATGGAACTTTTTGTGTGTGTGTGAGAAATGAGGGTGAGCTAAACAGCCGTAAATAAAGTTCAACTAGTGTTCAGTTTTGTTGTGCAATTAGGTTAATGGAAGCTGTAGAGAAAATTATTGAAAATCACTTAAGTGTATTATTTCAGAAACAATGATAAAAAGTAAAGTCAATTTGAAATATCATATCAGCTATGATTCATCAAGAATAATACTCTTTATTTAAAGTGTAATAAAAATCATTGAAGTATTAATTTAAAATATATCCACGTTCCTTTATTAATCATCATCAAGGTCCATTTCTAAGGACATCCTAGAAACCACATATATTTGTTTACATAAAGAAAATAAAAAATGGATATAAAAATTACACAGATATATTTAAACTTAGTGGAATACAAACAGGTAATAGCAGAGTTTTTAAAAGCAAAATGCCTGTGATTTATAACATACATCTATTGTATCTCTTTGATCTACTGTCATGTCCTATAAGATAAATCAATATTGCATATAAGAATTATATTGAATCCAAATGTGTTGGAATGGGTGTATTTAACTACCAGCAAAAGGTATGCCTCAGACTAAAGTCTCACTTTTATAAACTCAGTTGAAATTTCCTTCTTTTAGAAATTAAACCTCAATTCAAAAATTTTTAAATAAGTACAGATTGATTTTTGATGTTAAAGATATCACATATGATTTTTTATCAGGTGGGTGATGATATAATTCATTCAATTCCTTTACAGTTATTTTCTCTGCTTTTATTAGTTTAAGTTTCATTGTAAGTAAGGATCCTGTGGCTGGAAAAATATGAAAACAGCATCAACATGATTTGCATCTGACATTCACAGTTATAAAATTTGCTACACAAGAAGCTGTCAGAATAGTAAGGAAAATAATTTTCTTTAATTTTAGAGACAGAGAGCATGCAAGCTAAGGAGAGGGGCAGAGGGAGAGAGAGAAAATCTTAAGCAGGTGCTATGCTCAGTGTGGAGCCCCACACAGGGCTTGATCTCACGACCCTGAGATCATGACCTGGATAGAAATCAAGAGTCAGACACTCAACCAACTGAGCAACCCAGGCAGCGCTGTAAGGAAAATTCTTTATCAAATCCTATCCCAAATAACACCGTACCAAACTGACTAATTTGTAGCATGCAAGCTCCTGAAATCATCATGAAGAATGGAGCTGTAGAACTGTCTTTGAACTCTATGTTAGTTTATAGCTTTTAAATGTCAGTGTTTTTCAATGTTAGCCATCAGTTTCTTCCTGACATGACCTTTTGGGCTTGTGTCAAATGCAACCCGGATCAATGTCTTTTTTCCTGTTCTCTGTGTTGACTTCTCACAGGCACCCATTATGCCACTACAATCATGGCACAGGACTAAGAACAATGGTGGGACTAGGTAATAGGTCTTAAAGCTTCTGTTTTGATCTCAAATCTTTCACTTTTATTCATATTCCTTTTGCAAGAACAAGTCACACAGTGAAATTTTCATTACAAAAGATGGGGGGCGTCTGGGTGGCTCAATTTGTTAAGTGTGGGACTTCAGCTCAGGTCATGATCTCACCACTCCTGAGTTTGAGCCCCACATCAGGCTCTGTGTTGACAACACAGACCCTGGAAACTGCTTCGAATTCTTTGCCTCTCTCTCTCTCTCTCTCTCTCTCTCCGCCCCTTCATCTCTCTCCGTCTCTCTCTCTCAAAAATAAACAAAGTTAAAAAAAAATTCCACTGCTCTGTATGCACTGAAGACAAATCTACCCCCGTTCCCAGGTGTAGTACCTTTATTGCTTGGATGGTATAAAAAGATTTCATGTATACCTAGCTTTGCATTTATACACAAAAGGCGACCACAAAATTTTAGTGGCATAAAAAATAAACATTTATTTCACACATCATTATTGGTTGGTCGGCTGGGTTGTGGCTTCAGATTGGTTCCTCATGTCTTTTATTAATTCTAAACCAACTGACTGCAGAGAAGCTACTCAGGGCATGCTCACCATGTGGTAGAAATTCAAGTTGTCAGAGGAAAGCCTCATACAAAATAAGCAGTCTCCCACTTTCATCCACATATATAGCATCCACATGTGCTAACTCACATGGCATTACGAGTGTCAAGGAATCATGAAAACATATCCATCCTGTATATATGGTATAGATGTGTGTTTGAAAGTGTGCTACTATTTCCTATTTCTCTGAATTATGCAAATTCCATTCATGTTTTCAATATATATTATACAGGACTGGCTAAAAGTCAGTTTTTAATGTATATGCTTTCAAGAATAGAGAGGCAGAAACAGACACAAATATAAACATTTTAAAAGGTACAATATGGGTGAAACAGTGGTGGGCATAAGTTGGAGGTATAAGGATAAATTCTCTATTAGAGAGACATTTCAGTAGAGGACTAAATAAATTTAAAAAGTGGGTATGCATATATATGGTAATAAAGTGTTCAAAGAAAGTAAACTAGATTAAGGTTCTAAAGTTGGAGCTAAGTAAGAATGTCCAAAGAAAAAAGTTAGTAAAATATTACAGAATATAATGAAAGGCAAATTTATTCTGAAGTTTAAATGGAGACATAAAAGACCCAGTATAACCAACAAAGTATTGGAAGAGAAGGACAAATTTGGACTGATAAAACCCAGTATCAATACCTGCTATAATGCTACAGTAATCAAGGAAGTGGAGTGTTGGCAAAATAATAGATATGTAGGTCAGTGGAAGAGAATAAATCCCAGAAATAGACACACATAAATATAATACCTTCATATTTGACAAATGATAAAAAGCAAAACAAAGGAGAAATGTAGTTTTTTCAACAGATGGTGCCAGAACAACTGGACGTACATAAGCAAAAAATGACACAAAACTTACACCATTCTCAAAAACTAAATAAAATGGAATCATGGACTTAAATGTAAATCACAAAACTATAACATGTTTAAAATAAAGGGAAAATACTAGATGACCTTGGCATAGTGATAACTTTTGATACAATGCCAATGGACACCGAAGAAAGAAATAATGAAGAAGTTGGACTTAATTAAATTGGGAAACTTTTGCTTTGTGGAAGACTGTATCAAGAGAATAAGACAAGAAACACACTGTGAGAAATCATCAGCAAAGTCACATCTGTTATCTAAAATATTTGAAGAATTCTTAAAATCAACAGTAAGGAAACAGCTTGATTTAAAAAAAAATTGGACAAATACCTTAGCAGGCACTGAGCCAAAATACACACACACACAGAGATGGAAAATAAATCTGTGAAAAGATGCTCTATTTTATAAGTTAATAGAAAAATGCATATTAAAACAACACTTAGATACTTCTACACGTCTTTTGGAATGTCCAATATCCAGAGCACTAACATCACCAAATATGGACCAGGATATGAAGCAACAATGAGTCTGAATCACTGCTGATAGGAATGCAGAATAATTAGAGCCACTTTGGAACATAGATTGGCATTTTATCACAAAACTCAACAGACTCTCATCATACAATACAGCAATCACACAACTTGGTATTTACCCAAAGGAACTGAAAGTTCATGTCCATACAAAACTGCACATGGATAATTATAGCAGCTTTATTTATAATTGACAAAACTTGGAAACAAAGAAGTCCTCCAGTAGGCAAATGGACACATAAGCCATGGTGCACTCAGGCAATGAAATATTGTTGTAGACTAAAATCAAACAAACCACAACTTTGATAACCATTAAGAAGATATGGAAGAGCCTGAAAAGCATATTAGTAACTGAAATAAACCACTTTGAAAGTCTATATACTGTATGATTGCAACTAAACAACATTCCGGTGGAAAGGGCAAAACTAGGGAGATGGGGATTGGAGGGGGGGAAACAAGTGAATAGGTGGAAAGCAAGTTTTTTTAGGGCAGTGAAACTATTCTTTATGATACTATACTGATGGATCCAAGTCATCACATATTTGTTCAAACCTATAGAATATATAACACTAGGGGTAACATTAAGGTAAACTATAGACTTTGGGTGATTGTGATGTGTCAATGTAGGTTTATCAGATGTAACAAATGTACCACACTGCTAGGGATGTTGATAATGAGGGAGACCAGGGATGTGTAGGAAAGAGGTATATGAGAAATATCTGTATCTTCCTCCAAATTTCACTGTGAACATAAAACTACTCTTTAAAAATGAAGTTAAAAAATAAAAAAAAGGAAAAGAAAGTACAATTGTATACATTTGGACAAATCTTACCCACGAATATCATTCATTATGATAAATAAAACACCAGAAAATAATGGTGTTTTTGTAGATAAATTCTATATTTTAAATAACATTAGTAATTACAGAATTCCAAAGATGTCCCAGGATTAGGATTAATGCAATAATCCATTCATTAAACGTTATTTCATTTATGTTATTCATCAGCTTCTATCTTAGGTTCTACAAATACAGGAGTAACTAAGATTTCTTACATTCAGAAGCTTGCATTCTAATGTACAACAAGTGCATACATAAGTAAGTAAACATTACAATACCAAATAATGGTAACACTTGTGAATTTAAAAAGCAGGAAGTAATAGTTAGAATGCTATGGCACTCTTAAGTAGTTTGGTTGACTTCTTTTATTAGTGATATTTGCAGGGGCTCTGAATGTGAGGAGGGAGTGAGCCACAGGAATTTATGCAGAAAAGAAGTGCTAGGGGATGGAGTAGCAGTGTAAAGTCATTGACACTATGAGGAAAAGCAAAGAAGTCAGAAGTACAAATCCAGTGAATGAGAGATATACTATGGGTATGTTCCCAGATGTATCCATTGGCAGTTTATGGAAGTTTAAATAATTTGTACTTACTTAACCTCTATTGAATAAATTTGAGCATAGAGATATATCATCTGGCTATGTTTTTTAGAGAATATCTTTGGAAGTCATGGAGACATTTTGATTTAGTTAATGTTTATTTTTCTTCTAGAAAGAGAGAGGGGAGTGAGAGAGAGAGAGACAGAGACAGAGATATAGACAGAGAGAGAGAGAGAGAGAGAGAAATAGCTTGATAGTGAGAGGTGTATCTTGATCCATAAAAAGATTAAAAGAACATGGAAAACAACAACAACAAACCTAAAAGGCTGATATCAAGAAAAATAAAAGGGGAGGAAGGACATAAAAGAGAAGAAAAGAGAAAACAAGGAAAATGAGAAGAATAAAAATGCCGGATTAAAAAAAAAGTAGTAGAAAAGAAATGACAAAATACAAATCAGAAACTACGATCCTGATTTAAAAAAAAACATTGTCTGTTGGTACCTGGGTCTGTGCTGCTGGCTCCACTGGTATGGAGGAGAGGACAGTTACATTGGCTCCATGACCCTCTTTCCTGAGCAAATTGGCACCAGTTTCTAGACACAGAGGGGAAGGGTTTGGTGAAGGTGGGTCTTGCATCCCTTGGGGGCCTCTGTGTTGCACTCAATTCCCACTATGTTGGAGTTGAGGGGAAAATGATGTGACCCTCATCCCTCATCCTAGGACTGGGCATCTCCACCCCTGCTGTTCAGTCAGATCTCACAGATTAGCAGAGGAAGCCAGTCTCTCTTGCTTCAAAACTCCCCTGTGTTTTTTCTTTGACATGCAGCTGGGATTCAAAACTCAGTCTTAAAGGATCTGCATGGTGTGGAACCTTTCCCCTCCTCCTGAGTTGAGCCTCTATGGTCTAATAATGAAAGGCTTTTGGCTGTCACAAAAGGGTCTCTTGTACTTGTATAGGCAATAAACCCTCTTCCAAAAGTACTCCATGTAGGATATTGTTGCCCTCCCATCCCGTGCACCCCAGAGATCACTCCACAACACCATGCATTCCTGGGCCAGATCCCTTCTCCCCAGGAGCACACACAAGAACTCCACTCCTGAGAAAGTCACACACTTCCAAAACCTTAGAGTTTTAGCTCTAAAAGCTGTTTGCAAATAGAACGGGAACACTCAGTACTTCTCACTCCCCAGTCCTTGGTCCAGAGGGGTTTTCCTCTTGTGCTAGTTCAATGTCACACTTTCTCAATGCCTCTCACTTTCTCTCCCTGTTTTCTCTCCATAAAAAGGGCTGCCCCTCTCCATGGATCCACCATTTTCTCTCCCCTAATTCACATCCAGACATCTTACATCTCCAAGCTGTCTTCCTTCAATTGTGGATATCCTTGTGCTACACTGCAGATCTGTGTTCCTGGGCTGTCTCAAGTAATCATACATAGATACAGCTATGTTTGAGGTAGGAGGAAAACCCAGAGTCGCCCACTTCTTTCTCATCTTAACTCCTTTCTTGAAAATGTTGGTATTTTGATAGGGATTGAATTAGATCTGTAGTTTGCTTTTGATAGTATGGTCATTTTAACTATACTGATTCTCCCAAACCATTAGCATGGAATATCTTTCTAGCTGTAGCTAGAAGGTCATTTATTATGCTGGTAGAGTGGACATCCTTGTGTTGTTACTTATCTTAGAGGAAAATCCTTAAATTTTTCACTTTTGAGTTGATCTTATATCTAGGGTTTTCCCATATGTTTTTTTTTTTATCATATTGAGGTATATTTCTTTTAACCCCACTCTGTTTGGAGTTTTTTCCCAAAAATGGATGTTGTACATTTTTAAAAGCTTTTTATGCATCTGTTGAAATAGCGTATATTTTTCATCCTCTTTTTTTGTTGTTGTTGTTAATATGATGTATCATGTTGAATGATTTAGAAGTATTAAGCCACCCTTGTATCCCTGGGATAAATCTCGCTTGATCATAATGATTATATTTTAAAACATACTGTTAAGTTTGGTTTGCTAACCTTTGTTGAAGATTTTATACCTATATTCACAGAGATATTGACTTGTAATTTTATTTTCTATAGTAATCTTTTTTCTAGTTTTGGAATCAGGAGAATGCTGACCTTGTAGAATGTGTTTGGAAGCTCTACTTCCACTGTTTTTTTTGGAAAATTTTGAGAATAATGCTATTATCTCTTCTTTAAATATTTGGTAGAATACATCTGTGAAGCTGTTTGATCCTGGACTTATGTTTGTGGGCTTTTTTTTTTTTTTTTTTAACTATCGGTTCAATTGCATTAACAGTGATTGGTGTATTTTAATTTTCTGTTTCTTTCCAATTCAATTTTGGAAGGTTGTATGTTTCTAGGTAATTTCATTTTCTTCTAGATTGTCCAATTCCCTTGCATATACTTTTTCAAAGTACTTTTGGGATATTGTTATTTCTCCTCCTTTACTTCTGGTATTTTTTTTCTTAACTTGAGAGTGTTATGCTGGGCATAATAAGTCAAGGAAGACAAGGACAGCTACCATATGTTTGCACATATAGGAGGATTAGGAGGAACTTAACGGAGGACTGTGGGGGAGAAGAAGGGGAAAAATAGTGGGGGAGAGGGAGGGATGCAAACCATGAGAGACTCTTGAATGTTGAGAACAAACTGAGGGCTGATAGGGGTGGAAAAAGTGGAAGGGGGGTGATGGGCATGGAGGAAGGCACTTGTGGGGATGAACACTGGGTGTTATATGGAAACCAACTTGACAATAAACTATTTAAAAAATAAAAAGAAAATAAATGAAAAAATAAAATAAACTCAACAAATTTTAATGTTTTATTTATTTATGAGAGAGAGAGAAAGAGAGACAGCATGAGCAGGGGGAGGGACAGAGAGAGAGACACACACAGAATCCGAAATAGGCTCCAGGCTCTGAGCTGGCTGTCAGCACAGAGCTCCACATGGGGCTAGAACACATGAACTGTGAGATCATGACCTGAGCCGAAGTCAGACGCTTAACTGACTGAGCCACCCAGGAGCCCCTGCTTTTATTAATTTGAGTCCTTTCCTCATCTCTTTCTCTTCCCTCTATGAATTTGAATAAAGCTTTATCAATTTTGTTTCTCTTTGCAAAGAGCTAGTTCCTGGTTTCAGTTGCAGTGTTCAGTTTGTGTGTGTGTGTGTGTGTGTGTGTGTGTGTGTTTTAAGTATCTCTTTCATTTACTTCTACTGTAATCTTTATCGTTTCCTTTCTGTGCTGGTTTGTAGCTGTGCTTCCTTTTCTAGCTCCTTTAGTCAAGGTTACATTGTTTATTTGAAGTTTTCCTTAGTCCTTGGTTAAAGCTGCATTGCTATATCTTCCCTCTAATAACAGCTTTTGCTAACAAAGATTTTGGGCAATATTGTTTTCATTTTTAATTGTCTCCATGTATTTTTTATTTCCTCTTTGACTTCTTGGTGGACCCATTCATTATTTGGTAACATGGTACTGATTCTACATGTATTTCTCATCTTCCCTTAATTCCTTTTGTTTGCAGTTTCATATTGTTGTGATTGGAAAAGATGCACGATGTGATTTCAATATTCTGAATTGGTTAAGACTTGTTTTCTGGCCTAAAGTTTGATGTGTTTTGAAGAACTTTTCACAAGCACTTGAAAAGAATGTATTTTGCTGCTTTCTTTCTTTTTTTTTTTTTACAAATAGTTTATTGTCAAGTTGGTTTCCATATAACACCCAGTGCTCATCCCCACAAGTGCCTTCCTCCAGCACCATCTCCCCCCTCCCCCCCAACACCCATGAGTCCTCAGTTTGTTCTCAGCATTCAAGAGTCTCTCATGGTTTGCCTCTCTCCCCTTCCCCCACCATTTCCCCCCTTCTTCTCCCCCATGGTCCTCCGTTAAGTTCCTCCTAATCCTCCTATACGTGCAAACATATGATATTTGTCCTTTTCTGCCTGATTTATTTAGCCCAGCATAACACCCTCAAGGTCCATCCATGTTGCTACACATGGCCAGATTTCATTGTTTCTCATTGCCATGGAGTATTCCATGGTATAGATAAACCACATCTTCTTGATCCATTCATCCGTGGATGGACACTTAGGCTCTTTCCATGTTTTAGCTATTGTTGAGAGTGCTGCTATGAACATTGGGGTACATGTGCTCCTATGCATCAGCATTTATGTATTTTGCTGCTTTTGGATGGAATGTTCTGAATATATATATTTTAGGACTGTCTGACCCAATGTGTTACTTCAGACACCATTTTTTTCTCTTTGGATAATGTATTCATTGATGTAAGTGACAGTTAAAGTCCCCTACTATTATTGCTGTCAATTTCTTCCTTTATGTCTGTTAATAGTTGTTCTATGTATTAGTTACTGTGATGTTGGACGCATAAATATTTACAATCAGTATGTTCTCTATTTGGCTATTCACCTCATTATTATGTAGTGTTTTTCTGTTTTGTTTTTTTTTGTCTCTGGATACAGTCTTGGTTTTAAGGTTAATTTGACCAATACATGTATTGCTACATGAGGTTTCCTGTGACTTCCATTTGCGTGGTACCTGTTTTTCCATCCCTTCACTTTTAATCTCCATGTGACTTTTATCTATTTTGCCATACTCTGTCTTCTAATTGCAGCATTTAATCCATTTCTATTGAATTGATTATTGATGAGTTTGTACTTATTGACATTCTGTCAGTTGTTTTATGGCAGCTTTTGTGGTTCTATGTTTCTTTCCTCTTCTCTTGCTGTCTTCCCTTATGATTTGATGGTTTCTTTAGTCATATGTTTGGATACCTTTAATTTTTTTGTGTGTATAGATACACGTTTTTGATTTGTGGTTACCATTTGGTTCATATATAACATCTTATTCATATAGCAGATACATTAAGTTGATGGTCACTTAAATTTGAAGTCATTCTGAAAGCACTAAATTTTATTCCTATCCCCACATTTCATGTACACGATGTCATCATTTGCATCCTTTTATTTTGTGAATCTTTTACCCAATTGTAACTGATTATAATGCATTTATATTATGTTTCCACTTAACAATTAAATTTTATTCTTTCATATATACATTTTTTACTACTGATTATGGTCTTTTCTTTTCATTCAAAGAACTCCTACTAATGTTTATTTTAGGACTGCCTTATTGATAATAAACTCCTTTATCTTTTGTTTGTCAGGGAAACTCTATATCTCTCCTTCTATACTAAATGATAACCTTCCTGGTCAAGTATTTTTGGCTGCAGGTTTTATTTCCTTTTCAGTACTTTGAACATATGATGCCATTCCTTTCTGGCTTGTAAACTTTCAGTAAAAAAGTATCTGAAAACCATGTAAGTTTTTTATATGTAACTATTTTGTTTATTTTTCTTCCTTTTAATGCTCTCTCATCACTACATTTTGCCATTTTAATTACTATGTCTCTTGGGGTGGACCTGCTTGGGTTAATTTTGTTGGAGGATCTCTGTGCCTCTTGTGTCTGAATATCTGCTTCCTTGCAGAGATTAGAAAACTTTTAGCTATTATTTTCTCAGATCCATTTTCTGCTCCCCACTTCCTCCTCTGTAAACCCTATAATTTGGATGTTATTATGTTTGACGATGTCATTGATTTCCCTAAACTTGTCCTCATTTTTATTATTCTTTTATTCTATATGCTGTTCAGTTTTGTTAGTTTTTATCATCATCTCTTCCAAGTTATTGATCCATTCTTCTACTTCATATATAATACCTTGTATATATATACATATATGTATAATACCATATATATAATTTTATTATATATATAATATACATTATATATATAATATATATCACTTTAATCTCTTTGTTGACTGTATCTCTGAGATTCTCCACTCTTTTCTGAAGTCCAGTTTGTATCTCTGTATCCATTACTTTGGATTCTTAATTAAAGATACTGTTGATGTCTGTTTTATGTAGCTAGTTCTCTGTGTTTTTCTTCTGTTCATTCATTTGAGACAACTGTCTCCTCATTTTGTCTAACTCTGTGTTTATTTCCATCTATTAGAAGAGTCAGAAATGCCTCTGGTCTTGCAAATCGTGGCCTTATGATGAAGAGGTATTGTGGTGCCCTTTAGTGTGCTATAATCAGGCATTTCAGAGGTGTCTCTTATACGTGCTGTGCACCCTACTTAGGTGGAGCTTAGTGTCTATATTTTTGGTCAATTTAACTGCAATTGTACACTTTTTGTGGTATGGTGCACTGCACCAGTTTTGATCCCTGTTCTATAGGGGACAGTCTGGGGATACTGCAGGCTTATAGTAGGGTGGTCTCAGTAGTAAGAACAGATGAATTTCCTCAATCCATCAGCTGGAACTGTATTCACACTGGCCTCAGGGCTCTCTCCCTGTGCTGCCCTCTGGGATATTTTCATTGGAGGGCTAGCCCTGCCATCAGACAAATATCTACCCCTAGTCTGTCTGTTGAAGCTGTCATCATAGTGAACTTCAGGGCTTCCCACACCCCTTGTTGCCTTCTGAGAGGTTTTAGGTGAGCAGGGCCAGCAGCCTACCCTCATCTGTCTCCTGGGGCTCCAGTTTCTTTGATGGCAGGGAATTCTCTGCCCTTCCAGCTATAATGTGGCTGGTGGTATCGCAACCACACTGGTGTGTGTGGCTTATTTTCTTTTCTCCAAGGGCATGAGTCACTGGTGGCACTGCTCCATGCCAGTGTTGTTCGCAGTGTGTTTCAGGGTCAGAGTTTCATTGGAGAGAGGCCTATTTTGTGAGGCAGGTTAGATGGAGTGGATAAACAGAAAAATAAGGGGGTGAGTCATGTGTTGTAGCCTGGTGGGGAGTGTTTGTCCTGGTTCCCACAAGAGTCTGGCTCTCTACACTGGGAGAAGAGGGAGAGAAATGGAAACTGCCAGGTCTTTTCTTCTTGAAGAACACTTCGTTCCTATAATTCCAGTACACATTCTGAGATTAGCAAATAAATTTCCTTTATGAATATCCTAGGATCTTATCCAAATGCTGCTTCAATGCTATATCTTGGGGTTGTTACTTGTTATACTGTCTACTTAAGGTCAGGGATTCAGTTTCCTATTGCTCTCCAGTTCACCCAAGGTAAGCCTACTGATATTTAAAGTAACCAGAGTTAAGCTCTGCTGATTTTAAAACCCCACAAAATGAAGATCCACAAGTTAACCAAGTTAAGCTTGATTTTCCAAGTGAAGTGTAAAGATGACTCATCATGGGGGCGCGCCCATGACTGGGGTGCATGCTGTGGGGTCTGATTCTCTCACTTCTCAAATGCTTGTGATACACATTCCCCCATTCCTGATTACTCTAGCAATGATTTTGGTTCCCAACCATATCTCCATCTTTTTTTAATGTGTTTTTTTTTTCTGTGATTAACTCTGGAATGTCTGATATGCCAGGTTTTGAGTCCTTTTTTGAGTTAGTTGCAGTGATGTGGTTGTTAACATAGTGTGTCCATGCAATAACGTGAGCTTAGGATCCTCAAATTCTGCTATGTTTCCCGACTTCTGGACCTAGAGAGCTTAAACCTTTCTGTTTCCTTTTATTTGTTGTCAGTGAGGTTGATCTTTCTAATATTTTATTTAAAAATACATCAGTATATGAATTGAGCAAGAACATTTTATGAAGTACTATGTACTCACTACACAAAACTAACCACTGCAAGAATTTTGTATTATATGATTAAAATATTTTTGAATGTTGTTTTAGTCTGTTTTATTCTTTCTTTTTTTCTCAAAGGTTATTGGTGTTTAATACTTATTATGTACTACAATTATTTTTTACTTTTACTTATTTACTCATAACATGCATTTTTACATATATATGCAACCATACCTAATACTCAGGTTGGTCAGTCAAGCAAAAAACAGAGTCCCTATTACTTGTTTAGTTAGAGGGTCTGAACATACAGCACTGAACAATACAGAGTCAGCCTTATAGGAGCTGAGGTTTTAGTTTACAACAAATATTACACTTATAGATAATATAATAATAATACAAATTCAGATAGGCAAATATATAGCTATATAACTAATTGAAATGGCATGGCTAAGACATGCATTTTGTAGTAGGTGACTTCTGAACTGAGCTTTGAAATGAAACATATTCAGCCTATGATAAAACATAAGAAAAGACCCTGAAATGGTATTTTCCTCATTGTATCCCATAGTTATAAAGAGGAGGAATAAACAAAGGAGAGAAAAGATCTCTTATGGATCAAACTGTGTCCATCCCATAAAAACTTGAAGTCTTAGTTCTGCAATACTTTATGGTAAACTGAAGCAGGATTCATAACATGTAAGACATGTATATTGCTCAAGTTACATCCTTTTTAAATTGTAGGTTAACACTTACTTTCAAAAATAATCCCACTTTATTAGACCCGATAATATTTTACTCTCATATATGAGAGGGTACAATCAAATGTAGCTATTTACAGTTGCATTATCTTTAGTAGATTTTAATCAATGCTTCACACTGCTAATAGCTTGCTTAAAATATGTGCATCAAAGAAGCAGCTAAACTGCATCTGTGAGGACTTCAGTGGCAGGTGGAGAAGGAGGATGAGGAGGAGATATACCTGACAATGGTCCTGAGGACCATTTGTTATAGCTTGTCTCTATGGAGTTATTCCAAGGATTAGCACAAGATCTATAACATGGGGAAAAGGACAGACTGAGATATCAGTCAAAATAGGTAATTTTATTTTTAAATTAACAGTGTATTTGTGTGTGTGTGTGTGTGTGTGTGTTGTGAATTATAGAATGTACACGGAAGTCGTTTGAAAACGTGTAGATAAAATCTATGAAAAAAGTATAAAATCAAGCTCCTGTAAACGCTAATTATGTAAAAAATATATAGAACTTCTCTAGGATGCTCCTTTTTATCACATTCTCCTCTCTGTATTTAGATGACCATAGTAGGACAGTTGTCCCCACATAGGGGATATTTTGCAGTGTATAGAGTCAGTCTTAGTTGTCCTAACAAGGCAAGAAATAGTGTTGTTCATGCCATACAGTCAGAAATAGATAGATATGTCAGTAAACATTCCACAATGTACAGAATAGGCCCCAAGACAAAGAATCAATTGACTCAAAATGACCATAGTGGTGAGGTTAAGGAATCTTGCCTGATAGGAATTCACGATTCTGAGTCAGTGGATACTGGTAAAATGGTCATTTTTAATTCCTTATTCAGACAATTATGCCTGGACTCCTATAAAATATAATTTAGTTTTCCCATTTGAGTCATTTCTAACAATGGAGTCATATTTTTGTTTTTTATTCTCATCCTTATAGTTAAATATTGTGTCTGTTTTACATAGTTATATTTGTCCATTTTTGTTATTGAAATATATTACAATTTTATTTCTATTTTTTATTTATTATTAATTATTATTTTTGAAATTTACATCCATGTTAGCTAACATAAGTGTAATAATGTTTTCAGTAAAAGAATTTAGTGATTTCATCACTTATATATAACACCTAGGGCTCATCCCAACAAATTCCCTCCTTGATGTCCCTTGCCCATTTAGTCCATCCCCCCACCCACCATCCCTCAAGCAACCCTCAGTTTGTTCTATTTAAGAGTTTCTTCTGGTGTGTCTCCTTCTCTGTTTTATATTATTTTTGATTTGCTTTCTCTTATTTTGAATATCAACTTCCACATATGAGTGAAGTCATATCGTAGTTTTATTTATCTAACTTAATTTGCTTAGCATAATACACTCTATTTCCATCCATATTGTTACAAGTGGCAAGGTTTGATTCTTTTTGATCACCAAATAATATTACATTGTGTATATATACCACTCAATTTTATCTAATCATCAATATATAGATATTTGATCTTTCTGTAATTTGGCAATTGTTGATAGTGCTGCTATAAACATTAGGGTGTTTGTGCCCCTTCAAAATAGCACTCCTGTGCATTTTGGATAACTACCTAGTAGTGCAATTGCTGAGTCAAAGGTAGTTCTATTTTTAATTTTTGAGAAACCTCCATTCTGTTTTCCTAGTGGCTGCACTAGTTTGCATTCCCACTAGCAGTGCAAAAGAGTTCCTCTTTATCCCCATCCTCACCAACATTTGTTTTTACCTGAGTGGTTAATTTCAGCTATTCTGACAGGTGTGAGGTGGTGTCTCATTGTGGCTTTGATTTGTATTTCCCTGATGATGAGTGATGTTGAGTATCTTGTCATGTGTCAGCCATCTGATGTTTTTTTTGGAAAAACTGTCTATGTCTTTGTCCATTTTTTTCAACAGATTACTTGTTTTCTGGGTGTAGAGTTTGATAAGTGCTTCATAGGTTTTTGATACTAAACTTTTATCTAATATGTAATTTGCAAATATCTTCTCCCATTCTGTTCGTTGTCTTTTAGTTTTTCTGACTGTTTGCTTTACTGTGCAGAAGCTTTTAATCTTGATGAGGGTCCTAATAGTTCATTTTTCCTTTTGTCCCCTTGCCTCCAGAGCATGTCAAGTAAGAAGTTGCCGCAGCCAAGGTCAAAGAGGTTGTTGCCTGTTTTCTCATCCAACAGTTGGATGACTTCCTATCTTACATTTAGGTCTGTCATCCACTTTGAGTTTATTTTCCTGTATACGTTAAGAAAGTGGCTCAGGTTCATTCTTCTGCATGTCGCTGTCCAGTTTTCCCAACACCATTTACTGAAGAGACTATCTTTTTTCAAAGGTATATTCTCTCTTGCTTTGTTAAAAATTAGTTAGCCATAAGTTTGTGGGTCCATTTCTGGATTCTCTATTGTGTTCCATCGATCCATATGTAAGTTTTGATGCCAGAACCATACTGTCTTTATATTTACAGCTTTGTAATACAGCTTGGAGTAGGAATTGTGATGACTCTATGTTTTAAATATTGCTTTGGCTATCTGGGGTCTTTTCTGGTTCCACACAAATTTTAGTGTTCTTTGTTCTATCTCTGTAAAGAATGCTGGAATTATTGTGATAGGGATTGCATTGAATATGTAGATTGCTTTGGGTAGTATCAACATTTTAACAACTTTTCTTCTTGCCAGTCCAGGAGTTTGGAATATTTTTCCCTTTTCTTGTATGTCTTCTATGATTTTCATAAGCTGTCTATAGTTTTCAGTGTATAGATTTTCCACCTCTTTGGTTACATTTATCCCTAGGTATTTTATAATTGTCGGTGTAATTGTAAATGGGATCAATTCCTTGGTTTCTCTTTCTGTTGTTTCATTATTAGTGTATAGTAATGTAATCAATTTCTGTGCATTCATATTATATCCTGAGACTTTCCTGAATTTATGGATCAGTTCTAGCAGGTTTTTCATGGAATATTTTGAATTGTCCATATAGAGTCATGTCATCTGCAAAGATTAAAGTTTGACTTCCTCCTTGTCCATTTGGATGCCTTCTATTCTTTGTGTTATCTGATTGCTGAGACTAGGGCTTCCAATAATATGTTGACTAACAGTGGAAAGAGTGGACATCTCTGTCATGTTTCTGACCTTAGGGGGAGGCTCTAAAAATTTCCCATTGAGAATGATATCAATTGTGGGTCTTTCATATATGGCTTTTATGATCTTTAGGTAAGATCCTTCTATCCGTAGTTTTGTAAAGGTTTTTATCAAGAAAGTATGTTATATTTTGTCAAATGCTTTCTCTGTATCAATTGAGAGGATCATTTGGGTCCTGTCTTTTTTATTGATGTGATATTACATTGATTGTTTTGCAGATATTGAACCATTCCTGCATCTCAGGTATAAATACCACTTGATCGTGGTGAAAATTTCGTTTAATGTATTGTTGGATCCGGTGGGCTAGTATCTTGTTGAGTTTTATTGTATCCATGTTCATCAAGTAAAGTGGTCTGTAGTTCTCCTCTTCATTGGGATGTTTGTCTGGTTTTGAAATCAAGGTGATGCTGGTTTAATAAATGACTTTGGAAGTTTTCCTTACATTTCTATTTTTTGGAAGAGTTTCATAAGAATAGGTGTTAACACTTCTTTAATGTTTGTTAGAATTCCCCTGGAAAGCCATCTGGCCGTGAACCCTTGCTTTTTGGGGAGATTTTGGATTACACATTTGGTTTCTTTACTGGTTATAAATCTTTTTATATTTTCTTTTCTTCTTCTTTCAGTTTTGGTGGGTTATATGTTTCTAGGAATTTTCACATTTCTTCCAGATTCCTCATTTTATTGGCGTATAATTGCTCATAATATTTTCTTATTATTGTTTGCATTTCTGCAGTGTTGGCTATGATCTCTCCTCTTTCATTCTTGATTTTATTTATTTGGGTCCCTCCATTATCTTTTTAATTGAACTAAATAGGTGTTTATCAATTTTGTAAATTCTTTCAAAGAATCAGCTCATGGCTTCATTGATCTCTTCTACTAAGTTTTGGTTTCAATAGCATTGATTTCTGCTCTAATTTTCATTATCTCCTGTCTTCTGCTGTTTTTGGTTTTTATTTGTTGTTCTTTTTCCAGCCCTTTAAGGTGTAAGGTTAGGTTGTGTACATAAGACTTTTCTTCCTTCTTTAGAAGGCCTGGGTTACTATATACTTCCCTTATATGACCACCTTTGTGCACCCCAAAGGTTTTGGGGTGTGGTGTTATCATTTTCATTGGCTTCCATGCATTTTTAATTTCCTCTTTCACTTCTTGGTGAGCCCATTCATTCTTTAGTAGGATAGTCTCTAGTCTCCAAGTATTTGTTAGCTTTCCATTTTATTTTTACTTGTGGTTGATTTTGAGTTTCATAGCATTAAGTATTGAAATATGAAAGGGGGCGCCTGGGTGGCTCAGTAGGTTGAGCATCCGACTTTGGCTCAGGTCATGATCTCATGGTCCGTGGGTTTGAGCCCCACGTGGGTTTCTGTGCTGACAGCTCAAGGCCTGGAGCCTGCTTCAGATTCTGTGTCTCCCTCTCTCTCTGCCCCTCTCCCGCTCGCTGTCTGTCTCTCAAAATAGAATAAAGACATAAAAAATTTTAAAAAAAAGAAAATATGAAAGGTATTGTCTGAATTATTGTTATTATTATTTTTTACTTCCTGAGGGCTGATTTGTGCCCCACCAAGTATGGGATCTATTCTGGAGAATGTTCCATGTGTGCTCAAGAAGAATGTGTATTCTGTCCCTTTAGGATGAAATGTTCTGAATATGTCTGTTATGTCCATCTGGGTCCAGTGTGTCATTCAAAGCAATTGTTTCGTTGTTGATTTTCTGTTTAGATTCTGTGTCCATTGCTATAATTTCTTGGTTAACCCATTTGTTCTTTAGTAGGATGTTATTTATTTATTTTTGTTTTTTAATAAAATAATTTATTGTCAAATCGGTTTCCATACAACACCCAGTGCTCATCCCAACATGTACCCTCCTCCATGCCCATCACCCACTTTTCCCTCTCTCCCACCACCATCAACCCTCAGTTTGTTCTCAGTATTCAAGAGTCTCCTGTGGTTTGCCTCCCTCCTTCTCTGTAACTATTTTTCCCCTTCACCTTCGTTTCTCCAGATCCACATATTTGTGGAAACATACAGTATCTGTCTCTCTCTGCCTGACTTATTTCCCTTAACATAACACCCTCCAGCTCTATCCATGTTACTACAAATGGCCAGATTTCACTTTTTCTCATTGCCAAGTAGTATTCCATTGTGTATATAAACCACGTCTTGAGCCATTCTTCAGTTGATGAACATTTAGGCTCTTTCCATAATTTGGCTATTGTTTAAAGTGCTGCTGTAAACATTGGGGTATATGTGCCTCTATGCATCAGCACTTCTGTCTCCCTTGGGTAAATTCCCAGCAGTGCTATTCCTGAGTCATAGGGGAGTTCTACTGTTAATTTTTTGAAGAACCTCCACATTGTTTTCCAGAGTGGCAACACCAGTTTGCATTCCCACCAACAGTATAAGAGGTTGCCCATTTCTGCACATCCTTGCCAGCATCTATAGTCTCCTGATTTGTTCATTTTAGTCACACTGACTGACCTGAGGTGATATCTCAGCGTGGTTTGAATTTGTTTTTCCCTGATGACGAGTGAAGTTGAGCATCATTTTATCTGTCTCTTGGCCATCTGGATGTCCTCTTTGGAGAAGTGTCTATTCATGTCTTCTCCCTGTGTCTTCACTGGATTATTTGTTTTTGTGATGTGGAGTTTGATCAGTAACATATAGATTCTGGATACTAGCCCTTTATCTGATATGTCATTTGCAACTATCTTTTCCCATTCCATCAGTTGCCTATTAGTTTTGGGGGGAGTTTCATTTGCAGTGTAGAAGGTTTTTATCTTGAGGAAATCCTAAAAGTTCTTTTTTGCTTTTGATTCCATCGCTTTTGGAGATGTGTCGAGTAAAAAAAAAAATGAAGTGCCTGAGGTTAAAGAGATTTTTTCCTGTTTTCTCCTGTAGGATTTTGATGGTTTCCTTTCTCACATTCAGGACCTTCATCCATTTTGAGTTTATTTCTGTGTATGGTTTAAGAAAGTGGTCTAGTTTCATTCTTCCACATGTTGCTGTCTAGTTCTCCCAGCACCATCTGTTAAAGAGGCTGTCTTTTTTCATTGGATACTCTTTCCTGCTTTGTCAAAGATTAGTTGACCATATATTTATGGGTCTAATTCTGGGTTCTCTATTTTACTCCATTGGTCTGTGTGTCTGTTTTTGTGCCAATGTCATACTGTCTTGATGACTACAGCTTTCTAGTAGAGGCTAAAGTCTGGGACGGTGATGTCTCCCGTTTTGGTTTTTTTCTTTAATATTACTTTGGCTATTCGGAGTCTTTTGTGGTTCCATACATATTTTAGGATTGTTTGTTCCAGGCTTGAGAAGATGCTGGTGCAATTTTGATTGGGATTGTACTGAATGTGTAGAATTTTGGGTACTATTGATATTTTAATGATATTTATTCTTTTGATCCATAAGCATGGGATGTTTTTTCCATTATTTTGTGTCTTCTTTCTTCATAAGTTTTATATTTTTCAGAATACATATCTTTTATATCTTTGGTTAGGTTTATTCCTATGTATTTTATTTTTTATTTTATTTTATTTTATTTTATTTTATTTTATTTTATTTTTTGTGCAATTGTGAATGGGATCAGTTTCTTTCTTTCTCCTTCTGTTGCTTCATTATCAGTGTATAAAAATGCAGAAAGTTTCTTTACATTGATTTTGTACCTGGGACTTTCTTAAGTTCCTGTATCAGGTCTAGCAGTCTTTTGTTGGAGTCTGTCGGATTTTAAATGTAGAGTATCATATCGTCTGCGAAAAGTGAAAATTTGACTTCTTCTTTGCCAACTCTGATGTCTTTTATTTCCTTTTGTTGTCTGATTGCTGATGCTAGGACTTCCAACACTATTTTAAACAACAGTGGTGAAAGCATACATCCCAGTCATGTTCCTGATCATTTTCCTAATTTCTTACGCTTTCCCCCTTTAAGGATAATACTAGCTGTGGGCTTTCCCTTAATGACTTTTATGATGTTTATGATATTTCCATCCCTGCTTTCTCGAGGGTTTTTAATTAAGAAAAGTTGCTATATATTGTCAAAAGTTTTTTCTGCACTTATGGACAGAATCATATAGTCCTTGCCTTTCTTTTATTAATGTGATGTATCACATTGATTGATTTTCGAATATTGAACCAGACCAGCAACCCAGGAATGAATCCAGTTTATTCATGGTGAATACTTCTTTTTATATCCTTTTGAATTCGATTTGCTAGTGTCATGTTGTGAATTATTGCATCCATATTCAAATTCATCATGGATATTTTCCTATAATTGTTTGTTTCTAGATCTCTGTATGGTTTTGAAATCAGAGTGATGGTGGCTTCATAGAATGAGTCTGGAAGTTTTCCTTCCATTTCTACTTTTAGGAACAGCTTGAGAAGAATAGGTGTTGGGAGACATTCTGAACCCACTAGTCAAGAAAACTCCTTCTAAGGTTAAGGCAAGTTTGCATGGCCTCTTGCCATCAGATGACTACCGATATCCACCCCCACTCAATTATTTCTGCTTGAGTACCGACCTCCAAAGTACCTTGTTGATTGGTATCGGGAATGCATTGGCCCCTTATTCTGGCCCTCATATGATGATTGCACCTTGTGAAGGAAATTATTGTAGGAACTTCTTTTGTGATGATGGGGACAGACATCATGTCTCTGGCAAGTCCTTTATTCCTCGATACTTCCCTTGAACTACAAACAGACTAATGACCCTTTCTCATAAATGATTGACCTTTATGTGTACATTTCCGTTTCTACCATCGCAATAGTCCAAGAGGTTAATACAACTCAACATGTAAATCAACTAATCAAAAATGTTTCTCATGCTGTAGCTATTCAAGAAATCATAGACAAAAAAGCTAAACACAAAGGTAAATGCACCCAAGAAAGAGACTATTCTATGTATTAGAAATGAGCTAAACACTTTAAAGGTACGGTTGGCTCTCCGGTGCCATAAGGAATATAACTGGACAATTAATTCTGGTCCAGGGACAGCCTAATTTAGAGAGAAGGAACAGATAAGGGCAGAACATAAGTTACTACATATACCTTTGCTAACTGGTGATGTATAGCATTCCCTTCCCTAAGGCCTACATTCCACAAACACCTTCCCTTACACAGGCAGCTGGGATGAGGATAGATAAGAGTAGCTAAAACATAAACCCCAATACAAAGGCTGACACATTTAGGGCCCCCATGGTGTTTATAGATTCAGCATCAAATAAAAAATGTTTGCACAAACAACTTATTAATCAGCTCAAATACATTCTTCCTCTTGCAAGCCAGACAGAATGTCTCCTAGCCTATATATATGCAACTTAACTTATAACTTAATCTTAGCGTTATTGACTTAAAATAAATGTGTATGTTATCCCGTTTTTCACTAAGCACACACTATTATTTTCTTAGTTGTAAAATTTACTCAATCTCACTATGATTGGGGTAGTTCTGCAACAATACTCTGTAAAACCTGTTTTTGTACACTTTCCAAAGCCTCTTATCACAAAGAATTATCCATTGTAAAAATTCCATTTTCTGATGTCATGTTATATTTGAACTATAAATAAAGACACAAAAGCTAACAGGACAGAAACGCCTGCCTGGTGATCAGAAAGAATCTTGGGGCTCTCTCACTCTCTCTCGCTGACACCGTCCATCTTTCGGGGACCCCTGGACTGGCTGGAGCTAGACTCCAGCAAATAGGCATTAACTCTGTTTTAAATGTCTGGTATGATTCCCCAGGGAAGCCATCTGATGCAGGGCTCTTATTTATTGGGAGATTTCTAATTACTGATTAAATTTCTTCACTAGTTATGAGTCTGTTCAAAATTTCTATTTCCTCCTGTTTGAGTTTTGGTAGTGTGTGAGTGTTTAGGAGATTGTCCATTTCTTCCAGGTTGTTCAGTTTGATGGTATATAATTTTTCACAGTACTCCCTGATAATTCCTTGTATTTCTGAGCGATTGGTGGTAATAGATCCATTTTCATTTGTGATTTTATCTTTTAGTCATCTCTCTTCTTCTTTTGAAAAACATGGTTAGAGGTTTATCAATTTTGTTTTCAAAAAAACAACCTCTTGGTTTCATTGATATGTTCAATCTTTTTGTTTGTTTGTTTGTTTTGGATTTTATATTGTTTATTCTGCACTGATCGTTATTTCTCTTCTTCTGCTGGTTTGAGGTGTCTTTGCTGTTACGCTTTTAGTTCCTTTAGGCGTGCCGTAAGATTTTGTATTTGGGGTGTTTCATGTTTCTTGAGATAAGCCTGGATTGCAATGTATTTTCCTCTGAGGGCTGCCTTTGCTGCATCCCAAACTGTTTGTATTGTTGTATTTTGTTTGTTCCCGTATTTTTTTTTAAAATTTCTTCTCTAATTGCCTGATTGACCCATTCGTTCTTTAGTAGGATGTTCTTTAACCTCCATGCTTTTGGATGTTAACAATACTTTTTCTTGTGGTTGATTTCATGGTTCATAGCTTTGTGATCTGAAAGTGTGCACGGTATGATCTCAGTTCTTTCTATATTTATTGAGGGCTGTTTTGTGACGAGTATGTGATTTATCTTGGATAATGTACCATGTGCACTCCAGAAGAGAGTGAATTCCACTGCTTTTGGATGTAGAGTTCTAAATATATCTGCCAAGTCCATCTGGTCCAATGTGTCATTCAAGGACATTGTTTCTTTCGTGATTCTGTGTTTAGTTGATCTATCCATTGATGTAAGTGGAATTTTAATGTCCCCAACAATTAGCACATTCTTATCAATAAGATTGTTTATGTTTGCAATTAATTGTTTTATATATTTAGGTGCTATCAAATTTGGTGCTTAGACATTGATAATTGTCACTTCTTCCTGATGGATAGACTCTGTAATTATTATATAAGATCCTTCATCATCTCTTTTTACCTCCTTTACTTTAAAGTCTATTTTGTCTGATCCTTGCAGTGATGTCTCTGCTACTTTGTGTTCCTTGTAACATTTCCCTCATAGTGTGTCCCTTAGGATCTATTACATGGCTGGTTTAGTGGTGATAAATTCCTTCAAGTTTTATTTGTTTGGGAAAAACTTTATCTTTCCTTCTATTCTGAATGACAGGCTTTCTGGATAAAGGATTCTTGGCTGCATATTTTTCCTGCTCATCACATTAAAACTTTCCTTCCATTCCTTTCTGGCCTGCCAATTTTCAGTAGATAGGTCTGCTAATACTCTTATCTGTCTATCTTTGTATGTTAAGGCTTGTTTATCCCTAGCTGCTTTCAGAATTCTCTCTTTATCCTTGTATTTTAGCTGCTTTCAGAATTCTCTCTTTTCACCATGATATATTATGCAGAAGATTGATTCAAGTTACATTTGAGAAGAGTTTTCTGTGCCTCTTGGATTTCAATGTCTGTTTCCTTCCCCAGGTTGGGGAAGTTCTCAGCTATGATTTGTTCAAGTATCCCTTCAGCGTTTTCTTTCTCTCTCCTTCTTCTTCTTCTTCATTTTCTTCTTCTTCTAGAATGTGTATAATACAGATATTGTTCTGTTTGATTGCACCAATCAGTTCACTAATTCTCCTTTTTTGAACCTGGGTCATTTTATCTGTCTTTTTCTCGACTTCCTCTTTTTTCCATAATTGTATCTTCTAATTCACCTATTCCCCCCTCTGCCTCTTCAGTCTGTGCTGTGGCCACCTCCATTTTATTTTCCACCTCACTTATATCATTTTTAAATTCTTCACGACTATTTTTATATCTTTCATCTCTGCAGCAATGGAGTCTCTGTTGTGCCTTTTTCAAGCCCAGTAATTGATTTTATGACTATTATTCTAAATTCTTGTTATTTTGCTTATGTCTGTTTTGATCACTTGTTTAGCTATCACTTCTTACTGGGATTACTTTTGAGGGAAAACCTTCTGTTTTGTCATTTTGGCTAGTTTTCTGTTCCTTGTAACTTTTAAAAACTTGTTATGTGCTCTGCACTGTGAGTACTGCTATATTAAAGGGGCTCATACACTGTCCACGGTCTAGGATTTCAGGGGTTGTTTTTGGAGAGTGTTACTTGTTTTCTGTTGTTACTTTGGTGATTTTATTTCCCTATTTGAAGTGATGTTTTGGACTTTCCACCAGGTGTACTTTGGATTGTTCCTTGAGTCAGCCCTGGAAAGGAAGACAGAAAACCATCAAATAGGAAACAAAAACACGCAAACACACAAACAAATAAAACAAACATGCAAACAGACAAAAAAAAACAAAAACAAAAAACAAAATACAATCTAAAAGCATAGAACCAGAAACCCCTGTTACAAATAAAGAGCAATGTGGAGGCAGTGCTGATAGAAGAGGATATACAAAGAGAGAATGACAGAGGTGAGAATAAAGATGAAATATTCTGGATATATCTTTTACATCCATCTGGGTCCAATGTGTAATTCAAAGCCATTGTTTTCTTGTTGATTTTCTGCATAGACCATCTGTACATTGCTTTAAGTGGGGTTGGTGAAGTCCCTTACTATTATGGTATCATTATCTATGAGTTCCTTTATGTTTCTCATTAATTGACTTATATATGTGACTGCTTCCACCTTGGGAATATAATGTTTACAAGTGTTATATCTTCTTGGTGGATAGCCCCCTTAGTAAAGAGATAATGTCCTTCTTCACCTCTTGTTAAGGTCTTTATTTTAAAATGTAGTTTGTTATAAGTATGGCTACTCCAACTTTCTTTTGGCAACCATTAGTATGATACAGGGTTTGGCATGACCTTGCCTTCCATCTACAGGGGACTTAGGTCTACAATGGGTCTCTTGTAAACAGCATATAGATGGATCTTGTTTTCTTATCCATTCTGTTTCTATATGTCTTTTGATTAGAGCATTTAAACCATTGAAATTTAGACTGAGTACTGAAATATTTGAATTTATTGTCATTGTGTTGCCTGTAGAGTTGGAGTTTCTGCTGATGCTCTCTGGTCCTTTCTAGTCTTTGTTGTTTTGGTATTTTTTTGTTTTGTTTCATCTTTTCTCCATTCAAAAAAAATTCCCCCTTTAAATTTCTTGCAGGGCTGATTTAGTGGTCATAATCTCCTTTAGATGTTGCTAGTCTGGGTGAATTATTTATCTCTTTTTCCCATTTGAATGAAAACTTTGTTGGATTAAGAATTCTTGGTTGCATTTTATTTTCTGATTGTGCACGTTGATTATGCACAATCAACGTGCTTAATCTATCCAATCCATTCTGACCTGCCAAATTTACGTAGTTAGGTCAGCTGTGAACCTGATCTGAGTCCCCTTATACATTAAGGACTTTTGTTTTTCTCTTGGTGATTTCTTAATTCTTTGCTTGGCTGTGTGTTTTGTGAATTGACTATGATATGCCTTGTTTCTGGTTGGTTTTTGTTGATCTTACTGGGACTTCCCTGTACTTCTTAGATTTTGATGTCTGTGTCCTTTCCCAGATTAGGAAAGTTTTCCAATGTAATTTGTTCACATGAACTTTCTGCCCTGTTTTCTCTCTCTATCTTCTGGGACTCTGATGATTTGGATTCTAGTCCTTTTTAATAAGTTACTGAGTTCTCTAAGTCTTGTATTGTGCTCTTTTAACTTTTTCCCTTCCTTTTTCTTGCCTGCTTCCTTATTCTCCCTAGTTTTTCGTTTATATCACTAATTCACTGCCCTCCTTTGTCCATCCTTGATGCTCTGGCATCCATTTGAGATTGTGTCTCAATTGTAGCATTTTTAATTTCATTCGGACTATATTTTATTCCTTTACCTCAACAGAAAGTGAGTCTATGCTTTTCCAACCTCAGCTTATATTTTCATAATCATGGTTCAACACTATAATTCAAACATCTTGCTTTTATGTGTTGCTTAAGCTCCTGACTGTCATTTTTTCCTGTTATTTTGGGGTGAATTCCTTCCTTTTGTCATTTTGGAAGAAGAAAAATTAATTAAAAAAAACAAAGTAAAAATTAAAAAAGGAAACAAAAAATCAAATAAAGGAAACTAGATCTTATGTGTATCAAAGGAGATTGATAGAGTAGAGAAAAATTGAAAAATATAGAAAGAAAAGAAAAGGCAATAAAATTTTTAAAATGAAAAAATATAATAAAATAGAATGAAATGAAACAAAGTGAAATAGAATTAAAAATTACCAAAAAAGTAAGAACATAATTTAAAAATTTAAAAAAGCAGAATTTAAAAAGGAAAAGAAAAATATTTTTCTTTTCCTTTATTCAAGTAAAAGAAGGGAAAAGTAGAAAATCATTTAACCAAATAAAGAAGCAAAACAAAACAAAAACAAACAAAAATACCCAACAATAAACCAGCAAACAGAATGAAACCTGAATGAAGTTACATCCAGTTTCCCCTAGAACTAAAACTATGAAGCCCTCTATAGCTTCTATGCTAAGGAGGTGGATGGAATTGTGTTGTCTTCTAGGGGATGTGCTTGGAGGGCGTAGTGGGGCGCCATTACATTACCCTCTGGAAGAGGGTCTTGCTGAGCAATGACCTGGTGCCAGTTTGCTCCAGAAAATTTTCCAGAAAATTGTGCAACGTCAGAGGTTCAGGGATTGTGGCAAATCACAACACATAGCTGGTGCCAGGCTTCATCTCACTCTGATGTCTCTGTCCCAATCCCAGCAAATGTGGCTTCTCTCTGAAGCCCACTGGAACTTTGCCCATGGGAAGACCATAGGGCCTCTACCAAATGCTTTCCATGCAAGGGAACCGATGCTCCTTGTGTGGCACATTGACCACTCGGACTCTGCGGCCTGTTCCTGGGGATTTGCTCTGTTTTTTTTTTTTTTTTTTTTTTTACAAATAATTTATTGTCAAATTAGTTTCCACATAACACCCAGGGCTCATCCCCACAAGTGTCCTCCTCCATGCCCATCCCCCCTCCCCCCCACATCCATCAGTCATCAGTTTGTTTCTCCGCATTCAAGAGTCTCTCATGGTTTCCCTCTCTCCTTTTCCCCCACCATTTCCCCCTTCTTCTCCCCCTTGGTCCTCAGTTAAGTTCCTCCTAATCCTCCTATACTTGCAAACATGATATTTGTCCNGCAAAGGGAACAACCCATAAAACTAACAGACAACCAATGGAATGCGAAAAGATATTTGCAAATGACATATCAGATAATGGGTTAATATCCAGAATCTATAAGGATCTCACCAAACTCCACACCTGAAAAACAAACAACCCAGTGAAGAAATGGGCAGAAGATATGAACAGACACTTCTTCAAAGAGGACATCCAGATGGCCAACAGACACATGAAACGATGCTCAGCATCCCTCCTCATCAGGGAAATACAAATCAAAACCACACGGAGATACCACCTCACGCCAGTCAGAGTGGCTAACATGAGCAAATCAGAGAACTCTAGATGCTGGCGAGGATGTGGAGAAACGGGCACCCTCCTACACTGTTGGTGGGAATGTAAACTGGGGATTTGCTCTTTTAACTTCATCAGAGTGCTACCAGACACTGGGCTCTGGAATTTCAAACTCTGACTTCTTTCATTCATAGAATCTTAATTCTATGGAAACCCTCTCCTTTCTCTCCATCAGTGGTTTTGGGGACCATACTTTTTGTTCACACTCATGTGAGTATTTTCAATCTTTCACTTTCTTTCCAGTTACTTTTGGGAGAAGTGCTTTTCCTGCACTGTCTTCATGTGCCACACTCCCCATTTCTCCTTTTCTGTCCTCTCTCCACTAAATAGTTCCTTACATTCTATGGCTTTTCTCTCCCCCAGTTTACCTCCCTGCACCACTTAGTTGCCATGTTCTGTGGCTGAAGTATTGTAGATTGTTGTGTTAATCCTCAGATCAATTTCAAAGGTATGCAAAATCCTCAGATCAGTTTCCAAAGTGTCCAAGGTCCAAAGTGTCCAAATCTAGTTGTGTCTTCAAGGATAAGACAAGCTGAGAGATTCCATGCTGCTCCACCATCTTGAGCTACAATCCCAAATTTTATATTTTATAAATATGAGTAAATTTATTCATTCAATCTATATTTTGATGGACACTAGGATTTTATCCATTTGGGGATATTATAAAAATATTTTATGGACATTCATATATTTGTTTCTCATTGCCTTAAGTTAAAAAATTGTTTACCTTTTGTGTTTAAAATTTTAATTGTTGGGTCATAGAGTGCTGAACCATTTTCCAAAATTAGTATAGCAAATCATATTCACACCATCACATTATGAAATTTTCTTTTGTTTCTATCCTTCACCGATACGTGTTATTGTTTGAATATTTAATATATGGAAACATGCTTGTTATAGAAAGATATCTAACTGTGGTTTTAATATGCATTTTCCTACTGGACAAAGGTTGAATATATGTTCATTTGTTTATCAGATATCTGGATTAACTCTTGAGGTGTTTTTTTGGTTTTACCGACTTTATATATTTTTTCCTCATACATGTTGAAAATATTTTTCTCATTTTGGGGTTTATTTCAGTGCTCTTTATGGTTTTTTTCTCATTAATATAACTGGTTTATTTTAATATAGTCAAAATCATCCATTTGTTTTAATGTCAGGATATTTTGTGTCTTATCTGAAACATTCTGTAAGAATGTAAAAACAGTGACTTATGTTATTTTCTACTTTCTGTATATTTTTTGTTTATATTTAAGAGTAGATTGCACTTAAAATTGACATTTATGTGTGATATGAAATAAGAATGAATTGAAAAAGTTTCCATATAAGTATCTACATCCCTGATCATCATTTATTACAATGTGTTCAATTTCACCTGTTGATTTGCATGCCTCCATTGCTCCCTGGGTGTCTGTCGATCTTGTTATGGTAAAGACAATGAGAGCCAGCACTTTGTTCTCATTGAACTCAGTCCTGTAGTGAGCATTATATTTAATCATGAAAGCCATTGCCAGGAATCACACTGAACGAGCCCTCTTAGTGTGAGCTGCATTTTGAACCATACGCCAAAAGGCTGCATTTTTTGTTTAGGCAATAAATCAGATGTAGATATGTCTATATCCAATTGCCACAAAGTCTCAAATGTCTATGTTCTCCAGCTTTTCAGTATAGTTGCCTCTCAGGGAATGGAGTTGGGGTAGGGACACAGAGGCTAGAGGGACTCCCTCTAATCAAAGACTGATAGGACTGTGTATCTTTTCCACTGGGAAATAATATATTTATTGTCCCTTAATAGACTCGTTGGGCAGGTGGCCAGGATGAGCCACCCAGACCTTTAAAAGGGGTGGGAGCACCATCTCCCACGTCTTTCCACATGACAAATACCTGAAACTTCACTTCTTCCTCATCTCTCCCATTGATAACACTCAGTTCTTGAAGGCTGTTTAGATTTCCACTTGCTTTTTTTTTTTTTTCCTATCTTCATTTGTGGCATCTTTCTCAGGTTGTATTTGGAAATCCAGACTGTATATTTTCTCTAACCTGTTACCTTTGCTCATCCACCCATTTCCCAAACAGCTTCAGTTGTCCTCGGAAGTTCTTTACTTCCCAGAGAAGGATATGTTCGCACATTCCTGAAGAAATTAACTTGCAAAGTTCAGTATCAGCAATCAGCCTCAGTGACTAATGCTTGAGCACTGATTTTCTTTTTGTTGTGTCTCTCAGCTGCAATTTGAGCTTCTGTATTATTTGGCGGTAACAAGAGCTGAAAAATGTCCTCCAAACTATTGCTAAAAAAATCCAGGTGATTTATTCCATAGCACACAATTCATAAATTGCTTTGATAACTCTTCTGTTACCAGTATTGCCAACAATCTTCAACTTGCTCACAGTTCAGGAATCCAGAACAAGATATTGGGTTCTCTTTGTGCCATAAAAGCAAAGCGATTGGGCAGCCACAGGATTTAACACTGATGACTTCAAGATTTGCACTCAACAAAATCCACATCATCTTATTTTAGGCTTGCTTCAACATTTTTCACTTTATTCCCACATTAAGGAAAATACCTGTCAAAGAATCAATCCCACTTATAATTGCTGCAAAAACCATAAGATACTTGGAATAAACCTACCTATAAAGGTAAATAATTGTTCTTAGAAAACTATAGAAAGTTTATGATAGAAATTTAAGAGGACACAAAGGGGGGAAAAAAGCATTCCATGCTTGTGGATTGGAAGAATAATTATTGTTAAAATGTCTGTACTACCAAAGCAATCTACACATTTAATGCAATGCCTATCAAAATAACACCTGCATTCTTGGAATACCTACATCAAGCAATTCTAAAATTTGTATGGAACCACAAAAGATGCAAATAGTAGGGGCGCCTGGATGGCTAGCCGGTTAAGCATCCGAGTTTGGCTCAGGTCCTGATCTTGCAGTTTGTGAGTTTGAACCCCCATCAGGTTCTGTACTGACAGCTCAGAGTCTGGAGACTGTTTTGGATTCTGTGTCCCCCTCTCTCTCTCTGCCCCTTTCAGCTTGCGCTCTTTCTCAAAAATAAACAAACATTAAAAAACTTTTTTAAAAAAGCATGTGAATAATCAAATAAACCTTCTGCCCCATTTTCTCTCTCTTCTTCTCCTTTTTCTAGGACTCCTATCACAGATATTTCATTAGACTTTAACTAGTCACTGAGATTGTTAAGTCTATCTTTTGATACAACAGGGTTCTTACCTTCCTCTTTACAGTGTCATTATTTTCCATAATTTTATCTTCTATATCATTGATTAATATTTCTGCTTCAACTGTGCTTCTTGTCATGTTGTCAAGGATGGAATGGTTTTGCATTTCAAAAAAGTTATAACATCTTTAATTTCAAGTTCACCAGTTTTTAGTTCTTTTATCTTTGCAGTAAAGAATTTTTAAAATGTTTTTCTGTTATTTTTTAAGCACAGGTCGTTTCCTTAGATTTTTTAAAAATTCTGTTTCAAATATTATGCTTATATCTGTATTTATTAAATCACTGGCCATCACTTCTTCCTGTTCTTTCTTTTGAGGTAAATTCTGCCATATTTTCATTTTGTCTAGATCATTGTTTTAGTGTGTGTGTGTGTGTGTGTGTGTGTGTGATTGTTAGGAAAGCCTGTCATATTTCTGGTTATGAGAGAATTGGCTACAGTAAGAAGAGGTCCATTAAAAAAGGAAAGCTTTTATATGTACTCTACTGTTGTGTTTTGCTTACTCACACCCTCTATTCAGTACATTGAAGAATTTCTCCTTGCCTGCAGTGGGAAAATATTTGGCCATTGATCATTGTGTGGCAAGTTTCACTATGTGTGTTTTGGTCTACTTATTAAAACAAGAAAGATCAAAATAGACTGGAATGGAATGGAATGGAATGAAAGGAATAGAATAGAACAAAACAAAACAAAACAATAAAATAGAAACTAGATCCTATTTCCCTCATACTGAAGCTTTAGAGCATTCTATGATTGGTAGAGTTGGTGTTAGGGGTTTGTGCTGGACTTCTGGGGAGGGTCCTGCTGCATTGATTCTCTGGTGTACATGCTCTAGAGAGATGCATCTGCAGGGGCAGGGAGGAGTTTTGTGTAAACAGCTCTGGTCTCCATTTTGAGGTGCTGTGTTGCTCACTGAATTTGGTCAGACAGAGGAGCTGGGGTCCTCAGCCCCCTACTTTCTTCTCCCAAGAGTGGGTAGTTTGCATCTACTACTCTTTATGAGGCCCTCACAGAATAGTAATCACCAGTCTTGTGTCCTCAGCCTCTGTCAAATCACTGCCTTCACCTTGTGTGTGTTTGATTTGTCTGCCTGTTCAGGAGGTGCAGTACTGCTGTGTTAATATAAGGCATGTGGCTGGATTTCAAAAGTCTAAATTTTATGGACACACAAAGCATGAACTTGCACTGCTCCTATGGAGGAGAGTCTCTCTGTGTTTTTGCAACTTGCTGGCTTTTCCCAGAAAAGTGCTTGCACAACTCCACAATGCTTCAGAGTTTATGGTAAAACACAGTAAAAATCCAGCACCAAGTGTGTTGTCCTCAGGTAGTGTCTCTGCCCTTATTCTAATGAACAAGGCAACACATTGGCCCAATACTTTTGGCCTAGAGAGGCTGTAACACTACTCACAAATGCATTCCAAAAAGAAGAACTGTTTCTGCCAAGTGATCCTCAGACCATACTGTATTTCTTCCTCACAGGAACACTGCTAAACTCAAAAGGTATAACCCCACGAAATGGATGTACTTCTAAAACTGCAAACTCTGTGCTCTGCTGCTTAAAATAACTTGCAATAGTCAGCCCCTCTTCTTTTCCCTGTCAATGGATTATAGGAAGAGATTTCCTTGAGCAATACCCTGCCTGTTGCTTCACTCTTTCTTTCTCTGTCTCCTGCTTACCAGCTCACTCCTCTCTCTGTTATCTAGGATCCCTCCCCTTTGGGGCACTCATAGTTCTTTATTCCCCATATCAACTCTCTGTAGCTCTTACCTTACAAGAGGTGTTCATCTTTTACTTGTAGATGTGCAGTTTTGTTCTCTCAGTCTTCATATTGATTTCCTGGATGTCTAGAATGATTTGTTACTTATCTATCTGTGTTCAAAGGACTAGGCAGGTTTAAAGCAGTCACCTTACAACTCTGTCATTTACTCCTTCCTCCTTTTCTTATTTTTAATTAAAACAGAACTTCAGTTATTTCAGCACAATTAAATTATATCATGTCTTGTGTAACTGGAATAGTTATTTTTGGCAAATTATTTTTAACATGAATTTCCCCGTTGCCTTAATTTTCATTTTCTAAATCGTATTCTACAGAACGACTTAATGTTAGTGGAAAGATGCATCCATATAATAGATACCCTTTCCCTTTAGCACTTATCAATGCCATCTAGTTAAAGGCTACCAGGAAAACACCTGTAATTGAGTGAGTGGGTATATTACTCACTGCAGTAAGGGAAAATACACATTTTTGGGAACTGTGAGTGAGGTAACATAAGTGAGAACATTTTTATTAATTATTGTTGAAATTAGGTACACATATTATTATTACTGTTACCATTATTATTATTTTATAACAAGAGTAAGAAAACTTTTCTTGAATATTGTTGCAATGAGTTACATTTAGAAGGCATTTCAAGATCATTTTTCTCTCCTTAGTTTTTCAAAAACCATCTAATATCTGAGAACCTTCTTCCTGCTGTTAACTTGAGGAAAGTGAAATAGGACTGTGTTTTGGCTTTTTAAATTTCCTATCTCAGGCACCTGGCATCCTGTGATACATAACCTAATTTACACTAATATGTATTCACTGTTGTGGGCAGCATCCTAGAAGATGCATGGACCATTGTCTAGCCTTCTTGAAACATGAGATCCTCACCCAGATATGCTCAGTGCACATCTCTCATACAATGCAGAACTCCTCTATGATGCTACAGAGTAGCTACTGGCCCTTCTTTCACTATCAGTAACCCAGGCAGAAGGCAAATATAGGCCCATTGTGTTCTTTAGATTTCATGAGACAGAACAACCTCTTAATTTTTTCCCATATGTTGTAGGTGAGGGTCAGACAGCTATACCATCTCTCATTTTTTTCTAGGAAAGTAATTTAAAATAAAACTACACCATTTCTAAACCCATCATGTTCTCTTTTGACTCCATAAATATTCCAAGCCATGAGCAGTTATATTCATATAACCGGATTTAGGCCATGTCCTTTAAAATAACTTATGACCAAAAAATAAATTTATAAAAGTTTAAAATAATAATAATAATATAATTAATGTATAATATAATATAATATAATATAATACCTTATGACAATATGGGTTACCTATTTTACTCATTTGATTAAGTGTCTGATTTCAGATCAGGTCATGATCTCACCTTTTGGAAGTTAGAGCCCCTTGTTGGACTCTGTGCTGACAGCTTAGAGCCTGGAGTCTGCTTCAGATTCTATGTCTCCCTCTCTCTCTGCCCCTCACCTGCTTGCACTCTGTCTCTCTCTCAAAAATAAATAAATAAATAAATAAATAAATAAATAAATAAATAAATAAAATGCCCTTTGAGAATAGATTTGGTATTCATACGGAATAGTTCTATTACTTTGTTTTTGCTCAAAATTTTCATTTTAACATTACGTATGTACTAAATATTTTATTATAATAAAGCCAAATGATGTGTTTGTGGTACAAAGAAAATCCATTTCAGTTCAGCCTATCATGTTGCTTCAGCTATATAGTTCTGCAGCTTAATTTAAAAGCACTGGTTCCCAACTTCATCTGAGCCCCATAGATCTTCTACTTTCTCACCCAGGCCTACTGTCTCTGTATTTTGCCTATTATTTTGAATGGAATCATTTCCAGCTATGTATGCGGAAAATTTAATCTTTTGTGCATCTCTTTCTCAGTGAGAGTTATCTTGATGATGACATTAAAGTGAATCTACTCACTATCATTCTATTCCTGGATAACTTGATTTTCTCACACATTTTGAAATTAATAACTATTTGTCAGTGTTTTCCTGTTTATTGTCAGTACCTGATATGTAGTTTCAGTTATAGGTAGACAAACTGCAGTCTTGTAGATAATAGATATCTGGAACAAATAAGCATTGTTGAGTAGATGAATAAATGATACTATTATATTAAATTAAGCTGGAGATGGTGGTCATTGAAACTTCAGAACAGCATGATGACTGGAAATGAGTGGCTGGAAGACATATTCAATTGAAGGTATTTTTTTGGAGTGTACCATACATCATACAGGTTTATAACTCTCTTTTATAAAGACCATCATGATCCCTTAGGTTTGGGTAAAATTAATAGAGTATGGGCTCCAGCCAATTTCCTAATGATGAAGAGTAGAATCCTTATCTTCTTCCATGTCAAAGCATGAATAAAGGAAAAATAATGCCTATCATGGATCAATTGGGAGATTTAACTTTATATCACCACTTGCATAAATATGAATTTCCTTTGGGTGTTGCATTTATGTTCTGTAGATTTGAATTGTCATCAAGTAAGTTCTACAGCATGTAATTCACATCAAGTATTTTTTGTCCATTAACAAATAGGCATATAGGGGATTGAAATGATTAAAAAGATATAATTTATGACATCACAGTGTTTTTTAGGTTTATTTGAAAGAAGAAGAACATCATTCAAATTCTAAAATAAAATATTTATATATCTGAATTATAATATTTATACATTAGATATATAAATCCCAAATTTTAGTAGATTTAAAGTAGGGCAATTTTTCCTCAATCACATAGAATATTTTCTTCCTGGATTTTTAATATTATCTAATTGCAAGATGCTCAGAGGATAATCATTTTGACCTTGGACGTTGGGGCCAGGACAGAAACATGGCCTCAGAGGCCCGGTGAAGCGATTTCTATAGGTGTAGATGTGAGACAGCTTTGTCACATTGTAAAAGGAGACTCTCTCAGCCTCATAATCCAGAAAGATACCAATAATCTCAGGAGATTCCTCAAGGTCGAGTGTTATCCATCTACTTTCAAAAGCTTGGTAACCATTACTTCTATTAAAGTATAGTGTCCATAACCCAGTCTCTGGGGACGCCATGATTTTTCCCTGTCTGCAGGCAGAATCCTTACAAATGCCTAGAGTCCAGTTTAGTTTCTTTTTCACACTCACTTCCCAGTAGTGTTTACCTTTAAAAAAAACTTGCTGACCTAAAACCCAGAATAGTTTATCTAACGGATTTCTTTCAGATAGTTCCCAAGAGATATAAATTCCTTTCACCCTTCTGTTGTCTTCAGCAATTTGGAGATTTGGGTGAGCTGTGCTTGGATCCAGGGTAATATTTTCTATGGAAGAACATGTTGTCAGTCTTGGCTATGATCAATAATAATCAAAAACAATTAACACAATATAGAAGGGCTCTTTCCCTAATAGAATCTTTCTCTAATTTATTCAAATGGAGCTGCTACTTTCCCTCAGTACTTATCTTCCTCCACTTATCATATCACACACATAATTTGAAAATTAGGGTTTATGCAGAATGGGAAAAAATGAGTATATAAAAATACAGATATATTCTAGTCAAAATACTTTATGAATATAGCCAGTGTTACATTAAACACTTATTATGTCCCTCTGGCTATTTGAAGCACATTTATAAATAATTTTCATAACAAAGCAATGATATGGAGAAATATTTTTATTTTGTAGTTGAGACAACAAAGATTTAGGGAAGCTTGTCCAACTAGGATTATTAATATCCACCAATGTTCTTATTGAAGTCCAGGTTTATTTTATTTAACTTATGAATTAATGAGAAAAAAATTATATATTTTTGCTTAAAATCTAAATGCTTTGACAATTTAAAATTTGCCCTAAACCATTCTTTGAAATTTAAGCAGATTTACTGAATTACTTTTCCTCAAACTGCTTTCACATGGGCACATATTTTTACAGATACATGAATCCAAAAATAATTTTAATATAGTGAAAACTTATAAGCACACAAGTCAGAGGTAAAATGATCCAGATATTTACCCAATTACACAGGATTCTGTTAATATAGACCAAAAGTATTTTTGCTATGGGTGAAGTTCCATATTTGCAGTTAAAAATAAATTTTACTCATTTACTGTAACCACAATGAAGTTCTAGTAGTATTAATATAAGACTAAGTACTCATATATTAGCTCTATTAATATAGTATGATGTGTATTTAAACCCATTGCAAGTCAGTTGCTAATAAACATTTTTAGAGAACAATATCTGATATCTAGACTGTACTTTTTTCAATTGGTAAATGTGCTTCCTAAGTTGTCTAATGAATGTGAATATTATGTCAATTAGTTATATAAACTAGAGATATCTCCTAAGAATATGTATCAAACATTTATGGAACAATGTACTAAAACCTGACTTTTCTTCTTCACAGTGTATTTGTGGAAATCAAATGAAAATATTTTATTTGAAGTAATACAAAGGTATAAAATGTAACACAAATTGTTCTTGCTCCTAATATTAACAGAGGTTATAAATTTGATAATTTTTTAGAAGTCAAAAGATATCCTAAAGTATATAGGAGTTTTCAATTTGACAAATTAATGAAAGACTACTGATTGTAGTCTGTGGGCAATTACTGTCATTGAGTCACTAGCCTCCATCCTAACATAGATGAGTGGCAGGTGCTCTTAACCCACTCCCTGTCAGATACCCACTAAACCATTCCCAATCTCACTTCTGGTTCTAAAAAGCATGTTTGATGGTATCATTTTTGGCTATAATATTGTGCTTCACTCCATTCTGCTGCTTTCAGAGACCAGCACCCTTTGTGACATGCAAGGTGTTACAGCTATAAACTACCCAAGAATAAGCATGACAACATGGAAATTTTGGAGAAAAAATTATTCTGTGTGAATTTGTGAGCATGTTAAGCATGTGAGCATGTTAAGGTTTGTTCTGTGTGTGTTCTGTGTGTGTTTGTGAGCACGTTAAGCTTCCAGTGACCTGGTGTGCTTGCTAAAAGTAAGAATCGATATCCAAATACTTCACTCTCCAATTACCTGCATAGTGTCGAAGAAATCTCAATCCTAAAATTAAAAAAAAAAAAGTATAGTTTTGAATCAAAGACTTAACAGTAAATAAAACAGTAAAGAGATGTGCGATTAAACAGTAAGTGCATAAGTCAGGGACAGATATGGTCATTTTCATTACTCACCTTCCTCTCCCAGGAGATTTATCCTTTCTGAAAGAATGGGATATAGTGAGAGATTGCTTTGAAATATCTGTAAATTTCTTTAATATATATATATGTATGTGTATATATATGCATACACATTGCTATACTTAGAGAGAAAATTTACTTACCTGGTAAATAAACTTAAAATAACATTTTTTAAATGAAAATATTGACACTGCATGCCTTTTTGATTAACATCTCTATGTTTTCCTGATTGTCTTGGACAATACTCAAAATTGTTTTTCCTGGATAGCATTCAGAATTCTTAGAATGGTAAAGTGATATTATATTTCCCAGCCTTTAGCCACCAATAGTCCTGTCTGGGTTTTCTGAACCAGAGTATAAAAATAATATTATATCCTCGAATAGAATCATATACTCACTCCCTGCAAGCAGGGAAGGGACAGAGTGAGAGGGAGATATAGAATCTGAAGCAGGCCCCAGGCTCTGATCGGTTAGCACAGAGCCCAAATCAGGGATTGCACTCACAAACCCTGTGATCATGACCTGAGCCTAAGTCAGATGCCTAACTGACTGAGCCAACCAGGAGCCCCAAGAAATTTCTTAAATAAACAATAATATAATGTGATTTGTGTACAGTACCTAATTCATTTAAATAAATACATTTTGAAAATAGATATTTATCAAACATTTGACCAAATGTCACTATAGTATACAGTTATATGTGCCTTTATAACTGGTTTTTAGAATAACATGGAAATCACTAAGTTTATGTAAGATACAAACCTCATTAAATCTCACCATTATCTGTTCAAATAAATTTTGCAGAATTATTTTCCCATGTATATTTTGAGTATTAAAATCTCCACATTATGCAATGTCCCTTTTCACTTCTGTGTCAAGTCTGTTACCTCCTCTCAACTCCCATGAAACTTGTGGTTCCTTCAAGAAAGAGAACTGAAGATAGAGTGTGGGTTTGTGGAAGGGCAGAGAAGTTCTGGTATCACATGAGAGTCATCTGTGTGCTTAGGTGCTCAAATACTGACTCTTTAATTAGGGGAAATTTTGCTATATTCTTCAAGGTCTTCCCTCCCAATTAGCACCACATTTATATCCTTTCATGGGGTATGAAATCTACCATCCACATGGTTGTCCTAATGTCATATAAAGCCTAAATGGAAATATTAAGGGGATGTCCATTTCTAGGCAGCTCCAGAACAGGATTTTTCACTTTGCCTCACTTGGCACAGAGGTGTATGGACAAAGACATGACTTTCAGACCAACATAAGATGAAGTCCTTATAACAGATTAATTTTGACATATTAATTATGTAAAAATTAGGTGTTATGTGATCTTTAAACTTTCAACCAGGAGAGAAATAGAACTCTTGTTCTTTTTTTTTTTTTATGTAATCTAAAAAATAAGGAGGGAAACAAACAGAAAAAGAATATATATATATACATAAATCATTTTTCCACTCAACAGATATTTGTGGACTGGCTGCCCTTACCTCTGCACAGATCACGGTCTCTCAGTAAAAGATGACACATAGCTCTGACTTGTCACATGCACAGAGCACCATACAAAGAAATAACAAAAGAATTCATGGCTGTGGGATTCCAAAGAGTATTCAGATCCCTCTCTAAACCAGTGAGGATTCACCAGGTTCCCATAGGGAAAGCAGAGTTAACTGGAAAATGACCACAGAAAAACATATTTCAGGAAAAGAGAATAAACAAGTTCAAATGTACAGAGATCAAATTTCTATAAAATCTTTCTCTTAGGGGACGTTGAGAGCTCAGTCAGTTGAACATCTGACTCAACTTCAGCAGAGATCATATCTCATGGTTTATGAGCTAGAGTCCCTGTAGCTCTGCATAGACAGCACAGAACCTGCTTGAGATCCCACCTATCCTCTTTCTTTGACTATCTCCTACTCTCTCTTTCTTTCTCTAAATTAAATAAAATGAACCTTAAAAATATTTTAAAACTTTCTCTTAAGTAACAAGGTCGTGTTAAAAGAAAACAAATCAATAAAAAATGAAATATGGAAACAGAATTTCAAAGCCTATTCATATCATATTTAACAATTTTACATATTAAACAAAAATGTAAAGCCTTTAAAAGAGCCAAAAATTGATGTTGATATATTTGTTGGACACCTTATCATATAATGTACAAATTAGCATTATTAAGCATTCAACAATAAAGAAGTCAGGAATTAGAAGAAACCATGGTGAAGATAAAAATTCAGGTATGGTTGTGCATTTTAGAAGTAATAGTAGAAAAATTCATAAAGCAATATGTTAATACTTTTCTGGGCTCTTAAAATATAAAATACCTAATTAACAGGTGAAAATTTTCAACAAAGGTGCCACAGTGTGATTATTTTAATGCAAATTGGTTACACAACCTATAATTTAAATTATTATCAAATAAAATATAGTTTCATCAGATAACTAACTAATTTTATATAGGGAAACCATTTAAAATAATTGATAGTATGGTATGGAACTCAATTGCTAACAAATTTTAATAGATCAAATATATTTTCTATGATAACTTTGCCTCTAAACTATAAAAAAATACTACTCAACTTCTGCTTAATGAGGAGTTCTGTGTAAAAACAAAATGTGTAAAAAAGAATTCAACAAAGTATGTATAGAAAAATTTCTAGAGAAACAGACTTTAGTCGAATTCTTCAACCACTCCAATGGTAAAATATTAGGCAAATATGTGTAAATAAGAGATATAGAAGAGAAAGAAAAAGTAAGCAGGCATTGTGTCCATCATCTCAAATAGATGATTTCTAAGAGATTGCAGAATATCATGAAATATGCTCAAAACTCCAAATAGTATGCCACCAATATGTGAGCACCTTAATACATAAAACAATACCATACATAAAGGAACTCCTTGGTAAAAATACAATAATGGAAAAAGCTTTAACACCTCATTTGCATCGGTGGACAAAACACCCAAAAGGCAATCAATAAGGAAACAATGATTTTGAATGACACATTGCACCAGATAGACTTAACACATATATGCAGAGTATTTTGTCCTAGAGGATCACAATACACATTTTTTTCAAGTGTACATGGGACATTCCCTGGAATAGATCACAAATCAGGCCTCACCTGGGCAAAAAGATTCAGATCACTCCATGCATCTTTTCTGACCCAAGGATACGAAACTTGCAGTAAACACACACACACACACACACACACACACACACACACACACACGAAAGATCACAAACATATAGAGGATAAAGAATTTCTTTTAAAGGTGTTAAAGAAATAATGGGTCTAACAGGAAATCGAAAGAGAAAGAAAAATACATGGAAAGAAATGAAAATGAAAACACAACAATCCACAACTTTAGGGATACAGCAAATGTCCTCTGAAAGGAAGTAGAGAACAATACCTACATCTACAATCAAGAAAAATCTCAAATGATAAACCTAACCTTATACTAAAAGTAGATAGAAAATAATGAAAACAAAGCCTAAAGCCAACAGAAGGAAAGTAATAATGAAGATTAAAACAGAAATTTGGTGCGACTGGGAGGCTCATTCGGTTGGGTGTCCAGCCTTGGCTCAGGTCATGATCTCATGGTCCGTGGGTTCGAGCCCCGCATCAGGCCTGTGCTGGCCGCTCAGAGCCTGGAGCTTGTTTCAGTTTCTGTGTCTTCCTCTCTCTCTGCCCCTCCCCTGCTCACACTCTGACTTTCTCTCTCTCGAAAATAAATGAGCATTAAAAATTAAAAAATATAAAGCAGAAATAAATGATACAGAAACAAAGAAACAAACAAAACAGAAGAACACATCAATGAAACCAAGCAGGATCTACAAAACAAAACAAAAATAATAAAATTGATAAATCCCTGCCAGACTTATCAAATAGATAAAACATGCGAGTAAATGAAATGACAAGTGAGAGAAGCAAAATATCAACCAACAAAACAGAAATACAAACAATTGTAAGAGAATATTATGAAAAAATATATGCCACCTAGAATTGGACAACCAGGAAGAGGTGGATAAAGTCCTAGAAACATATAACCTACAAATGCAGAAACAGGAAGAAACAGAATTCTTGAACACATCAATAACCAACAAAGGTATTAAATTCCTAATCAGAATTCTACCCACAAACAAATTCCCAGCGCACTACTTGTTACGGAAAATCTACCAAACAGTTGAAGAAGAGTTAATACCTATTCATCTCAGACTATTTCAAAAATTGGAAATGCAAGGAGTACTTTCAAATTCATTCTATGAGGCCAGCATTGCCCTGATGCCAAAATCAGGCAAAGAATCTCCCAAAAAAAGAGAACTACAGGCCAATATCCCTAATGAACATGGATGCAAAAGTTTTCAAGAAAACACCAGCAAATTGAATCAAACCGTACATTCATACAGTCATTATCCAAGACCAAGTGGGATTTATTCCTGTGTGGCAAAGGTGGTCCAATATTCACAAATCTGTCAAGGGGATACACCACCTCATAAAAGAAAGAAGAACAGATATCTGAATCTGTCCATAGGTCAGATAAAAACATTTAACGAAGTACAACATCAAATGTTCATTTTTTATGTTATTTCTGTGTGAGAGAGAAAGAGAGAGAGAGAGAATGAGAGACAGAGAGAGTAAGAGACAGAGAGAGCACAAACACAAGAAAAAGGGGGGAAAGGAGAGAGGAGAGAGAGAGATAATCTTAAACAACTTCATGCTCAGCACTGAATCTGATATGAGCCTCAATCTCAAGACCCTAGGATCATAAACTGACCTGAAATCAAGATATAGACACTCAGATGACTGAGCCACTCTGTAGTTGCAAGCATCAATTCTTGATTAAAAAAAAAGCCCTCCATAAAATAAGGATAGAGAGGACATATGTCAACAAAATAATGGCCATATGTAATAGGCTCACACTTAATAGCATCCTCATTTGGGAACCACTGAAGGATTTTCACCTATTTTCAGGGAAAAAAAAGAGATACCCACTCTCACCACTTATTTCACATCATACTGGAAATCTTAGCCTCATCAATCAGATGATGCAAAGTAATAAAAGGGATGCAAATTGATAGGAAAGAAGTCAAATTTCACTACTTGCAGATGACATGTTATGGTAAATCCTAAAGAGTCCAGCAAGAATTTCTAGAAATGATATAAAGATCTAGTAGAGTCACAGGATACACAACCATTGTACAAAAATCAATTGGATTCCTCATTTGAACAATGAGCCAGAAGAAGGAGAAACGAAGAAATCAATCCTATTTATAATTACACCAAAACCCATAAGATATCTCGGAATAAACCTAAGCAAAGTAGTAAATGATCTCTACTCTTAAACGTTTAAGCATGTTTGTTTTGTGCTTTACATGTGCAAGAACTTTGTTCTGCCTAACTGTCCTCTTCAACGCCACTAGCCTCACTGCACTGCTGCTTTTTCAGCAAATCAACAATCCCAAGAATGAGTCCAATCTCACTTTCTTTATGTGTTCATGACAACATGAATCCTCTTCCTATAACACTAATAGAAGATTTGTTTTACATTTATTATTTAAGTCTGGAATTTGCATCTACCTTAAGATAGCAGCTTCCATAAGGAAAGAGAGTCTTTTCTCCTCAGTGTTTCTTAAGCTCTGAGTATAAAGTCGGTAGTCAATGACTATATGCACAAGAGCTGACTGCCCTCACTGAGGGGGGCAGATGGAAGACCTGAGTCCCAGACCTCAACACCACCAGGTGATGCATCTTTTTCTTCTCCATTTATGCTTACATCATTCCCTGTCATACCAATACTTATGCTCACTTTTAGAAAAGTAGCAGGAATATAGTTTAGTTGCTTCAAACATGTCTGGCTCGTAAATGGGACGTCTGGATTTTGCTTTTTATAATAATGAAAGAACATCAAGTGTGGAATGTTCAAAAATAATGACACTTACCATTCTCTGTTTCTATCTTCCCTATATAAAGAAACAAACAAAACAAAAGTATGTTAGTAAGTGGCTTCCTATCACTCACTATTCATGGAAAATCTGTCCCAGATCTTGGTCCTCATTTGAAAACAGAGACGATAAACTTGATGATCCAATATATTATTATTGACTGAATAATAATAATAATAATAATAAAGTAACACAACCTGAAACATACTAATTTGACTTGTAAATGAGTTTATATAGATATAAAACAAGATATCACAGAAGGTCTCTTTGGATGAGGACTGATAGTATAGAAAATAGGTGCCAAACACCTACAGATTCTACCCATCCTTTACAAGGTCCTGGAACTGGCTTTCAGGACCTCATTTTGGTACAAGATTATTTATAATATCTGGAAGCTGATAAGTAGAAAATGAAGAGAAAAAACTACTGAGAACAGAGGATTTCCTCAAAAGGATGGTATCCTTTAACTTACCTTGCATTAACAAGGTGGTGTCTTTCACATACTCAGCTCAAGTAATGTGTCCTTTATCTGAACAACCATAAAAACTCAAGACATGTGTTTTGGAGTTTTAGAAATAAGGAGGTGGTTTCCTAATGCACACCTTAAAATGTCCCAAACCATAGGCTGTTTAGTCATAGAGTCTTAGAGACCTCCCACTTGTATCGTAAATTAACATGAACTTATTGCTGATTAGTCCTCCAGAATGAACCCTACATGCCTGCAGACTTAGGGTCAAATAGAATTCCAATGGATTTTACCCTCAACCACATGATAATAACTCTTGTTTTGAGTACTTCAGAGAAGAGTCATCAAATGTCTTCCCAAGGCCTGTCTTGAGACATTTGTTTATTTTTTTATAATTAGTATTTATTTACATTAACAGAGAGAGAGAGAGGAGAGACAGAGAGAGAGAGAGAGAGAGAAAGAGAGAGACAGAGAGAGAGAGAAAGCAAATGAAGGGGCAGATTGAGAGGGAGTCACAAAATCTGAAACAGGCTCCAGGTTCTGAAGTGTCAGCACAGAGCCTGACTCAGGACTTGCACTCACCGACCTGTGATCATGTCCTGAGCCTAAGTCATGTGCCCAGTTTACTGAGCCACCCAGGATCCCCGTGAAGTTTTTAAAGTAAACAATAATAAGTATCTTACTTGGACAGTACCTAATTCATTTAAATAAATACATTTTCTTTTTTTAAACCTTTAATATTTTTAAAATTTATTTTCGAGAGAGAGAGACTGTGAGCAGTGGAGAGGCAAAGAGAGAGGAAGACCAGAAACCAAAGCAGGATACAGGCTCTGAGCTGTCAACACAGAGCCCAGAACCGTGAGATCATGACCTGAGCTGAAGTCAGACGTCTAACCGACTGAGCCACCCAGGCGTTCCTAGATCAGTACATTTTAAAAATAATATTTATGAAGCGATAACTATAAATGTTAATATAGCACACAAAGTTATATGTGCCTTTATAACAGGTTTCTATAATAATTGGAAATCTTAAGTTCATGCAAGATTAAAACCTCATAAATCTCACTATTATCCTTTGAAATAAACTTTGCAGACGTGTTTATTCCAATGTATGTTTTGAATATGAAACTGTCCAGGCCACGCAGTTTCCATTGCCCCTTCTGCCTCAGGTCTTCTCCCTTCTCTCACTTCCCTTGAGGCTTGTGGTTCCTCCAGGAAAGAGAACTCTATGTAGAACAGAGAGTGGGTGTGTGGAGGGAAAGAGAAGAACTGGTCTCACAGGAGGCCATCTGTGTGCTTAGATGCTCAGTACTGACTCTTTATTTGGGGGGGGTTACCATATTTGTCAAGGTCCTCCCTGCCAATTAGCACCACATTTAGATCCTTCCGTGGGGTGTGGAATCCACCCTCCACATAGTTGTCCTGAGGCCACACAGAGCCTGACTGGGAGTCTCATGGGCATGCGTGTTGCTAGGCAGCTCCAGGACAAGATTCTTCACCTTGCCTCACTTGGTCCAGAGTTTTATGGCCAAAGACATGAGGTTCACACCAATAGAAGATGAAGTCACTATAAGAGATTCAATTTTCACATAAGTGATTCTCTACAAGCTGGTGGTATGTGATCTTTAAACATTCGACTGGAAAGAAATAGAACACATGTTCTCTTTTCCTACATAATCTAGAAAAACAAGGAGGAAAACAAAGAGAAACATTATGTACATACATACATACATACATATATAAATATAAATATATATATGTATGTATGTATGTAAATTAAAATCAGTTTTTCCACTGAACAGATATTTGTGGACTGTTCATCTTTAGTTCTGCATGGATCAGACTCCCTTGGTAAAGGAGGACACAGAATTCTGCCCTGTCACATGCACAATGCACCATGCAAAGCAGTGATGAGAGAATGCATGGCAGTGGGATTCAATAGAGTGCTCTGATCCCTCTCTGAACTAGTGAGGGTTCACCACATGAAAAGCAGAGTTAATTGGGACATGACCACAGAAATAAAATATTTCAGGAGTACAGAAAAACAAGTGCAAAAGTACATAGTCCCGATTACTATAAAAATATTCTTCTAGGACAGCTTGGCAGCTCAGTCAGCTGAGCCTCTGATTCTTGACTTCAAATCAGGTCATGATCTCATGGTTCATGATTTAGTGTTCCCATAGTTCTCCACTGACAGCACAGAGCCTGCTTGAGACCCTTTCTATCCCTTTTTTTCTGCCCTTCCCCTGCTTTCTCCTTCTTTCTCTCAAATTAACTAAAATGAGCACTAAGAAAATTTTTAAAAACTTCCTTGTATGGAACGAGGTCAAGAGTAAAAAAATCAACATAAAAATAAAATATGGATATAGAATATCATAGCTTATACAGATCATGTTTAACAATGTAACATATAATATAGAAAAATGCCTAGGCTTTAAAAGAGTCAAAAATTGATGGTTGTATATTTGGTTGGCATCTCATCATATAAATTACAAGTTGACATTAACAACTATTTAGTAATAAAGAAGTCAGCAATTGCCACAAACCAAGGTGAAGATCAAAATTCATGTATGGATGTGCATTAAAGAAGTAATAGAAGAGAGGCGCTCTGGTGGCTCAGTCAGTTAAGCGTTCAACTCTTGATTTTGGTACATGCCATGATCTCAGGGTTAATGGGTTGGAGCCCTGCATCGGCCTCTGTGCTGAAGGTGAGGAGTCACCTTGGGATTCTTTCTACCTCTTTCTTCACATCGTCTGCCTGCTTTCTACCGCTCTCTCTCTTTCTCTCTCCAAAATAAAAAATACATTAAAAAATAAGTAATAGTAGAAAAAACTATAAAGGGATATCTGAATGCTTTTCTGGACCATTAACTATAAAATATCTAATAAACATTTGAAATATTTCAACAAAGAAGCCACAGTGACTACTTTAAAATGGAAATTGCTTACACATCCTATAATTTATGATGTTAACAAACACAACATCGCTTTAACTGATAGCTAACTAATCTTATATAGGGAGACCATTTAAAAGAATTGATAGTTTATCATGTGGAAATCAATTGCTAAATTTTAGCTGATCAAGTATATGTTTCTATGATGTTTCCCTCTAAAATAGAAACAAATACTACTCACCTTTCTGTTCAACTAAGAGCTCTGTGCAAAAACAAAATATACAATAAAAAATTCAACAAATGTATATGGAAGAATTTCTGAAGAAACAGACTTTACTCAAATCTTTCAACCTCTGACTTGGTAAAAAATTAGCCAAGCATCTGAAAGTAAGTGCTAGAGCAGGGGGAAAAAAAAAAAAAAAAAAAAAAAAANACATCCTATAATTTATGATGTTAACAAACACAACATCGCTTTAACTGATAGCTAACTAATCTTATATAGGGAGACCATTTAAAAGAATTGATAGTTTATCATGTGGAAATCAATTGCTAAATTTTAGCTGATCAAGTATATGTTTCTATGATGTTTCCCTCTAAAATAGAAACAAATACTACTCACCTTTCTGTTNCCACTCAAATATCATTTCTAAGAGGTGTAGAATATCATGAAATATGCTCATAAATCCATAATTTACAGTCTCTTTTCTTCAAGAACTGTTGGTCCATGCCCCTCCATCTGCTGATTGTGTGGAGCTCATCACAGGATATTTCCCAACCTAAACTGATCCAGATAACACATGGGGTCTGAGCTTACAGAGACAGAAACAGGCTCAGTGAGCCTTTGGGAGGGGAATATATTCAGAGTCAGGAAAAAACTGAGACAACTCATCAGTCTTCATCGTTCATCCCAAGAAGAATTCCTGGGCATTGAAAGACAATTTCTCCTTGACGGTTTAAAGCTTTCATCATGTATTACTGATGAAAATACAAACACCAATTCATACCTTGGAAACTTGTCTGCTGGATGTGAGAAAAGATTTTAAAATATGAGGTCCTCAGAGAATGTTAGAAAGAATAGACAAACCGGAGGATGTTTTGAAAAAGCAGATGAGAAAGAAAGGTTGTCCACGTGTGTTTTACAGAAGCCTCCTTTCCTCAATCCCAATGAAAGTGTGTTAGCAAGTAAAACTTACACCGCAACTAAAAAAAAAAAAAATCAATAATAATAAAATAATAAAAGTGACAATTCCTAGCATTAGTAGAGTTTGGGTGTTGGACCAGGCTCTGCTCTGCATTCAAATGTAGCACCATGTGTCTTTTCCCGATTTTTGATGGGTTTACTGTAGACCTTCATTCAGTACTTTGCCCAGGTATTAACCAGCTTCTCCTCTCTGCAGAATCAAAGCAATATTTGCAAACATCAAGGATTATACACATAATGATCAACAGTGTTCATGGAGACTTACACAACTTAATGAAGACAAAAATGAAGGAAATACACAATCCCAAATTTTGTATTTGTGTTCATTTCCTTCTGTTTTACTGATGGTTTTCTCTTAAGTCTTTTCTTAAAAAAGGCCTCACCTTTTGATATTGAGCTCAATCCAAGAAACACAAGGAAAGAAAGAATGACTTACCATATTCTTCGTGGAGTATACCTTTAACAAATAAAATTACAAATGCGTTAGACAGTGAAAGCAGGAATTCTAACAGTCCTTTGCTCTGTGAAGTTGTTGCAGCACATTACAGACGGAAGTTGCAAACTACATATTTTGTGTTTGTGAGCCAGCTGCTATGCAGCTGGGTAAGGAATAAATACAAGTTTCAACCAAATGGAGATACTTCACACAGCTTTGAGATCCTGTACATGATTCAGAGAGGTCTAAGTGAGTCATGACAATCCAGCACCACCAAGCGTGATATTCTCCAGAGAACAATGTGACTTGTTGGGTGATTATTTGGTGTTATGAGCTGTCCTCCACTAAAATATGCCCAAAGGACTACACTGTAATCAGTTTTATCCACATAATTTCACATTTTTCAAACTACTTCCATAATTATTTATCTGATATTATTAATTATAAATATGACAATTATAGGAGGTGCTTCAAAGAGACTGTGAGTAAAGTATATATTTCCAAATCTTATACCTTTGCTTAGGAGAGTGCAAAGTGTTAATATCTTAAACCCTCATTCACCCAAGAAGAATTTTATTTTAATGGAAGAATAATTGATATGAAATCCTTAATAGTTTCTGTTGTACAACATAATAATTCTATACTTATGTATTTATGAAACCATCAGCAAACTGAATCTAGTTATTATCTATCAGCCTCCAAAGTTGATACAGTACAATTGACCACATTGCAAAAGGTGTACATTACATACCCATGTTTTATTTATTTTGTAACAGGAAAATGGAAACTTTTAACTGCCTTTACCTGTTTCATCCCCACCAACTCCCCTATAATAACTATCTGTTTTCTGTATTTAAGAATGATTTCTCTTTTGTGTTGTTTGATAGTTTGTTTTTATATTTATATTCCACATGTAAGTGAAATCTTAGGGTGTTTGGCTTTCTTCATCCTATTTACTTTTAAAATGGTACTATCTAGGTATACCTATGCTGTTTTAAATGACAAGATCTCATTCTTTTTTATGGCTAAGTAAATTTCCATTATATATGTACACAATATTACTATGTTTTCTTTACCATTCAACTAATAATGATTACTATGTTACTTCTATATCTTTGTTATGTAAGTAATGCTGTGAGAATCATAAGGAAGTCAATGCCTTTTTGAATTAGTGTTTTAGTTTTCTTCAGATAAATGCATAGTACTGGATGTACTGGACAATATGATAATCCTATTTTTGTTTTTTAAAGAAAATCAAATTGTTTTCAATAAGTGTTATAATAATTTATATTGCCACTGAGAGTTCACACTATTACCTTTCTAAATCTTCAACATTTGTTGTTTCCCGTCTTTTGATTCTACCCACAGTGATAGATGTGAGATTGTATCTTATTCTGGCTTTGATCTATACTTCTCTAATGGTTAGTGATATTTAGCATATTTTCATGTGACTGTGGGACATATATATGTCTTTTCTGGAAAACTCTGGTCATATATTCAATACATTTTTAAATTGGGCTGTTTGAGATTTTATATTAAATCATATGATTTTATTATATATTTTGGATATTAGTCCCTTATCAGATGAATGATTGCAAATATATATTCCCTTTCACTAGGGTTTCATTCTGTTAATGGTTTCCGTTGCTTGAAATAAAACGAGCAATCATTTGTTTTGAGATATTACTAATAAGTGGTTTTTGTTCTTGCTGTCCTAGCCTGAGGAAGCAGATTCAAGTAAACACTACTCAGACCGTTGTCACAGAACTTAATCCTTATGTTTTCTTTGAAGATTTTTATGGTTTAGATCTTACATTTATATCTTTCACCCATTATCAGTTTACTTTACAGTATGGTGTGAACTTCGTCAAATGTCATTATTTTGTAAGTATCTGTTTATAATTTTCTCACCATCATTTACTGAACAGGTGTTTTCCCCACACTTTGTCATTTAAAAATTGACCATAAAATGTGGAATTATTTTTTTAGGGTTCTTATTCTGTTATATTAATCTATCTACCTGTCTGCTTTAGTGCCTGTTCAAGTACTGTTTTCATTACTGTAGCTTTATATTTCACTACGAAATCCAGAAAGGTGATATCTTGAACTTTCCCCTCCTCATAATGGTTGCTTGCTTCAGAACTATGATGGTTGGATACTAGGAGGACTCTAAGCTTTTCAAAGTCCTCAAACACAACTGGATAACTGTCAAATCATTCTGAAAACCCAAGAAATCAACGAGAAGACTGATAGAACAAGTCCACAACTAGTGGGAAAACAGAGGCCACAAAAAGGAAAATAGGAAACGCAGATATATGCTTTGGGGAGACATGGATCCTGGGTGTTATGGAGAGGAAAGAGTCCTGGCTGCACAGAAAGACAAGAGAGCAAGGAACACACAGAGGAATGCAGAAGGAAGACACTTCCTAAAAGCCATTGTCTGGGGAAATCAGAGGGGCTGATTTCCTTGAGGCTTTGTAACCAACAGGGCTTAAAGTCTGGAGTTTTAATGCTCAGTGGACATGGCTGGAATAGAGCCCAGAGGGCGCTGCCATGCTCCTGGCTAGGAGGCAGGCAAACAACTTAGAGGCAGACAGCATGACAATGAGGATCTGAAACACACCAACAGTGGAGACACAAAGAGGGGAGTTTCTTTCCTCTTCTGAGAGTGCTTCCTGAGAGCTACATATGCTAGAACCCATCAGTGGAGACAAAGGAGTTGGTTGGTGACATTAAACCCCATCCTTTAAGCATAAACACAGAACAATCTTGTACATTCACAGTGCTGAACCGACTGCTTACCCTGCTTACACCAAGTCCATACCCCTTTGATCAGCCAGTACTCTCCTTCACTGTCAAGGGTGATTCAGTCCCAGCAAGGTAGGCTCCTTCCTCAGATGACCGTCAGAAATACTGCCCGACCACATCGCCCAACCACAATGTTCTACAATGCTTAGCTTCTAGTGGAATTCTCATCAGCTCTCATTTAACAAGTAGATGAGAGCATGCCCAGATAAAATCAGCCACAATGTGACCAAGGCTCAATCCCCAAAGCAGGCAATGTCAACCTCAGAAGATGACTGGCATGAAGGATAGTGAAGCCAAAAAACAGGAGCAGAGTGTATGTAAGTCCCTCCAGAGACACCCCATAAAGTGTCAGCACCTGGACACTACATGACCTCTTCTTCATAAAGCAACTACTTTCAGGAGCAGGAAATGTAACAGGTTTTCCTAAAGCTGATAAAAGTCAGAGATTTAGAGAAAATGCCATGACTGAGGAGTCATCCAAAATAACACAAAATGATAATGTCAAACCAGAGATCTAAGTAAAACGAAGAAAAGTACTATGTCTGATAAATAATTTAAAGCAGGCATTGAGGTGCCTGGGTCACTCAGTTGGTTAAGCGTCTGACTTCAGCTCAGGTCATGATCTCATGGTTCATGGGTTTGAGCCCCACGTTGGGCTCTGTGCTGAACATTTGTTCAGAGCCTGGAGCCTGCTTCGGATTCTGTGTCTCCTCTCTCTGCCCCTCCTCTGCTCACACTGTGTCTCATTCTGCCTCTCAAAAATAAATCAGTGTAAAAAATTTGTAAAAAGCAGGCATCATAAAATTCTAGCCGGGCTTGAAGAAAATTGGAATACTTTAGGGATGCCCTTACCACAGTGATAAAAAGAGTTAAAGAACAATTATTCAGAAGTGAAAAATACAATAACTAAGATATGAAACATACTGAATGCAATGAACACAAGGATGAAAAAAGCCTATTAAAAATAAGTAATAAGGAATATAAAATAAGGGAAAATAATGAAGCTTAACAAAAGAAAGAATAAAAAATTAACAAAAGAGTCAAGAGAATAGACTTAGGAAATTCAGTGAACCCATGAAACACAGAATTTTCATCATAAAAGTCAAAGAAGAGGAGAGATAAAAGGTGATATAATGTTTGTTTGAGTATATAATAGACAAAAGCTTCCCAAATCTGGGGAGAGAAAGAGCCACCCAAATCCAGGAGGCACAGACAACTCCCACAGAAATAACCAAAAGTAGGCCAAAACCCAAAATATGATAGTTGCATGTGCAAAATATTCTGAAAAAGAACAAACATTCATTAAGCAAGAAAGAAAACAATTCCCTACATTACAAGGGAAGAGCCCCAAGGCTAGGTGCAGTGCTCTCCACAGACTTGGTAAGACAGAAGGTACTGGCATGATATGTTTAATGTCCTGAAAGGGAAAAATCATCAGCTAGAATTCTCTATCCAACAAGGCTTTCATATATAATAGAAGTAGATATAGACTTTCCAAAAGAAACAAAAACTAAAGGGTCTTATGTCCACTAAACCAGCCCTGCATGCAATATTAAAGGGGATTGTTTGAGTGGGAAGGAAAGATCAAAAGTGACAAATGCAAAAGAGAGAGAGAGAAAAAACATTCAAACATGACAACAAAGTAGGTAATAAAATTACCATATTTACTCAGATTATAAGGAAACTACATCCTCTAATCAAAAGATATATGTTGTCAGAAATAAACAAACCTTCTATATGCAGTTTATAAGACACTCATTTTAGACTTCACAATGACTGCATATTTAATGGGAAGGAATAAAGAGAAAAATATTTATCATGCAAATGTCAAATGAAAGCCAGAATAGCAATACTTATCTCAGACAGGATAGATTTTAAACCAAAGACTGAAACAGATACTATAGCAAAATAAAGTGGCCCAACCAAAAAGTAGATCTAACAGTTGTAAATATTTATGTCACCAAAATGGGAGAACCTGAATATATAAAACATTTAATAACAAACATAGGAGGGAAGGGCAATATGGCAGAGAAGTAGGGCATCCGAAGTTCCCTTGTCTTTCAAACAAAGTGATATTGAAGCTAAAGGACTTTGAACCCAGAGATTCCAGGAGGCAAAGAGACAGTCGCTTCCAGGGACCCACTGGGGCAACCTGAAGGGCCATAGGTACGTGATTGTGAAGTGGGAGAGATAAAAGGAACTGAAGGGAGGGATTCCCTTCTGTGGAGGGACAAAAAGAAGAGAAAGAGAGGCTGGGGAAGCATAAGGCTGTATCTGGACAAGAGAAAGATCAGGGACCAGGACAGACAAAGATTTAATCTCTAACTGAGGCAGTTTCTCTGGACCATTGTCAGCTGACTGGATCACATACCTGGGAAAGGCACAAAGCACTACTCTCCGAAAACCAGGGGCATGGAGCTGGAGTTTGAATCCCATCCAGACTCCACAATATGGGAGTCAGGGGAGCGGGGAAAACCACCTCATTTGTACCCAAGGCACGGTGAGGATGGCTTGAATAAAGTGGCTTGGGGCACCTGGTCCATAGAGGAAGACTGAGGTATCACTGTTTTTCTCCCCACCACCAGCAAGGTGGGGCCTCAGGGACCTGACAGGGGGGTCCACCTAAAACAAACCACACTCCTCAGTATCTGGTAAATGTGTATCTACTGGAGCATGATTGACGCTGAGGGACCAGATAGCCCACTTCAGACCAGCATGGTTGCATTGCCTGTTTTAATTTTTGGACAATTCTTATTATATAGATATATTCTTCGTTCCTTTTCTCCTTCTTATCTCTTACCTTCTCTAGTCTGTTTACTCTGGTTGTTGGTTTATTTAACGAGAAATATATAATACATTCTCTTGATACATGTTCCACACATCCTTCTTTACTCTCCTTTCTCTCTCTCTGGATTAAGCTGTGTAATTTCTCTGTCTGGTCAATTTTTATTTTTATTTTTTCCCCACCCCTGTCATTTCTCTCTTTGTATGGCATAAGGCCTCTTGCATCAGCACCTCCTCTACCTTGTTCTTAACTTTTAGCTGGTGTTTATGGTTTTTTTCGATGTGGGGTTTTTTGTTTGTTTTCTTGTTTGTGGGTTTGCCTATTTTTGTTTTATGTCTGGTTTTTGTTTGTTTGTTTGTTTTTTTCCTTTCCGGGGCTACTTTAATGAACAAATAAAAGCACACTTGGGAGAGGGTCCAGAACATAACTACAAGTAGGGAAATTAAGTAACCAGAGTCACAACAACAGAGAGCAAGTAACACTCTCCAAAACACACCTCCTGAAGGGCCAAGCTCTTAACAGTGTGTGACCCCTCTTTAATGTCATAGTGCTCACAGTTGCAGGGCACATAATAAGCTTTTAAAAGACATAAGGGACAGAAAACTAGCCTAAATTATGAAACAGAAAAATTCTCATCAAAAAAATTCCAGGAAGAAATGGCAGCTAAAAAAGTTGCTCAAAACAGATATAAACAATAAAACTGAACAAGAATTTATAATAATAGTCATAAGAATAATCACTGGGCTTGAAAATAATCAGTGAAGACAGCAGAGAATCTGTTGCTGCAGAGATCAAGGAACTAAAAAGTAGTCCAGATGAATTAAAATGCTAAAAATGAGGTGAAAAATAAAATCGATGTGGCAACACGGAGGTTAGAAGAGACAGAGGGGATAATAAGTGAAACAGAAGATAAAATTATGGAAGCTGAGAGAGATATAACAATTCTCGATCATGAGGGGAGATTTAGAGAATTAAGTGATTCAATGAAAAGAAACAGTATCTGTATCCATAGGAGTTCTAGCACTGGAAGAGAAAGAGAAAGGGGTCGAAGGTGTGCTTGAACAAATCATAGTTGAACACATCCCCAACATGGGGAAGGAATCGGACATTGAAACCCAGGAGGCACAGATACTTTCTTCAGACATAGTGCAAATCTGTCTTCTGAAGACATATCATAGTGAAACAGGTATAATACAAAGATAAAGAGATAATTCTGAAAGGATCTAAGGATAAACATGCATTAACTTACAAGAATAAATACATAAGTGTAGTAGCAGAACTATCTACTGATACGTGGCTGGCCAGAAAGGAGTGGTAGGAAATCTTTAATGTGATAAATAGAAAAAATATGCAGCCAAGAATCCTTTATCCAGCAAGCCTGTCATTCAGAATAGGAGGAAATACAATCAAAACAAAAGGACAGACAAACAAAAAGTGAAGAAATTCATCACCAATAAAACAGCCCTACAAGAGACATGAGGGAGGATTTTCTGAATGTTGCGAAGAATAAAAAGACCAGAGATATCACTGTAAGCATGAAACTTTGAGATAATGACCCTAGGCAATGACTCTAACTCCATATCTTTCAGAAATAACACTGAATGGACTAAATGCGCCAATAAAAAAATAGGTTATCAGAATGGATTAAAAACAAAAAAGACCCATCTATTTGTTGTCTACAAGACCCATTTTAGACCTGAGGACACCTTCAGTTGGAAAGCAAGGGGATCAGGCTACTGGAGGTCAAAAGAAAGCTGGAATACCATACTCATATCAAACAAACTAGATTTTAAACTAAGGGCTATAAACGTGTGGACTGCTTTGGGTAGTATTGACATTTTAACAATATTTATTCTTCCTGATCCATAAGCATAGGATGTTTTCCATTTCTTTGTGCCTTCTTCAATTACGTTCATATGTTTTCTACAGTTTTCATCATACAGATCTTTTACATCNGTAGTGTGTGCGTGTGTGTGTGTGTGTATCTGTGTGTGTGTGTGTGTGTGTGTGTTTTAAAAGCTAAAATAAACAATCCTAAAGGTTTTCTGGAAAATAAAAGACCACGAATAGTCAAATTAATATGTAAAATTAAAATAAAAATGGGAGGCATCACAATCCCAGACTTTAACCTCTACTACAAAGGTGTAATCATCAAGACAGTATGGTATTGGCACAGAAACAGACAGATAGACTAATGTAATAGAATACAGAACCCAGAATTGGACCCACAAATATATGGCCAATTAATCTTTGACAAAGCACAAAAGACTATCGAACAGAAAGAAAAAGAACAGAAAGTTAAAAACACTTTAACTGATGGTGCTGGGAGAACTGTACAACAACATGCAAAAGAATAAAACCTGAGTGTTTTCTTACACCATATAAAACAATAAACTCAAAATGGATGAAGGATCTGAATGTGAGATAGGTAACCATCAAAACTCTAGAGGAGAATGCAGGAAACAACCTCCATGACCTCAATCACAGCAATCTCTTAGTCAACACATCTCCAAAGGCAAGAGAATCAAGAGAAAAAAAGAACTATTGGGGCCTCATCAAGATAAAAAGCTTCTGCATGACAAAGGAAACAATAAACAAAACTAATAAGCAACCAAATGGGACAAGATAGTTCCAAGTGACTAATCAGATAAAGGGCTAGTATCCAAAAGGTATAAGGAACACACCAAACTTCAAACCCGAAAAGCAAATAATCCAGTGAAGAAATGGGCCAAAGACATGAACAGACACTTCTCCAAAGAGGACATCCAGAAGGCCAACAGACACATGAAACGATGCTCAGTGTCACTCATCATCAGGAAAATACAATAGAACTCTCCTATGTACCAGCAATAGCACTGCTAACAATTTACCAAGGGATACAAAAGTGCTGATACACAAGAGCCCATATGCCCCAGTGAACAAACCTGTATACAAAAATTATAAGAGAATATTATAAAGCAATATGCAAACAAATTAGACAACCTAAAATATATAAATTCCTATAAAAATACAGTATTCCAAAATTCAATCAGGAAAAAATGGAAAATGTGAACAATCCACTTAGTAATATTGAAATTGTATTAGTAATTTAAAAACTTTTAAGAAACAAATGTGCAAGACTTTTTGTGCAATGGCTTTAGGGGTAAATTCTACCAGACTTCTAAAGAAGCATGAATACCTAATCTTCTCAAACTATTCCAAAAAATAAAATAGGAAGGAAAACTTCCAAATTCATTTTATGGGGTCAGCATTACCCCAATACTGAAACCAAAGATATGGCCAAAAAAAGAAAAACAGAAAACAAAAAAGACAGAGAGAGAAAGAGAGAGAGAGAGAGAGAGAGAAAAGAAGAAAGAAGGAAAGACAGAAAAAGAAAAAAAAAACCTACAGGCTAATATCTATGATGAACATGCATGGAAAACTGCAAGACAAAAATTAGCAAAACAAATTCAAAAATACATTAAATATCACTAACCAATATCAAGTAGGATTTACTCCAGGGATGTAAAGGTATTTTAATGTTCACAAACCAATCAATATGGTAAATGCCATTAATAAGAGAAAGGATCAAAGACATATGGTTATCTTAACAGAGGCAGAAAAACATTTGTTAAATAACAACATTCTGTCCTGATTAAAACTCTCAACAAAATGAGTTTAGAGGGAAGTATCTTAACCTAATAATGGTACTATATTAAGAAATCAATCTAACATCATACATAAATCTCAAAAATTGAAAACTTTCCCTCGAAGGTCAGGAATAAAACAAGGATATCCAGTCTCATCACTTTGTTTTTTCAATATAGTAGTATGAAATCTTAGCTGCCACAAACAAGAAAGGAAGGAAGGAAGGAAGGAAGGAAGGAAGGAAGGAAGGAAGGAGATTAATAAAAGACATTCAAACTGCAAATGACACAAAAAATATCCATCCTACCAAAAGCAATCCACAACCCACAGGTTAAGTGCAATTCCATCAAAATGCCAATAACAGTTTTTAGGAGAGCTTGAACAAGTCATATTAAAACTTATATGGAATCACACACACACACACACACACACAACCTAGTTTAGCTAATGAAATCTCGATGAAGAACAAAGTTGATGGAATCACGATCATAGATTTAATGATAGACAGCAAACTGCAGTAATCAAGGCAATATAGTACTGACACAAAAAGAGAAAGCTCAATGGAATAGGATACAGAACACAGCAATAAACCTACGTTTACACAGTCAATCTATGATAAATAAGGCAAGAATATATAGTGGGAAAACAAATCTTTACAATAAGTGGTGTTGAGAAAAAAGAACAGATACATACAAAAGAATGAAATTGGACCACTTTCTTTCACTACACACAGAAATACAATAAACATTAGACTGAAGTCCTAAATGTGAGACCGGAAATCATAAAGTTCTAAAAGAGAACATACACGGTAATCTCTTGGACATTACTGTTAGTGTCATATTTACAAACACGTCGCCTCAGGTAAGAAAGACAATAGCAAAACTATTGGTACGACAACAAGATATAAAAGTTTTCAACAGAAAAGGAAACCTTCAACAAAATACAAAGACAAACCAGTGAATGGTAGAAGATACTTTCAAATAATATATCCAAGAAGGGGTTAATATCCAAATATGTAAAGAATTTATACAACACCATCAAAACCAAAACTAACTAATTAAAAAATGGGCAGAGGATCTGTATAGACATTTTTCCAAAGAAAACAAACAGACGGTCAACAGACACATGAAAATATGGTCAACATCACTAGTCATAAACACATTGCAAATCAAAAGCACATTGAGGTATCACCCGCACCTGTTGAAATGGCAAGTCACCAAAAGACAAGAAATAACAGGTGGTAATAAGGATGTAGAGTAAGGAAACCCTCATGCACTGTTGGTGGGAATGTAAATTGGTGTAATCACT